>NC_061512.1:90862532-90925607 GCF_022539505.1 Lolium rigidum | reverse complement strand
AAATAGATGAAATAACATAAGTATTGTGTCCCAATATGAAATATATCAACGAATAACAGCAAATTATGATATAAAATAGTGATGCAAATTGGACGTATCAAACCTCAATGCCTCTGTGAGAGACTATGAAGCCAAGGAGTTTTCCGGCTGGCACGCCAAAGACGCACTTCAGCGGATTCAACATCATCTTGTACCGACGGAGATTCTCAAAGGTTTACGTGAGGTCGCTGATCAAGTCGGATCCTTTCCGGGTCATGACCGCGATGTCGTCAACGTAGGCGTGCACGTTCCGGCCAATTTGGTCCTTCAGGCACCGCTGCATCGTACGTTGGTAGGTGGCACCTGCGTTTTTTAAACCAAAAGGCATAGTAACGTAGCAGTAAGTACCAAACGGGGTAATGAATGAAGTCGCCTTTTGGTCGGATTCCTTCATCCGGATCTGATGGTACCCGGAATACGCATCAAGAAAACACAGAAGTTCCGCCCCCGCCGTCGAATCAATGACTTGGTCAATGCGCGGCAAGGGGAACGGATCCTTCGGGCAATGCTTGTTCAAGCCGAGTAATCGATGCACATTCTTAGTATTTCGAGTGTTCTTTTTGGGTACAAGGACGGGATTCGCGACCCAATCGGTGTGGATAACTTCTATTACAAAACCTGCTTCTAGTAACTTTGCTAGTTCCATTCCTATGGCGCGGTGCTTCTTATCTCCAAAGCGTCGCATAGCTTGCTTCACCGGTTTAACCCCGGATTTATGTTGAGGTAGTGCTCGGCGAGTTCCCTAGGTACTCCGGACATGTCGAAGGTTGCCATGCGAAGATATCCATGTTAGCGCGGAGGAACTCGACGAGCGCGTCTTCCTATTTGGGGTCCATGTTGGCTCCGATCGAGACTTGCTTGCTAGGGTCATCTTCCTTGAAGTTGACTTTCTTGGTCTCTATCGCGGCCCTGAAGGAGTTTTTCTGTTCGGAGATCTGCTTCTTGGTGGTTTGCATCTCAGTCGGATCCACCGCGGCTCTGTAGCCTTTCAGCTCTTCTCCTGATATGACAGACTCTGCGAAGGCGGCTTCGCCCAACTCGCACTCATGAGCCTTTTTGTAGTCTCCGGATATGGTGATCATACCGTTGGGACCCGGAATCTTGAGCTTGTTGTAGATATAGCACGCTCTTGCGTGGAACTTGTGGTAGGTGGGCCTGCCGAAGATGACGTGGTAGGAGCTCTTGAAGGGCACAACTTCAAACGTGATCTTTTCTTCGCGGAAATTGTGAACATCGCCGAAGGCCACGGGAAGTGTGATGCTGCCGAGGGAGTTCGCCTTCTTACCCGGAACCACGCCGTGAAACTCAGTGTTGCCGTGTTTGAGCTGTTCCTTGGTGAGGTTCATCCGCTCCGAGTCTCCGGGTACATGATGTTCAAGCTGGCTCCGCCATCCATGAGGCACTTGGAGAAGTCATACCCGTCTATGCGGGGACTTACAACCAAGGCGTAGTATTCTTTTGGCACAATGGCGGGATGATCCTCCCCGTCAAATGTGCACGGAACTTCCGACCACCCGACATAGTGCGGCACGGCCGGAACCGTGGCGTTCAGGATCCGGGTAGCTGACTTTGTAGCGCGGACTGTTGGGGTTCCGAGGAAGGTGTGGTAAGCCCCCACGCTCTTTTTCTCGAAGGGGTTGGATTTACCTGCGGATCCGGCTTTGGGATCCGGCGAGTTATCATCCTCGTCCATCGCCTCGGAACTCGTCCTCCTCCTTGTCCTTGTTCTTGCCCTTGCCTCCTTTGCCGCGTGGGCGGTGCTTCCGGGCTCGCTTGTATCCTCGCCTCCGGGTCGTTCTTTAGGTCGTTGACCCACTTGCGGTTGCGGTTGGTGTGAGTGGACTTCCCTGTAGCCGGATCCAAGTGGGCCGGGCAGGGCATGTCTCTCGTATTCCTCGTAGGTTTGCGGGCGCGGGATCCGCCGGCGGTGACCTCGGTGCCATGCCGCTGACCCCTGCCGGCTCCCGCGGCCGCGTCCTCTTCCGCCTCCTGAACCTCCGCGTTGGAACGCCATGGCGACCATGTCGGATCCGCCACTCTTCTGGTCATCAGGGTTTTTGCGTTTGTGGCCGCTGTTGTTACCGTTATCACGGTTCTTCTTTTGTTGGTGCAGGGGGATTGCTGTAGCTGCGATATCACCGCCTGCGTCGTCATCGGCGGCAGTGTGGTCACTGGCAATGGAGATCATCTCATCCAAAGTCAGTTTATTGGCGTTAGCCAAACATGTGAGCTTATGCCTCAGCAATCCTCCTCTCTGCAGTCCACCAATGAAGGCGTACATGGCGGTGGTGTGGTCGACGTTTTCGCACTCGTTCCTGCATGCCAACCATCGTGTGAGGAAGTTTCTTGAGGATTCTCCCTTGTTCTGGATACAAGCTTGTAGGTCGCTTGCCGTGGCGAGCCTTTTGTAGGTGCCCCCGAAGTGTTTCTCGAAAGCGGTCTTCAGGTCAAACCAGCAAAAGATGGAGTTTTTCTCGAGGTCACTGAGCCAGATCCGGGCTGGCCCTACAAGGTACAACTGGAGCATGCGGCAGGCGATATTAGGGGTTCCTCCGGCAAAGGTTACTGCATTGTAGTAATCCTCAATCCAGGTATCCGGCCTTTCGGTGCCATCATAATGCTTCAGATTTCCGGGTAGCTTGAGGGAGCTCCGTGGCTTTGGTTCCTCTCGAATCATCATGCCAAAGCACTTTGGTCCGATGTAGTCGGTTCTGTATTCGTTGAGGCGTTCCCGTGCGTCGCGCGAGCCGTGACGGGGGGACTGTGAGCGAGAGCGAGATCTCCGGCCACCGCCTCCGCCTCCACCTCCGCCGCCACCGCTAGGTGGTGGTGAGGGAGATCTGCGAGGGGGCCGATCCGACTTCTTGCTTCCGCCTTCAGATTCTCCCCGGCCCTCCCGGTGCTGGCTCCGGCTCCTGCGGCTGCCTTCGCCGTGACGCTGGCTGCCCTGGTCGTTCCGGCTCCGGCGGGGCTCCGGGTCGCGCTCCTCATTCCGGCTCCTCCTAGGCTCGGGCTCACGATCGTTGTTGTGATTCCGGCGAGGTTCCGGCGTGCGCTCCCTGTTCCGGTTTCTGGAAGGCAGCACGTTGTCGCGGATAACAATTCCACCATGCCCTTGAGGCCTGGTGTTTCCGACTGGACTACGGAGGCGAGGGGGATGCGGGTAACCATTAGGCGGAGGAGAGGGGTTGCGGTACTTGTCTCGTCCAGAGTACATTGCATCCTTTCCCTTTCTCGGATCTGACGGTGGCGTCTTTGATGGTACGGGGATCGGATTTGGGTGTTCCCTGGTTTTCCTTCTGCGTTCCGAGGATCCGGTTCGCGATTCGTCGTCTCGATGGCGATTGTCGTGGGCGTCCTTCTGCGCAGTGGAGACGCAATGCTCCGGGTTAGATTCCAACTTGCGCGAAGTGTCTGCCTTGCTCTGCTGTTTCACCGCTGAAGCGACGAGCGTGCGAACGTAGTCGATGTCAATCTCCTCGTTGTTTTTCTTCAAGATCTCTGCAGCCTTCGTCATATTGTCCTTTGGGGTTGCGAGCGGCTGTTGCTCCGTTGGAGTTGCGAAAGTGATCTTGCGGGGAGCTATCATCTCACGCCGGATCTTTTCGACCTCCTGGTGAGCTTCAACGACCTTGTCTTCCCAATGCTTTCGGAGTTCCTTGACTTGTGCCAATCCTGCGTCCACCTCCTGCTCACGCTGGATGAAGTCTTCCACAAAAACTGCGGCGTGCTTCCTTTCCTCCAGCATGGCGGCTGCGGTGTTCTTAAACTTCTTGGCTGTAGCCAGCAGCTCCACTCTCTTAGCTTCCAAAGCTTCTATGTCTTCAGGAGTGATGGGTTTGTTAAGGATATCCGAGCGATAAACTGCATCCATGCCCGCTTGCGCGACCATCTCTTCAGGCGACAGGAGGCTCTCCGAGGAGGAGTCCTTACGGGGCCGCTCCCGCGACATTGGAGATCCGTGACGGGATGGCTGGGGGTCGGATTGGGTGCCTGCCTCTTCTGATCCGTTTTCTCCCAGCGCCGCAACAGTTGCAAGTACCTGCTTTGGCTGGACGGAATCAACTTCAGGCTGTTCACCGTATCCGAGTTCCTTCACCTTGCGATCGAACTCTTCAGTGTCCATGGATTGGGTGTCTCCGGAAATTGGGCTTAGATTTCCCAAAATCGATTCTTCAGCCGGAGTTCCGCTTTCTCCGACAGCCTCTTGCTGATCCGGAGCAGCGTTGTTTTCCGGGGCCTCGACCTGCTCGGGACCAGCTCCGGCTTCTTGAGGGGCGGTTCCGGCGGTATGGGCCAAGAAGTGTACAAAGTGACACCTTTGCTTCTCTAACACCTGGGAGACCCAGGCGGATCTGCATTGGTCTTCCACCGTTATTTCCTGCTCGGGGGCGGATTGGGTGGGTTTTGATTTTTTCGGATCTAAGGCGGAATCTTCGCTAGGAAGTTCCTGCGTCTCGGATCGGATCTTCGCGACTCGCGTCCCGCTCGGCGGCGGTCGCGTCAGCGCTACTTACCAGTGGGTTTCCGTCGGAATCGACGGTTTCCCCGATGAAGATGTGTATGCCGCCAACTGGGACGATGGAGAGCTTGACGGGGTCGGTTTTAGCCGGAATCCAACATTCATCCGGAGGGACGATCGGCAGACTTCCGGCGTAAAGGACACGCCCCACGGCGATGGTGTCGTCGTAGCTTCCCATGGCGGAACCCTCCCGGTTCCGGCCTCCAGCCGCCGCAGGCCCCACGGTGGGCGCCAACTGTCGTTGCCTAATCGACGGTACCTCGGAGGAGGGATCCTCACGAGGGGGAGAAGAAGTAGGGGCCATAGGGCGGAGTGCACACGGGACGGTGGTACGCGATTTACCCAGCTTCGGAACACCCGCACGAGGACAGGGCCTACCGCCGCTTGTCCGGAATTATCCGGGCGCTTTCGCGTTGTTACAATGAGTTGTGGTTGTGCCTCTAGGGCTCCCGGGATCCGGCTTATAAAGGCGCACGGATCTAGGGTTTACATGGAGAGTCCTAGCCGGATTACAGATAGCCTAACTACGGTACAATATCTTGCCGTGCACGTCACGGATCCGCCTTCCATATACGTCGTACTGGATCCGGGTTCCTCATGGGCCTCCACGGATCCGGGTTACTCCTAATGTCGGTACGGATCCGGCTTACTGATCCTGGGCCGGACTTCTTCCTTCATGATCAACAGCAACTGGGCCGCCCGATGGGCCACATGCCTCATCACCATCTGTGGGCCACCCGGGCTTGCCGGATCTAGGCACTGTCGATGGTACACCCATGAAGTATACCCACAACACGGCCGAACCTGACTAGTTTGTTCCCCCATCTGCTTTTATTTTTGGTTTCTTTTGGTGGTTTTCTGGGGCATATTTCCACCTTAAACTAAATATGCCCTCTCTTGTACAGTTTGGATGGTTTTCCCCCTGCTTAATGAAAAGGTAGTGCTCATGCCGGTTGCTCCAAAAAAAAAAGAGGCCGCCAGGAGGTAAAATATTTAGGCCTATTCGGGATGTGGTTCAAGGCCATCCTAGAATACAAGCCCACTTTGTTTTTGAGGCATATGTTGACTAATAATTGGCTCAACAAAATATTAGTTACATGTCATTCAAAAATATATCAATGGATGCACATTTTAATTTTAATGAACTTCCAATGGGTATATTTTTTGTTGACATATAACATACATTTGCTTAACTAAATAATTGGTCAAAATATCGCACTAAAAATGGTGTGGCATTGTAATCATGGACGGAGGAAATATTTGTAGATTGATTCTAGGTTCTACCAATTTGTTCTAAATGTACTCTCTTTTTCGTGGTGATGTTTTAATGTACTCGTAACCATTAAGCAGTGGAATTTGTCCCTCAAAAAAAGTTAAGAAGTGGAATTTGTAGACAAGAGATACGGTAGCCTTGATTTGCCATGTTTAAAGAGCTCATGCAAGCCCTAGGCCTATACTTCCTGCTCATATGAGTTATATTTCTCAATTGCTGTTTAAAGAGCTCATGCAAGCCCTAGCCCGATAACTAGACTGGCCCACTAAGCACGTGGGCCGGCCCATTTAAGTTTGGACCAGTCAACCTTAGAGGTTAGGCCCAACCCACGTACCTAATAGACCAGCCCAGTTACATAGTTGACAGGTCAAACTAAGTTAGCTGGCTCGGCCCGTAAACTAAATGGGACGGCCTGCTTAAGGCTTGGCATGCCTTATGTGGGTCTACCATCTACCACGGGGTTTCAGCCGGTTAACAGCGTTAACTGACAGTTAACGGCGTCTGCCACGTGTCAGTTTGCATGACGTCAACAGTCAACGGCCTCCCGAAAACTCTTCTGCAATGGTCCGATTTTTCGTGGCCAAAGGGTTCCCAAACGCGACGCACCGAAAAATCCATGGTAGGCCTTCACTTGACGCAGTATGGACCACAGAACACATATCGTCGGGTTAGGCCCATAGGCGACGAAAAAGGGGCCATACCTGATGAAAATTTGACGTTGAGGATCAGAACTTTTGTTATAGTGTTTTCTTGACTGAATGGTGGATTGGTCGATGGGTTTGGGTATGGCTGTGCTAAGCAGCTGCCTGATGAAAGTAAAGCTTGTTTTGTATGTTGCTTTGGTGTTTTCTTTGGTCGACAACAATGACATGCAAATTTGTGACCATGTTGCATGCTTGCTTGGTGTAAGTTTCAACCTTGGTACATCTCCCCTAGTGGATGTGCTTGGCTGAGAAAATATCTCAAGTGTTAATGCTTTATTTTTGGCCCCTTCCATTTGGCATTTCCACTTGTTTGTTTGTTTTTGTTGTGCAGGTTTCAAGTTTGAGAAGAAGATGATGATCAAAACTTAGCTTAGTCTTTTAATTTTCTTCCTCTAAACTCGTAATTATATTTGTAATATTCTTTTATAAATTATTTTGTAAAGACATTGTATTATTTTGTTAATATCAATCAAGAGTTATTTTTCTTATTGTATAATGTCTTCATTTGTAACTTAATTGTCTTGTGTTTTATTGCATTTTCAAATACAAATTCAATTATTTTATGAATCATTCAAGTTCAAGTTTAAATTTGAACTCAGATTATCCTCCCTAAAATCATAACATCAACAAAGATCATGTTCAAAATCTATAGCATTCAACTGATCACCTAAACCTAGTCACCAACCAATAGATATTTTGATCCCTTTAAGTTTTATTTTAAGCGTGAAAAATTTCCCCATAATTTCAAATTCATGTATGAAAATGCACAATATCGTAAATCTAACCACTCGTTTGGTCCTAAATGATGGGATGCCACAAGGTCCATCAAACGCAAGTTGACACCACCACTAGAGTGCCATTGTACATGAGCATCACTGCTCAAGTCGACGCCACCACTAGAGTGCCATTGCACATGAGCATCACCGGCAAGCGCATCATATGGATCATCAAGTTCTTCGTCAAAGTGATCACTATCAACACTGTTCATCTACATCGACAAGGCGCCACAAGAAAAAGTGCCATGGCACATGAGCACTCATCTAGGCGTACTGAGGATCATCATTGACACACATCCTCTCATGGTTGTCATCGACACAATCCTGTAGGGATCATTGACAACACACCTCAAGAAATGGTGATGATTCAAGAAGTTGACATCCACAACATGAGGCGCTCAAGAACAACAAAGGCGATGCATTATTCAAGCACATATGGTGTCTTCCACTCATTGTGCCACAACCACAGCGACCCCTATGTGGTCATATGCCTAGCTATGGTCTCTGATGCTACAAGTGCAACTAACCATCCACCGGAATGTCCCAATCTCCTATGTGACACTTGCAGGGCCAATGATCACATGACATGGGAATGCACAACACCATGTGCCATGAAGCTCTACTTCGCTAAGTTATATGCCAAATTCGCCAATATGACTCCTCAACTTGGTGTAAAATTTGGAGGAGATGGAGTTGAGAAGGTTGATCACGAGAGTTTTCGTTCAACCACTAAGGCGCACGAAGATGAAAATATCAAACCTACTCCTATATGCTTGAATGACGAGATTGTCCGGTGCTATGTGAGTATGAGAGCGACTTAGGCCACTTGAGTGAGAGTGGGAGTGATTTGAGTTACTGCACCACCATATGGGAGATTGAGTGCTTCCATCAGGATGGCACGAGCGATACACCGAGTGAAATGAGAGAGGTAGTTGATAGGTCCATGGAGGCCATTTGGCATTCTATCAACTTAAGCTTTACCTCTAGTGTGTTCTTTTATGTTGTGCTAGGTTCCATGGATGACGAGACGCCGATCATGGAGAATATGTACATGGTGGATGAAGATTATCCCACCCCATGGGTACATGAAGATGAGCATGTCGACCAAATGTAGCCTCCCACTACCATAACACCTACATCACATGAGATGGACGTACTACAAAGGTAACAATATAGGTGCTCATGATGCCATGCTCCCACTAGTGGACATATTTATTGTTCAGTTCTTGCATGACATTGATGATCATATTGCCATTTCATATGCTTCTTTCAGTTCCCCATGTGATACTTGTGACACTACTATTGTTAAACATGTGCGACTAGATGCTTGTGATAGTATGACCATGCCTTCCTATGAGAATTTTAATTTCTCTACCGTTGTCGACTCAAACATGTTGAACGATTACTCTTACCATAGGTTTGTCGACAACAATGATAAAACTTTGATTTTTTTTGCTCTAAATGTTTGCAATGTTCTCCCATTAATGCAACCAAAATGTCGAACATTTGTTCTTTCCAATGCTTGGATTTCAATAATGTCAATATGCTTGTTAATGGGATCACCCCCATAGTTTTCTCACATAATAGAGATCTTGTGTTTTCCCATGATAATCATGTTCCAAAGTATGCCTCGCATATTCAACATGCATATTATAATACTCTGCTTAATGCTAATGGTGATGTGAAAATGAAGTGGCGCATCGTGATGGATTATGTGGTCATATAACATGCATACACGTTGTTCTTGTTCTATAATATGTTTGTAGGTCCAATTTTTTTACTTCCCAACGTCAATTGAGCACGAGTTGAGAAAAAACAAGATCTTGAGAGCGTCCTTCATGTGACTTCAAGATTGGACCCAACTCTAATACCTTTCATATGATTTGCATCAAACATGTAGAATACTTTATCTCTTCTTTGGTTTGTTTTCAGTCATTTTGATGATTTTCGTGCCACTTGTGACAATCATGTTCCCATAAATTGGATTGTTGATGCTTTGTGTATTGCAACAAACGTGTTGAACAATTTTGCTTTCCTATGCTTTGTTTGCAATCATAATGCTATATTGGATATGACTTGTCATGAGTGTTATAAATTTCCAATCATTGATGTTGCCTCAAACAAGTTGAATAATTGCACTTTCATTTGATTTTTTGGAAAGCACGATTGTGCCAATGATGGTTCGACGAAACTTTTGATAGATGTGTTATGTCTTGAAACAGATACGATGAAAACTTGATCTTTTCAATTTTTATTTACACATATGTTTATGACATTTTTTACATTCTTCCTCTTATGTTTTTGCCAAATTCTCCTTTTATTGCATCAAGAATGTTGAAAAAAATTCTCTTTCCGATGTTTTGAGTGCATAAATGAAAGTGAATTTCTACATGAGATGGACAACATAGTCTTCTCACATTCTGGAGTTTTTGTGTTTGCATAGTTGGAAGATGATCAAACGAAGTTCTTTCACATTAACATTATATTAGCATTACCCTTTATATATTTATGTTGTGCTGACAGTGTCGTGAACAAAACCAGACATGTCATTGATGATGTGATCCTCTATCATGCACCAAACTATGTTGCTTCATCTTTGTTGTGTGAAGAGCATATCTCCCACATGTACATGTTGATGATGAGTGACACGACTCTTCCAAAAGCGAGCGGGGGTAGGGGAGATGATGTAGCCCGAACCTATAGTGATCACAACTTCATGTGTGTCAACAACAATGATGGGTTCATAGCATAGAAAACAAAAAAAAAACTGCAAGAACAAAAAAAGCAAGATCTAATTTATTTTATGGAAGCAAATACATATATATAGAGTTTTACCCTCGAAAACCGAAAGCGTTAACAAGACCTACTCTCGTGGATGATGTAGTCGTTCTCTTGTCAATCTCAAGATCGCGTGGACGATCCTTTTGGCGCTGCAATCGGGCAGCACCTCCGTACTCGGGAACACATATTGTGTTGATGACGATGTCCTCTCCCCATTCCACCGAAGCAATGGATGAAGTAGATCCTCCGGGAATCCCAGCACATGACGACATGGTGGTGGTGGTGGTGGAGGAGAATTCATGCAGGGCTTCACCAAGCCGGCGCAGGAGTAGAGAGGGAGTAGGAGAGGTGGCAACTATGGTTAGGGGAAGGGTCGGTCAATACCCCTGTCCCTCCCCTCTTTATATAAGGGAAGGTTCTGCTAGGAGCTGCCTTGACCCCTCCTCCACATAGGGCCAGCGCATGGGGGGACAACTTTCCGCCCCAAGTGGACCCCTCCCCCTTTTAGGAATCCGGTCTCATCCCTTGGGGGGGCAGCTGGCCCATGTGGGTATTATAGTAAAAAAAATATTATTGCCTCTCGGGCATATCTCCAACAAACAATACGCGCGCCGACATATCAATCAAAGGTGAATATTCTCCTTTATGCGTGCGTACACTTGTCTCTCTTGAATGGTATGCTACTTCATACTCCGTCATATGTCAATGATAGGGATGCATCGACAAGCACAGAGGGGAGGGATGATACCATGGAGGATCGAGGACATAAAATGATATCAAAGAAGCATGAAGGAGAAGACACAAGAAGAACCGGTGCCAACGCCAGTCAACCGGCCCAGCCAAAGAAGTAGTCGGTCCAGGACTCGGTCGACCGGTCCAGGACCCGGTCGACCGGTCCAGGCACCAAACCGTCCTCGACCAGCCTCGCTGCCCCAACCGATCCAGTGCCCGGTACACCGAAGCCGATGCCAAAAACGACTGGTCACGACCAACTCGTGCGATGAGCGACCATTTCGTGGCATTTCATCAAAGAACCGGCTCCTAGACCGGCTGCCGCTAGACAACCATCCCTTCGCCCCTAGTACTACATATACCCCTAGTGGCTCAGATCTTGGATAGACGAGACATGAGATAGAACTAGGCATGTTCCTCTCCCATGTGGGAACCCCTCTCCTTAGATCATCCATCTATTGAATCGTATCAATACCCTCTTCAAGGATTTGGTCTCTCTGTTATAGTGATCCCAGTAGTTGCTACTCTCTATTTTTTTGGAAATAAAAACTTTATTCAACTTCATAGACAAGTCACTAACATCATTGTGCAAGATTGCACATTAAGAGAGCTGAGAACAGCTTTTACAGGGCAGCTAAAAGCATCATGCTTTGAACCTAAGCAAGTGTACAGACATGTTTCTAAATTCGAGAGATGATAAGCTAAAGCATCTTGAGCTTGCTTATGATGTATCATGTTGCTCTCTCTCTTTTTATCTTGAATACTCTGGTATCAATGCCTTACGTGTGTGAGACGAACTGATGCAAACTTGGTCTAGTTGTCCAGTGCCATGGGTACCTTGCCGGATTCCTTCTTGTTGCTGCCTCCGCCAAGACTTGGCTATCTATTAGAAAGTTTGGATGTTGCACCTTCATGGCATGTCCTATTTGAGCTGCAAGTTCAAGAGCCTTTGCTTCAGCCATCAAAGCAGAATCCACCATGGTAGTAGCTTGCACCAGAACAACATGTATGTTTCGTTGATTGAGCCACTGCATAAAAATCCCTATCCCAGCTTTAGTTCTTGTACCTGCAAGGACATAAGAAGAGGGAGAAGGATTTTTCCAAGCTACGTCCATAAAAATATTAGGGCCCTTTGTAATCCTATTTCTATCAAAAGCAACAAGGGAGTTTGGATCTGAAACTGCAAGCAGAGCAATAGCTCAACCACCATGTTCCTGAAGCTCCACTTCCCCTGTATTAAGAAGAGCTTGTGCAGCATGCAAAACCTGGAATGGAGCTTTATGTTTCCTGTCGAAAAGAAGGTCATTCCTAGCTTTCCAGATAGACCAAAGTATGTTAAAAATCATTGCAATTGAGTTATCATTTTTGTATCTAGACATCATGTGATAGATGGCATCTTCTACTTGGTTGATCCCTTGTTACTCTCTCACCTAAGTGATTCTACCATCTTCTTACCGATCTCTCATGTGGGATTATACCTAGTGGTATCTCCCTCGTGATTCTCTAGGAGCGATGGTTTGTGCCACTGAGAGCAAACCGATTTTGTACCGGATGTGGTGTGCGTTGTATCTTGTGTTCTTGGTGTTCTTCCGCAAATCCCCTTGAATCCATGAACATCAGGCCATCCAAGAGGTCGAGTCATCTATCAGCTCAGCTCAGCCCCCCCCCCCCCCCCCACCCCCACCCACACACACACACACCCTGGACGCTACATACAAGGTGTAATATGCTGGATTCATATTTCTATTGGCCCCATCTCTAGTGTGCCATGTCGCCCAAGCTTAAACATTATGTACTCCTCAAGTTGGGTCATTGATGTAATCCGATTGTTATCATGTTTTTGTAGTGCCCCATCAGGCCCGAATTAATCGATGCATTCATATAGTATGTTCGTTACAAGTGTACTATTGAGCATTTGAGGTGTGTCAATTAATTTGAGTCACGGGGAGTACTTAATTTTCCAGCGAAGATTGCTAGAATTGTATCGGGCCATTTAGCCCTAACTATTGAATAAAGTGTTGCTTTGCTACTACCCCTAAAAAGAACTATCCTAAATCCTGGCCGTTCTTGATCCTCCTCATCCTCCCCATCACCTCATCAAAGGAAACGTCAAACGCATCCCTCATGTCTCCCTCGAACCTCACCCTGGGGTCCTCGTACAAGAACCTCGGGATCATCTTGATGACCTCCTCCCTCATGGCGGCCACCTCCTCATCGGTATGCCTTGCCAGCACCTCCTCGATGTCCACCTTCCCTTCGAGGAGCTCGTCCGGGTCGATGAGCACCCAGTACCGGCGCTCCTCGCCGTCGCTACTGTCCGGGTCCGGATGGTGCCACCGGTACTGCTTCTTAAAGGTGGACGCCTCGTGGAAGAAGACGGGGATGCATCCAGCCATGACGGAGTCGACCGAGGAGCGGCGCATGTAGGAGTCGCCGTTCGGCTGCGGGCGAAGCGGGAGGCGGCGAATGCGGAGACAACCCTCCGCGGCGACTTGCAGGTTTTGTCGTGGCTGCAGTCGACAAGCCGGCACCGGCTCGATGACGTGCACGAGTCAATGATACGGTCGTGGATAACCAGCGTCCCGTTGGCACGTGGCGCGCCGGCGAATGTGAAGAGCCACGGCCGCTCCGCGGCGCGGGCGCGCTCCTGCCACCCGGCCACCTCGCCGGCCGACGTGGGGTGGAAGTAGCTCGGGTACGGCACAGCGAAGTCCAGCGGCTTCCAGGCATTGGACTCGTAGGTCAGCACCGTCATGTTGCGGGACTCAGGGTGATCAAGGAAGTCGTTGCCGCACTTGACGGCGGCGCTCTGCCGGAACATCCAGTTGGTCTTAGCGGCGACCATGAAGTGGTCACGGCCCCCGAAGGCGGCCCACTGGGGCCTCGACGACAGCCACTGGAGGAACTCGGAGGAGAGACGGTTGCGCACCGTAAAATTGCGGTCGCAGAGGTGCTGCTGGAGCTCCAGCCCTGGGTAGTAGGGCACGTACACTGCCGTGGCTGCTGCTGGGTCGTCGGTGAGGCACTCGTACAGGCGCATCCGGTTGTGTACGATCACCTCCAGGGCGTATTGGTTCGTGTTGTACCTGCACGTGCTCATTATTCTTAGACGCTTGCTGAATTGCTGATATGAAGCAGCTCATATTGGCAATGTAGCGACCGGCAGCATCAGTTAATGGATCAAAGAGCTTACCATCCGGTGTTGGGGATGACGCCGGTGTCACCATCGCTGCCGTTGCCGGTGGCGGGAGGGAGCTCGGGGCCCATGCCGGCATTGACCATCAGGGAGCACATGCTGCCTTCGTCCTGAAACGCCGGCGAGCCCTCGGCGCAGCCGCCAAGAACGTCGAACCGGGAAGGCACATCCAGCATGTGCACATACCTCCCCTCGCACGACGCCGAGGATGGTGCCGGGGGCAGCGCCAGCGCGCCATCCTGATCGGGACCGACGGGAGAAGAAGCTGGTGGAAGGAAGCTGACATTCAGCGCGATGGGAACCGAGCGCGGGAGGACGACATGGAGCGCCGCTCCTGAGTTGGGGTTAGCGGACAAGAGGTAGATGTGGAGGAACTGGAAGTGGAGGAGGCAGGAGATGAGCCATGACCCCAGGATAAGGAGGCCGTAGAGGAGGAACTTGGGGTACTGAGCTTCCATGGCTTCCAATGGCCCTCTACCTAGATGAGAGGAGGCAGCCGAGAGCATGCATCATCATATCGGCTGAGGGGTTTAGATAGTATCCTACCAAGTGATTATAACTAACTACTTCGTAACTAATAAGGAGTACGAGTAGTACTTAGTTATTTTCATTTGCCTCGATCATTGGCGTACTACGGTGGATAACTAGCCAGGCAGGGCCAGCACTGCATCTCTGTCATTGTGATCATACTGCTATTGCACCGTGCCATCTTGCAGTAGTTGGCACGGAGTATGCACTATGTGTCCAGGTCCGTTCCTGCTTCTTGGTTCATGGGATGCACGATCAATGCTAAGTGTACACGATCGATGCACGATCAGCTCGTGTGAAGCCTGCGGTGGGGTTAATTTGATACTCCGCTTACTTTTCGTCCATGATATTATTGCACAGCCAAGCATGGTGATACGCTTATATGGTACGCACTATGCATCCGTGTGTTGACCTAGATGATAGCAACTAGCAAACGCACCGGCCGAGATCTTGAACCGGACACAGGATCGGATCCCAAGCTCTCGGGTGAGAAAGAGCTGGAGCCTCCCTTCCTGCGCCGGCCAATTATGTTCCTTTCGATGTTACGTAGGATTGGAAAATTGGATTTAGGAAGAATGCCGAATTTGTGAGTACCGACCACGTACGGTCACTAATATTTTTAGCAATTGGCTCAAACATGATGAATCATAGGTTTAACATTCACAAAAAAAAGAGTTTAACATCCTTATTAGGTTGAAAAAGCTTGCCGTTATTTGATAGATATGGTCATGTAGAAATGACAAAAAAATTAACGATAAAAATCATTCTCTTATGCAGGTTATTTACCGTTATGTAAGGATTGGTCCTCCACCACCTTAGATTTCCATACAGTTTCTTGTTGATTTCTTATGTCGCGCCTTTTTCTGTACTTTTTACTGGACGGTGTGCATCCTAGTTATGTAATACTTAGACCTTTCAAGCAATAAATCATCCTTTATCGAAAATAATAAATCAGAATATAAAATTCAAAGATACTACATGACCAGTAACGTCGTGCTGAGGCCGATATGCACGCATCCATTTTCTGAATATCAAACAAAGTAACAGGAAGAGTTGAGTACCATCTTTTAAAAGTCTTGTCCTCTAACAGAAAGAACACACACACACGGAATCAGCATGCATTCTGAAGATTTGAGACAGGAACAAAATCGCCTGATAATCTTGAACAGACAGAATATAACCAACATAGACATAACCATCAGGGGGAAATGTGATTCCTTCCTGCTTCAACTGAACAACGACATCAAATTGCAAACAGTACATGCATGAATTCAGAAAACTGTAGCTCCCAACACTCTATACAGCAAAAGAGATATATAACACGCCGAGCAAATTAATGCGACATGTATCATGAGCAGCTCCAGTTAAGATAGCAAGCACGCGTTCCAGCAAGTCCCAAGGGTCACGATTTCTGATGACATCACTATAGGAGGCCTTGTGAATAGAAATGAGGGTTTAACCATTCAAACTTTGCTGGCATGGAAAAGATCACGCAAGGAGTCATCGTTAATTCAAGGGTAAAGAACTTCACAACAGGTGAAGAATGTAATTACCACCGTTTGCCATTCATCAGTGCCGCTCCTCCGACCTTGATCTTCTGAACCTTCGGCGACTCCTTGGCCTCTGAACCTCTTCATCTAGGTTATCCTCCTCATCATCATCGTAAGGGATACCTAATAAGTTTTCTCCCCACAGATAGCGTCGCCTCTGCCTTCTCAGGCCCCTTGATGCGACTCTTAACTCATCTCCTGATCTCACAGGACTACTGCTCATCATGTGGAATAGTAAAAGTGTTGTCAACAAAGAACCACTTCGTTCACTTGGCCCACTGCCTTCACGGTCATGTAACAACATATCACCACCTTCAATAGCATAATCTCCAAACACAGCAGCCCCAGGCATAGCTGACCCAATTGCGCTCAGTATGTCACCATACTCCCGCTGGTTCTCCAGGCGGTGCCACGCACGGCGTCTTGATGGGTCCACATCAGCAGGCCTTGTTTTGGGGTGGACCCTCCTGGCATGTCTACGTAGAGCGCCATAGGTACCAGAAAATGCACATCCTTCCCTCGAGCAAGCTCTTGGCTTCTCATCCAAATACTGTCTGGCATCTTTGATGATCTCCCAGCACTTGACAGCACCCCTACACAATGGGCATATCAATTGGTTGAAGCTGGATGCCTCAGCTGACTCCGCTGGCTCACTTCCTTCTCCATGATGAGCTTCCAGTGTTAAATTTGGTTCCTGATTATGGTTAGTTGCTTCATGTTGTCCTGATATGACCGCAGAGCTGTGAATGACATGTTGATGACCTAGATCTTCACGGAATTCGGGTACATCTATTAACAGTCTGGAGCTTTCTCTGTTGAGACCAAAACGAGATCTCTGCTCAACAGTTTGGTTACTCGTATCTCTGGGCAAGGAAGAGCTTGGCTGTGATGAACTGTCCATGTGGTTCACTTTCATTTTCCTGTACCTGTCTAGGCAATTTGAGTGTCTATAGCTCGTATCACATATGTAGGATCTGCATCCTTTGTCATGACAACTGCACAACAAGAGAACGGCGTTGTGGGGATGGTCCATGCAAATTGGACACCGAGCATCATCCCATTCCTTGTGCAGCGCAGCAATATTGGCATCTGCACTTGTCATCCTGAACAACTTGTTCTCTGCATTTGGCATCTTGAACAAACTGTCTGGGACCAATTGGAAGTACATAATAAGTTAAGTTAACATTGCAACTTATATATTAGTAACTAAATCCTCAGCCAGTCTTTCCCTCAAAAAAAAAATCCTCACCAAGTCTAGACTATTTGAGACATATATATAAGCATATGAAAATGCTGATGTCCAAAAGGCAGGCAAAGCAGAAAAATATATAGTTTATGTTAACCAACTTCAACAGTGTCATCCATATATATACATAAACTAGCAACTTTCAGGTTCATTCAATGCAAAACCCAAGGTATCAATAAAACTTATGATCAAAATGATCAAATAAGATTTCAATCAAAAGAACTTGTTTGCACGGTGCCAAATATCTGACAACTATCGGATTGATTTCTTATCTTAAATCAACAGCAATCATATAAACTCCAACCAACCAGAGCTGTGAAATCAACTATAACCAGAATTCATGAGACTAATACAAGAGACTAGATGATTTGGCACCATCCTAGCCCCTTGCTATGTCCAAGACTGTATTATCAGATGATTCAATCAAATATGTGTCCCAATTCGATGGAATGGAAACACAAACTACTTATGTGATAATATTAAAAAAAATGTAACTGGAAGCATGGTATTGTGCTTATTTGTCGTCGTTTTAGTAACTCATCATATGCTCTTAAAAAGGAAAGGAAACAGTAGTACTTTAGTAAATTATCTGTCTGATATCAACAGAAAGTTCTTAAAGATATGCATGTTCAATACAAGAATAAGCAATCAAGATAATATGAACTATACAGCATTTTACTTGGCTGCAGTAACATAGTGCTATGGTTTATTTTACTTTGCATCAGTAAATGCAATATGATTACCAATGGCGTAAAGGGATTGTTTGAAAATGAAAAGAGCTAGCACCCAAACTACAGTTCACAAAGCAATGTAAGCATTCTCTAATGTGGATCTTCAACCAACTCTATTACCGACAAACATGTTCACATAACTACAGTGCTACACTCACCCACACCAATGCAACCTTTCTCAACAGACCTGTATCATATATATATACTAAGAAAGTAACTGCTATCTACTATTCACGTCAAACAAAGCCTATATCTACCACTACCTGCTTAAATAAATGTGTCCTTCATGATCAATGGCGACCCCGGCCCTCCAATTTGGCACCGACGCGGGCTGCGCCAAGGGGACCCCTTGTCGCCGCAATTGTTTGTCCTTGCGGTTGACGCCCTTGGCCGCCTCATCAAGCGTGCAATGGAGCTGGGCGTCTTACAACAATTGCACCAACGGAGACCTGTCCCAGAGGTCTCCCTATACGCTGATGATGTGGTCCTTTTTTGCCACCCATCACAGAGCGACCTGAACGCTGTCAAGAGCATTTTGCACCTATTCGGCAGAGCTTCTGGGCTACAAGTAAACTACAACAAGAGCTCAGCCACATTGCTACACTGTGAGCCTGAAGATGCATCGCGAATCAACGAAACACTCTGGTTGCCAAATCGCAGAGCTGCCATTGACATACCTAGGAATACCGCTCACCATCAGGCGCCCCACCACCGCGCAGCTGCAACCGCTTGTCGAGAAGGCCACCAGCATGCTGCCCACCTGGAAGTCCAGATTGATGAACAAGGCTGGCCGACTCGCCCTGGTCAAATCCGTCTTGAGCGCCATCCCTGTTCATCAGCTCATGGTGTTGGCCCCGCCAAAAAAAGTCCTCAAGCTGCTGGAAAAAATTGAGCGCGGCTTTCTCTGGGAAGGGCGCGCCGCCGCAAACGGGGGCAACTGCCATGTAAACTGGCGCACCGTCTGCCGTCCAATGGCGGGCTGGGCATCCAAGACTTGGAGAGAATGGGGCTAGCGCTACGCCTGCGACGGTTATGGTTCAGCAAGACAGACGAGAGCCGCGCCTGGAACGGACTCGACCTCCAGCCTACTGCCCACGAGCAAGCCCTGTTCTTCGCATCCACACGCATGGTCCTAGGCGATGGGCGTACGGCTAAATTCTGGGATGACAGATGGCTCAATGGCCGCTCCATCAGCGAGCTTGCCCCGCAGCTGCATGCCTGCATCCCCAAGAGGCGGAGGAAGACCAGAACGGTTGCTGATGCCATGCTAGACAACAAATGGGCACGCGACATTCATGGGGTCCTCGGCGTGCACGAGATTGGGCAATACCTCCAAATCTGGCGCCAACTGCAACTAATTACCCTAACAGACACGCCCGATCAGCTGCTCTGGAAGTGGAGCCCTAGCGGCGCATATTCGGCACGCTCCTGCTACCTCGCCTCCTTTCAGGGATCGACCACTTGCAACGCTTGGAAACTAATTTGGAAAAGCTGGGCGCCCCCACGGGTCAAATTCTTCCTATGGCTGGCCAACAAGAATAGATGTTGGACGGCCGACCGTTTGCAACGCCGAGGCCTCCAACACACCCCCCGGTGCACCCTGTGTGATCAAGAGCCGGAGACAATGCATCACCTACTCATCACATGCCCTTTCTCAAGGCAAGTGTGGCATGAGACACTGTCCTGGCTACGGCTGATATGCCGGCCACCTGATGGAGAGCCAACACTCAACGATTGGTGGCTCACAGCCAAGCTTGCCACGCCAAAACCCATGCGCAAAGGTCTGGCCTCCGCCACGCTTCTAACAGCATGGATGATCTGGAAACAGAGGAACGCCTGCACCTTCGACAACGAGCGGCCCTCTGTCTCTGTAACTCTAGATAGGATTAGGAGTGAGGCGGCACTTTGGGCGAAAGACGGAGCAGCCGGTCTTAGAGACATCATCCCAACCACCTGGGACGTACACTAATCCCTGTATCTTTAATTCTGCACTAACCCTCTTAGGAGGCTTGTACTCTTCTTCTATGCAATGAAAAGAAACGCAATGTCATTGCGTTTTCTCGAAAAAAAAAATAAATAAATGTGTCCTTGTTGATGAAGATCAAGAGCTGAATTACCAGTAACCACAAATAACATGATTAAGATCGAAGTACATTACATTGTATTCCTCTAAGTACATCGTATTACTGCAAGATGTTAACGTAAAACTGTCTCCAGAGCTACACAAGCACGGTATGATTTTCTGCATTCACGGGAACATGCTAGTTGAGGCCTATGATGTATTCTCAGTTCAAAATAGCACTAATTATGACACAAGCTGTGCTCATCGCATTACTAAATTCAACCAAACGCAGTTGCATACACACATAAACGGTAAGACCCATTCATTTTAAAGTTCTCACATGGAGTAGCTGCTGATTCATACCCTCCCATCCAATAGATTAACAAGGAAAAAAGAATTTACCACTCAAAACCAGGCAGTATTAATATATAATATAGTAGGAACTAATGATCGAACATCGATGTACTAGTGCTAATGAAATTTTGTGGCCGGGGGAGTGTAGCTATCTCAGCAAAGTCATTTGAGCATCATGATTGGAAATTGCTTGGACAAGTGTGACAAACATGACACCCCTTTAGCCTGGACACAAGCTGCTAAGATTTTCTTCACTCTCCTACAGGCTAATTTTCCGGCCGGCACATTGATGTTGCTGAATTGTCAGCTTTTCTTTGATTAAACAGCGTCAAACCAAGTACAACAGCTACAGGTGGATAAACTCCAACCCATGCATAGACCGTAAGTTTGAACATAGAATAGCCAAACATCTCGTGGTATTAGATTAACGCACCTGAATGGAAACGCCCGGGGAAGTCAGCAACTGGCCGGTTCTTTGCAATCAGGAGCTGCCTCAACCTTTGAGAACACAACAGGCAATATAATTCTATACCCCCAAAGCTACTAGACGAGCACAATGTCCAAATTTCACCAAAACATTTGCGGAAACACGGACAGGCAATCTGAAATGGTAACAATTCCTCCTGAAAGTGCACAGTTTAGACTTCAGCGCGGCCGCCCGATCCTGCATTTTCATCGCACAAGGAAAAGTGTCGTCATCCATGGTTACATGTTACAAAAGTTTAGCTTTGTTTGACTCCTATTCCGAATAGCAGAAACACAATTTTTCTTAAAGTTCTAAACAAAAAGGCTTCTGAAGTCCTTTTTTGTGTGCGTTTAACGTCCACCAATGAGTACACAACAGGTTCCTTCTTTTATTATTTTCAGTAAGCATGGAGACGATCCAAGAGAAATAATACGATCTCCGTGGACCCTAACCTTATAACAGAGAAAACCCAACACTTTAATTCCTTTTCATGCTAACAAAATCCCCAACCTTGTCCCAAACGAGATGTGATTCCGAGCCACGGAGGACATGAAACCACTCAGATCCAGGGGCCGATCTGGATGGTGCTCACCCAAATTTTGCAGAAGTTAATTTGGTAGGATTAAGTAATCGCTGGATAGCCAAAAGGCCATACCTCCAAAATAACTGCCCAAGATTGCGAGACAGCAGGGACGGGATGGAGGTAGAACGGGAGCAGCGACGCGCGTGAGAGGCGGCGGAGTGTTTGGGGGTGTGGCGTCGGCGGGGACGGTAAGCTACGGCGCCGTCTCTAGGTCACGGCGGTCGGAGTGGAACTTGACTCACGAGATGAAGAGGGAGATGAGAGGAAAGGAAAGGAAGGAACCTTCTTTCTCCAATTTCTTAGGCGAATTATTTTTAATTAGACCCTGCAATTTGTGCTCTTTAGGATCTACTTTGTAACAGTGTGTAGATATACCTAGGTAGACAAGGATGCTTTCACAAAACGAATCAAAGATTAGAGACCCTAGTCCCTTTTATATCTCCTAAACCTCTCCCTTCTAGAGAGGAATGCCAGAACTCATGGTCAAAACATTTTTTTCTAGCACGAAAATCAAAAAATATATCAAAATCAAACAAATCTAGATATAACTGTAGCAATTTGTTGACATCCTCCCCTAGAAGTTAGAAACTTCCCTCTCTTCGGCCCCGTAGATAGTCTTTAACAACTTGTCTGGAGATCGTCCAGCTGACTCCAATGACCCAGCTAGCCCAGGCACCTCTCTCACTCGTCCTAGCCACCTCCGGCAACCCCCATAATGGAGCATGACATCGCGAGTTGATGTGCGTCCGTCGCAAGCCCATGCGAGGTGGTCACGACCTCAACCGGTTGTGCCGCGATGTAGGTCACCTTGTCCACGCTCTTCCAAAGCTCCATCGCCACCCCTGCTACTAACTACACAAGTGGCAGCCAGAGTTGAGCTTGGAGCCTTGAACGCGTTCGATGAAATTTCGCAAAGGTAAAATTGTTTTTTCCTTTTTCCAACTGATATGTTTTGTGTGTGCAATTGTGTTGATGGTGCTACGTGAATGTAAATTGGGCAGATTAATTTCCTTTGGCTATATTTTTTGATGATTCATCATTGGTTGAGGAATGGGATGAAGAAGGGGAGATTGCAGTTTTCATGTTGCTTGATATGGAGCCAGATAGAAAAACAAACATGGTGACTCTGTGGTTGGTCTTCGGATAATTAATCGAGGAAGGCATGAAGGCCACCTCCAAATCATGTCAGACTACTTCAATCCTAACTTGGTGCATCTATTGAACAACGTCGTTTAGGATGTCTCCTAAATTATTCATACGTATTGCAACTCTTGTCAAGGCCCATGATCTGTACCTCAAGGTGGCGAGGATGATGTTGTAACTCTTGGCCATTGTGCTATCAAAAGGTCATAGCATCGTTACGAATGATCACATATGGGATCCTTAAAAAAAAGAATGATCACATATGGAATCCTTAAAAAAAGAATGATCACATATGGGAGTACCTCATGTTTTCTTCTAGAGTATTCAATTGCATACCTTAGTTCTATAGAAGGTGGAATTTGGTTACAATATTAACATCATCCATTACAAGCAATGTGTGTCGAGACTCCCACACCTGCACCTAAGACTTAGCGAAGTACTCTCGCAAAAGTTAGGGGCTTCCGGGTGGATGTTTGCATCCATAGTGTATGCATTTGGAGGTGGAAGAACTGCATGCGACATGGCATGGGAAATTCACCATGCATGTCCATGATCCTACCATTATCCTTGAAGCTATTGCGGACATGAAACTATGAATTACTTTGAGATGTCTGGTTCTTGCAATGATATTAATGTGTTTACTGCTTGCATCACTTTTGCAGGTTAGCATGTGGAGTGAAACCTCTTGTCACGTTTGAAGTTAATGATCATGGTACAAAATGGGATATTTTCTTGCATATGGAATCTATCCTAAATAAGTAACATTTGTGACGTCAGTAACTAGCCTCACCGAGGTAAGAAAGTGTACTAACGGAGGTAAAAAAGTGTACTATACAACTATATATGCAAGCAACTACTAGAAAAGGTGTGGAGCGAGCATTTAAGGTGTCATAATCGCTATTTACAATTATGTGTGGGCCTGCTAGATTTGGGATCAAAAAAATGTGTAGACGACCATGAGAGTATGTACCACCACTTCAGGGTGGACTACAAAAGATGAGTACCCTCCCAGAGCAACTAATGTGCACAATTATCGATGTCCGTGGGAGTTTGGGAGTAATCCTATAACTGTAGGCTAAAATGTAAGTACTGAGATACACCTAAGCTTTTGGGAATTTCCTAAAAAACCTATTACACTTTCGAAAATGATACATAGTTATATCATGTCTTTACATCATTTGTGTCTCGTCAAGGTTTTCATCCACTCGCAATTTCTATATATAACAATGGTTCTATGGTACCTTTTTTGAGAGGTTAATACAACACTTTTTCAAACTCACATGGCCCGGTAACCGGAAACAAGAATTTGTATTTCAACGGTGTCATGTACGGTGAGGTTGCACCTTAGCGACACAGTGTTGTCAGTGTCAAATGTGTCTTTCGGTGGCATTTTTTAGGGTTAAAGCAATTGTTCTTGTACACGATTAGATATAATAGATTGTCATGTGCAAAGGTTTTTTGGCAAAAGTAAGAAAGCAAGCCTATGAGGCTACATGGACATCTCATGGTTCCTGACTATGGGCATATGCCCGCGGATCGATCTCCTCCTTAACCATCACCATCACCACTAGCGGAGCTAGAGAACAATATACCAGGGTGACAGAGGATGCCAAACTGCTAAAAAAACTTGTTCATAGGGTAGCAAACATAGATGGCTTCTCTTCTCTCATCCTTTGGCAGCCCAACGATCATGTCATCCCACCAAGAATTGATGCATCGCTCCAAAGGAGGAGCAGCAACCCTGATGATAGCAACCACCGAGAAGATCTTCTCCTTGATCATCGCTGATTAGTTGCACCCCAACATCAAGTGTCGCACTGGTTCTAGATTTATTTTGTATAGTTTGCAAATCGGGTCATTAGGCGAACCTCGAAGTGCCAAGTTGTCCGCGGTGAGGATCTTTCCATGAAGGACGTGCCAAGCATAGAAACGACATTTTGGGCTTTCGTTGGCACTCCAGAACTTGGCCGTCTTGAATGGTGCACATGTGCCAACAAATTGACAGCGATAGGCTGATGCCATCGAATAACACCCACTCTTCATCCACCTCCAGGTGATGTAGTCAGGCTTCGCACTAAGTAAACCTCCTGGGTGGACGACCATAGGGTGAAGAACTGTATGAGTTGAGTATGTGTGGTGAGCCAGCTAAGATCCCAAATCCAGTTGTTATCTTGAAATCCCTTTTGCACCATCCTGGATTTTCATGTTGTGATTTTAATAGCTCCGCGACTGAAACTTGATGGCACCTCCTGACATCTATCTATCACGCCAAAGAGCCATTTATCCCCGTCACCGATCGTGATATCCGCGGAGGCTCGGAACAACTCCATGTCTATCATATTGCATGGGAAGGGCATCCCATTCCAAGGCCTCTCTGGATCTGTCCAAGCATACCGTGGCCATCTCAAATGCATGGCCCTCCCGAATTTGGAGACGTAAAGAACACCCAGACCACCCAAATCCTTAGCCAACAAATCAAGCTCCAGTTGACGAGCGAGTGTCGATGGGCGCCCGAAGTGGCCTCTGGCTTCATCCAAATGAATCCCACCCCGCTTGATCTTCTCGATCTTTCTGGCAAGACAATAGCATGATCTTGATCATACCCTTCTCTTGCTAATTATGTCCCAATTATCCAATTTGGGGAGTGCAATCATTTGACACACCGACGTGCACTCCCCAATTTGGGAAATCTAGAAGCCACATGTACCAGCGCATGCATTACAGCCCTAAGGGGAAATCTAAAAGCCACACCTACAAGCGAGTGCATTATAGCCCTAACAACCTCCGGCCACTCACCGGAGAGAGCTAAATCAACGGCGGTTGCCACCGGTACCAAACCCTAATCTCTACCAAAATCTAGGCGATGGGGGACTTGCCATGGAGAAATTGGGTGCTCCTGTGGGCGGAGGAACGCTCCAAGACCTGGAACGGACCACTGGAGTCAGGAAAGAAGAGTCACCAGTGTTGGAGGCGGCCGCTAGAGGGGGTGAACCCCCCCCCCCTCCAAATCAGGGAGGGTAGGGCATGCAAACGCAGGTACCTTGCCTGCCGCCACGCTATCGGGACCGGGGACCGTTGCCGATGACGATCCTCCGGTCAGATCTGTGATCTCTGAGGCGGCGACCACGTCGGCCGCCCTCGTCGCGCGTCGCATCGAGCACACCGGGGGCAGGCTCTTCAGTGCGGCTGGGAGGTTGGTGGCTCCGCCATCCGCTAGCTTGTCGAGTTGGCGTGCCGCCCGCACTTCCTGGGCAAACATTTGCCTGATGGTAGGGAGGTCGTTGGGCGAAGTGGGAGGAGGAGAAGCGACGGCCATGGAGAAACCGAGGGGGGTGACATTGCCGGTTGGGCGGTGAAGGGAATGTAGTGGGGAGTTAAGCTATACGTTCATTTCCCGACGTATCCCGCGCTTCCCAACGCATGCAAAGCAAACGACCAAATCGGTCATTCCTCCCGGGCTAACTTTTGGCCTGCTTTAAACATCGTGTTGTGCAAAATTTTGATGCGACTCTTCTAAACGGCCGAATTTTGGTCCACGGGATACGTAAAAGGTTTTGTTAGCAATCAAACACGCCCTTGAAGAACAAAAAACAATACATGTGTGTTTAATGAGTAGCCAAACTTGTTGCTAAACCGTGACAAGCAACAAAAAGCTTAGTCGCGACAACTTTGACAATACATGGCAGACGTGTAACACACCAAACAAATTGGCAAAGCTGCTATTAACCAAACGTGCTCATAGATTTCCTTTTTAACACTGAAACTGTCCATTACCAAATAACAATATGAAACAACTACAGCAGTATCAGCATGTACTACTGACAGCCGTATTGCAACACTGCAACCAGCGAGAACATAGGATAGTTAACTCGCTTTTATCTGTAGTTTTCATGAATAATGAACCACCAAAAGAATACGGTTTTGCTATGTCTTAGTCAACTGAGAATTTCTTAAATCTCAGTCACCCACAAAAATGCACTTGAGTTGCACTTTTCTGTTAAAAAAGTGCAATTGCACTTTTCTACTAGAAAAGTGCAACTGATCCGAGTTGCACATTTTTTTGAACTGCAGTTACACTTTTCTGAGGTGACTGAGACTTAACAAAATCTCAGTCGACTGAGACATATGCACACCCAAAAGAATATGAGCTTTTCCTTGCTTCCAATCCTAATGCAAATCTAGTTTCTGAGAGATATGACCTCCCTAGTGAACATTCGTCTAACCTATTATATGTTATATCATTCGCCAGCACACCAGAAAAGAGTTTCCTGTCCTCTCAGAAAAAAAAGAGCCTCCTGCCTACTTGGTCCAATGTGTTCTACCAGGGATGAGTAACAGAAAAATAATCACCGCATGCAAGCTATGTTCAGACTCCAGACCGAAGAAAGTCTCCACATGAAGTTCACTTCTCTTGAGATGGAGGTGGCATTGGCGTTGGCGTTGGCTGTGACTTGCATGCCCTGCAGTCAGCTGGTGGTGGAGCTGCTTTGTTGTCGGGAACTGTCACCCTTATTGTTTGATGCTTCCCATCTTTAGTAGGAACATCAAGGATCGCATCCATTATGAGTATCTCCCAGTCACTGTGCTTAAGAAACGAAAACCAAGATTCATCTGCAAGAAAAAGATGCAAGACAATATAAGAATTAGGTTGTCCTGTCAAATCAATATCCACAATCACTCAATGCGCGCATCAGTCCCTAATAAAAACTTATTTTAGTTATTCACTGGTGCTTCTGAATCCACATGATGTCCCAAAAAAAATTCAAGCATAAAACAGAAAGAGGTATCAACATTCTTTATCAACAACCATAGAGGTCAATCTGGACAGTGCTGCAATAATAAAATGGTCCTAGTCAAGTAGTCTTGGACGTCTGCTAGGGAAGTGTGGAATCAAATTAATTTATTTCGAAAGTAAAATTAACTTCACTAACAAATATTTGCCAACCCGTAAATATTCCTGTTATGGCTTTTTCTTCAAAAGAAAACAGCTATTCATTACTGAAATTAATATCACTAGAAGAATAGGATATAATAAAAAAATCTTCTAAAACAGCTATTGCAATACCAATCCAAACGGACCCAATGCAGCTAAAATCTAAAGCTAAAGGCCAAGCAAGACCCAAGTGCAAACTTTGCCAACCAATCCTTTTTCCTTAGCTTATTCACCCATTATGCAGTTGTCTTTATTATAGTATCATGAGTGTCTTTATTTAGTAACCTGCCTAGAAATATTAATCTAGCATGGTATGCTTGATTTAGGGTTATCTTAGAGTTCAACACTGAAATAATGCATATCTATTTTGTACCTAAAAACCAATGGTGCGCCCTTCATCTATCCACCGCAGATCTAGCCGTTGTGTAGTGGAATTCCCATAAATAAAACCATACAAACTTATCATAATGAAAGAAAAATGCTAGTCCTACTTCTGGAAAGTTTCTCTCTTGTAGGTTGTAGGCTTGTAGCGATAATTGGAAGTCAATCATGTTAGGAGTAATTTTGTCAATGTAGTTGGCTAGTAGAAGGAGCTAGCTTAGTCATGAAATATCCATGTAGACAGAATCTAGAATTAGGAATGTTCTAGAGTGAGATATTTAGTAGTATGAAATATCTAGAGGTTGTAGAGTATTCTAGAAAATATGGTGTAGGGTTTGGATTGCGCCACATGGCAACAACCTAAAGGGTCATGTACAAGTATAAATAGGGATATCACCCCTCCCATGTAATCAGGCTTGTATCAATGAGACATCTAATAAAGCTTCCTACTAGCAGAAGCCCTGTGTGTATGTGTGTGTGTGAAGCACCTCAAAACAGCTGTGAGTGTGAAGCTCATAAAGAGAGAGAGTCCTGGGTGAGAGCTAGTAGATAGCATAGCTCCAACAATTGGTATCAGAGCCAAGGTTGTGTTAGCTAGAGTGAGATATGGAGAAGGATGGAGAGATTGTTTCCATTCGGTACCCTATGCTCACAAAGAGCAACTACTTGGCATGGTCCATCAAGATGAAGGTGTACATGCGTGCCCAAAGAATTTGGGATGTTGTCGAGCCAAAAGATCCGAAGGTGCCCCCGAGGAGAGTAAGGATCAAATGGCGTTGGCTGCCATTTACCAAGGGATACCAGAGGACATGCTCTTCTTTGTGTATGGAAAAGAGACAGCAAAGGAGACTTGGGAGGCCCTCAAGATTATACACATGGGTGCTGAGCGTGTGAAGGATGCCAAGGTACAAACCCTCAAGACAGAGTTCGAGGCTGCGCATTAAGGAGTCAGAAGCAATTGATAACTTCGCCTCCCGGTTGACAACCATCGTCAACCAGGTCCGAGCACTTGGTGAGGAGTTTGAGGAGACTTATGCTGTCAAGAAGTTCCTCCACGCTGTCCCCAACAAGTTTCTCCAGACTGTTTCAACCATCGAACAATTTGGTGATCTCAAGACCATGACAATGGAAGAGGCCATTGGGTGACTGAAAGCACACGAGGAGCGCCTACGAGGAACTGGTGATGTTGATGAGGAGCACTTGCTGCTGACCCGTTCAGAATGGAAGGCAAGACACGAGGCTGAGAACTCATCGCGAGGATGAGGGCTTGGTGGATGTCGAGGCCGTGGCTGTGGACGTGCTTGTGATAAGTCTGAGGTGAAGTGCTACAACTGTCCTAATTTTGGACATTATGCCTATGAGTGCCCAGAAAAGAAAAACAAAGCATTCTTTGCGAAGGCTCTGAGTGACGACGATGAGCCAGCACTCCTGTGAGAGGGGTGGTGAAAGTGGCCCAACAGTGTGATCCTGTTGGAGAGTGTGCACAGGCGGTGGTGTGATACCATCGTCGTAGAGTGCGTTGGTGTGAGGTCAACCACTACGGTGTAATGTTGTTGTCACTAGAACAGTTGGTGTGAAGCCAATGACGGTGGTGTGATGCCATTGCCAAGTGAAAGAGTCGGTGTGAGGACGAGAGTGGTGTGATGCCACGGGCACATGGAAGGTCGGTGTGAAACCGAATCGGTGGTGTGATGCCATCTTATATGGAGTCAGTGTGAGGCTGACAAGCAGGGTGTGACGTCGTTGCTTGACGTGAGGCAGTGCGAGGCCGTCACAAGATGAAGTGCATGGTCCAGGTGATTTGGGTTAAGGATATAGTTGATAAGACAAGATTACGGGAGAGATTGTTAGGAGTAATCTTGTCAATGTAGTTGGCTAGTAGGAGGAGCTAGCTTAGTCATGAAGTATCCAAGGTATATAGACAGAAATCTAGAATTTGGAATGTTCTAGAGTGAGATATTTAGTAGTATGAAATATCTAGAGCTTGTAGAGTATTCTAGAAAGATGGTGTAGGGTTTGGATTGTGCCACATGGCAGCAATCTAAAGGGTCATGTATAAGTATAAATAGGGGTACCACCCCTCCCATGTAATCAAGCTTGTATCAGTGAGACATCTATTAAAGCTTCCTACTGGTAGAAGCCTTGTGTGTACGTGTGTGAAGCACCTCAAAACAGAGAGCTGTGAGTGTGAAGCTCATAAAGAGAGAGAGAGAGTCCTGGGTGAGAGCTAGTAGGTAGCCATAGCTCTAACAAATCAATGCCCTTGACAGTTCAGGCCGAATGCAACAGTCTAAAAACAAGCGAGACTAAACTAAATATCCACGGATGAGGTCTACTAATAGGCCTAGTACAATCCCGTGTACAAACAGGATCCAAAACTAACCTGCTCAGGCCGTTTGAACACCCAGATCACCGGTACGATTACAACGCAGAGGATTCTACACCACCCACAGTGTCTCCTCTGTGATCAGGAGTTGGAAACCATGCCGCACCTGCTGACGGCTTGTCCCTTGTCACGCCAGGTCCGGCATGAAGTTCTACGCTCCGTGTGCCCTGCCAACCACCGGAGCGACAAAACTTGCTGATTGAATGGTGGCACGGCGCCAAACCTGTGATGCCAAACCTGTGATGCCGAAACCAATGCGCAAGGGCCTGTCCTCCATCATACTTCTGACACCCTGGATGATCTGGAAACAGCGGAATGGCTGCGTCTTCGAGGGCACCCAACCTTCTGTCGACGCAGTCGTCTCGCGTATCAAAGATGAATCTGCGCTTTGGGCTAGAGCCGGCGCCCCCTGTCTGAGATGCTTCTGCCGCAGACCTGGGGCGTTCACTGAGTTGTATTTCTTGCTTCCTTACCTTCTAGGAGGCTTGTAAAACTCTCTCTCTTTTCAATAAAATGAAACACAAAGGCTTTCTGCATTTTCTTGGAAAAAAAAACTAACCTGCTAGATTCCACTGCAATCTTGCCCATCCAAACAAAGCTATGGGGTACTATGAGCCCAAGTCCAGTTCACTTGAACCACTGGTTCATATAACGAAATTACCCCAAATCTCTCTTCATACTAAATCTATTTTTCAATTTTTCTTGTTATTTTCTAGCACTGCACAAGTCCCGCTCACTTGAATCTTTGGTCTATAAAACGAAATTATCGCAAAGCTCTCTTCATACTAAATCTATTGTTCTATTTTTCTTTGTTATTTTCTAGCACTGTTTAGGTTGTCCACAAAAAAGATATCCATGGGTTTGAACCAGCTTTGTAAGAACTTGCTCACAAATTGACAAGCTGGAACCCAAATAAAATAGTCAATCCAATCCAACCGCATCCACTCTAGTACAAAATAACATAAAGGGTACTCCTGCAAACTCACAAGCTTAACTAAAGTCATGACTAGACCTGGCAGGGACAGAATAACATTGGAAATATTATGTTGTCTAGAAGAATCAAATAATCAACTTATACAATTCCAGCAATGGGATTCAACATATAAAAATGAGCCATAACTCGATGTAAATCAATAGTGACAAAACAAGGAATTAAATGCATAATACTAAGTTACTCATGTCAGCTATTCTATTATAACATGACAGAAATTGCAAGTGAGATCACAGAGCAGGCAAATTCTATTATAACTGTCAAGTTGTCAGACAAAATATACAACCTCGAATCAATGACTCAAGTCATATCACAAACTGATGTGATACTGGTGTAGATATTGCCATTTTAGCTATATATTTATAATTCTAACAAAACTTTCAAGACAGTGTTAATACAAGTTGGTAATACGCACAAATATAGATGGTATATATTCAATTATTTTTTTGACACTCAGTATATATTCAATTATTTTTTTGACACTAGGTATATATTTGATTTTGACAGTTAAACATTGATTAATTACCATTCATCCAGAATTATCATGTCCAACTTTCCAAATGAAAGCTATCAACACCAAGCAATTTATCCTGTGATCTGTTGTGCTAAAATTACTGATGGCGATGATACTCAAGCAAAGATGAGATATACTTATATGGTAACTGAACTACTCTATAGTAATCCATCCACGATAGTCACATACCAACAGAAGTCAAAGCTATTCGCAAGACTAAGCACGCACATGACGCATAGTTTTAAAGACACCAGTGAATGAACAGGTCAGGCTGTCAGTCCACTGGTTCACTGGTCCGGCTGCTGGTTCATTCGGTTTAATAGGTGGACTGTAATAAAGAAATAGAATTATATTTAGTAGTGTCATAGAGAAATTAAGTAGTCAACTAGGCTAACTTCCTATGAACAACAAACTTACAAAGTAGTTGTGATAAGACGGGTAGTGCGTTGGGGACAAAGTCACCAGTTGAGCCACACGACCGCGTTTCGTATCCCTCATCCAGCATTTAATTTCAACGCTGCAGACTATCAGATATTTCTATCAGCGCTAAGACCACCTTCCGGTTTGTTACGGTTTCGAGCAAAACTGGCGGTTCAACTGGATTTTTTCCCGGTTCACTTCCTTGTCCAGTCCATCTGCCATAACATACCAGGTGCTGGTTCTGGTTTATTCCGGTCGGACCAGCGGTGTCCAGTTATTTCAACTAGGCATGACGTCATACCATGAAACACATACGCCACATCAATGATATGGCATCAATGGCATGGTCCACAAAGATGCAATGCTACATAAAGGAGAGCGGTATTTTATCTCCGAGGGACAACACCAAGAATGTGCCTTGCCTCGCTCTGTAGCTTGAGGTGCTGCTCATATGTGAGTATTTTGATCAATAATGTAGTAAGTTGTCATACTAGTTTTCATTCTTGTTGCAGTCTCAAATTTTATTTAGTTGGACTAGCACCATGATATCACAATAGTTTGCCAAATGTATTGCTCAGTTGGACTAGCACCTACACACCGACGACCCTCACATCTACCAAGTAACCCACCCTACAACCTTCGTACCTGACAACGGCTACAACAGTTACAGTATTCAAACATATTTCTCAAATCACAAATATTTGAAAGTTTTTCATCTTTCTTTTGCACTGTTAAATATTGTGAAGATACAACCGCTGGATCATGAGTATCGGGCACCCCTGAGTCCCTATCCATAGCACTACGAGATTGACTGATAGATAAGTGTGAATGGACAAATTCCCTCTCAGACCGTGTACAACCCAAAGTTTTTACTTGTGGCCACATTTCATACAGTTTGCTTTCAGGTCGATGTTTTGATCTTGTCCCTACTTCATCATGTTACAAACTATGGATTTTAGTTGTGCGGTTGTGCCCACATAAGCCTAATCATAAACCAAACTACATAATCAATTAGCCTGGCTATAAACATAGTTTTCACCCTCCTTTTGAAAAGAGCCTATATGCTATTCATTACAAGCTACAATGGTAGTTAATCAACCTGCAGAGTTTATACTACTATAAATGATATTAGGTGAATGGGCGAATCGACGTTGTTAAGGTAAGGGGTGGCTTATAGACCACAATCAATCGACTAAGTCTACCAAAATGTGTACTGAGAGGTCCTTTCTTCAGCTCTCGTAATAACAATTCCTGCCACATCTAACAAACAAAGTAAGAAAGTGAAATAAATATTTGAGCAGTTATCCTCTGTCCAAATGTTAAATGTACAAAACATGCATCAGTTAAAGACTTCTCACTTTCTTTTCCAAAGGAGGCAAACCAACCAATTCGATTTAAAGCTAAAATCTGTTAGTGCTGTATTAATAGCTGCCTGTTGGCTTTACGTTTGCTGCCTGCTGGCTTTCTATTTCTGCCTCTTGGCTTTTCCTTTCTGCCCTTTTGGCATTCACCTGTACTTGTACTTATACTGTCCCCTTGGCCTCATTCTATTACAAGCTGTGTTCATCTTAACATGGTATCGAGCTAGGATTTTTTCCGATCACTTCTCTCCTCCTGCATGATGGAGATCGATCTTGTCCTCCACTCTAACGCAGTCCCACCACCAACTTTCCTCTGGCTGTGCCCCTAAGTTCAACGCAGGCCTTTCTTCTGCCAGGGTCGCCGCCATGTGCGGGTCCAACAGGGTTGAAGGGTGGGGCTAGGACCACCCTAAGAATTTGGCCCAATAGCCCTACTATATAAAATATATTTGAGAAAAAAAATAGCATCTCTAGAGGCAGCCCAAGAAGTAAAAGACCACGTACAGTCGTTGATAGTCCATATCTGTTCCTATCTTCTCTCAATAATCGGGGCGGCCGTTCTGGCAATCCCCAAACCTGCCCTAGCCCCGATAATGCAGTTCCAAACTTCTGATCGCAGGTAGTTTGTGTTTTGATTGGATCAAGCAAGGGAACACAATCGGAAGCGGCGAGCGAGCATGCAGTGCTGCAAATTAGCAGAGAGCAGAGGAGAGCAAGGGATCACCACAGTCGCGCCTCGCGCGCATACGCACGGCCGGCCGTCCGGCCGCTTACGCAAGTATTTGATTGGTGATTCTCTAATCAGGTCTTGCTCTTTAGAGCATCTCCACTCGTCCCCCGACGAGGCCCCGAGCGACGTTTTTCCCATCCGGACGGCGAAATTCGGCCCAGTCGCGCCCCCGGTTCCTCGTTTTCGTCCGGATTTGGCCCTTCATCCATCCGGCGAGCCCACGCCATCCCCGGCCCCCCGGGGACCTATCGGGGACTCCGGACGAGTGAAAAGCGGGGAAGGGCCCGATCTCGCTCAAAATCTCCCCCACCCCTCGTATCTCTCTCGCCGCCGGCACCACCCCGCCGGCTTGTTGCCCAGATTCCGCCGTCCCTCCTTCCCCACCTGCCTATATTCCGCCGTCTTTCGACGACGGCCTATCCGGCTGCTCTTCCGCCGGCTCTGTTTTCCGACTTTGGCCTGCTCCTCGTCGCTCGCGGCTCGGGTTGCCTTGACCACGCCCGTCGGTGTTCGTCCATTTGCCTCGCCGGCCATGGACTCGGACGAAGAGGAGGAGCGGATGTTCGTCGAGCTTATGCAAGAAGAGATGGCGGCGGCCGCCCAAGACGACGAGCACATGATGATCCTCGGTTGCTTGGCAAGCATGTACGCCGGAGCGGCAGCCGGGTCGACGTGGTGGGTCGGCACCGAGTCGCCGGAAGTGCAAGCCGAGACAGCGAATGGAGGGCTACTGCATGTTGTACGCCGACTACTTCGCCGACAATCCATTGCACGGTGAGAGTGTTTTCCGGCGTCGTTTTAGGATGAGCGAAAGCTATTTACGCAAATTGTGTATGCCATCCGAGACTTTGATCCCTACTTCGGATGCAAGGCGGATTGCCTTTGGTTTGGTTGGATTTTCGTCCACTGCGAAGTGCACGGTGGCTATGAGGATGCTTGGCGTATGGAGCTCCCGGTGATAGTGCGGATGACTATCTTCGGATGGCGGAGTCCACCGCCCTTGATTGTTTCTACCGGTTCACGGGGCCGTCATAGCGGTGTTCGGGGACTATTACTTGAGATCACCCATTGTCGAAGACACTCGGAGGATCCTTGCAACAAATGAAGCTAGGGGTTTTCCGGGGATGCTTGGAAGCATTGATCGCATGCATTGGCAATGGAAGAAGCTGTCCGTTTGCGTGGAAGGAAATGTACAAGGGTCACAAAAAAGGCTGCACTTGTGATACTTGAAGCGGTGGCTACCCATGATCTCTGGATTTGGCACTCTTTCTTTGGTATGCCTGGATCCAACAATGACATCAACGTCCTAAACTGCTCCCCGGTCTTTTCCAAGCTTGTTGAGGGTCATGCTCCCCGGTGGACTATGTGATCAATGGTCGGCACTACAACAAAGGATACTACCTTGCGGACGGTATCTATCCAAAGTGGGCAACATTTGTGAAGACTATCTCGAACCCTAGCACCCCCAAACTTTGCGAGTTTGTCAAGAAACAAGAAGCTTGCCGAAAAGACGTCGAGCGTGCATTTGGTGTCCTCCAGCGAGAGATTTGTCTGTCGTCCGGTTCCCCGCTATGACTTGGTCCAAAGATCGGATGTGGGAGGTGATGAACTGCTGTGTGTGCCTACACAATATGATTATTGAAAATGAGCGAAAGCATCCGGTTCCTCCGGCTGAGCAAGAAGCACCATATGAGAGAGAGGGTCCTCTTGCACGACCTAATCACCGAGTGCCTCCATCATGGGCCGCCTTCATTGCTATGCGCCAGGAGATTCGAGACTCTACAATGCATCGATTCGTTGCAAGATGATCCGGTGGAGCACATATGGAGGCTCCGAGGCAACGCCAACGCCGACGCCAACTAGTCCGTCTAAATTTGTTTGAAAAATTGTGAAATTGTGTGCTTCATTTATTTCAGCACTTGTTAAACATTGTGCTGATTATCGCCGAATTTGTTTCAGCAATTTTCGTACTCTTGGTCGCCGAACTTAGTTAAATTTGTTTGAAATATGTCAAATGGTCGAGGTTGGGGGTTTCCTGCCGGGGGGACGGCTGGAACTTCGGCGCTCCCCGGCCAAATCTTCCTCCAATCCGGACGAAAATTTCGCCGGATTTGGACGTGAGGAGCGCCAACGAGTGGGGATGCTCTTACGTCTCTCAATTATCAAGTCTCAAGTTGGAAATTTGATTAGCTTATTCTTATTGCACCGCAAAACTAGAACATTGATTCATGATACAAGAAATGGATTCATTGTAGTCGTACAATCTGGCTGATTGAGCGAGATATTTTTTCCAAGGTAAAAGATATAATTGAGACTTTCATGGCTATGAAAAAGCGTTATCCCGAGAAGAGGAAGAATTTTTTTTTTTAATTATTGCACTCATGTAATATTACTATACAAATATTTCAGATATTTATATGTAACCATTTAATTCTATGCTGCTTGTGAGACCTTATAAATATATTCTGTTGTTCTTATAGCAAATTTTATACCCATACTATTGTAGGTTATTTTTGTGGTATCGAAAAAAGATTGTATCTAGTTGCCCCACCGTAAAATCCTAGATTCGCCACTGGTCGCCGCTCCGACGATCCCCTGGCCGCCACCAGCTGGTCTCAATCGACATCGCCCTGGCTGGTCTTCGTCACCTGTTGCATCAGGTTTGCAAGGTGGCCCTTCTGACTGACTGCAGTTGTCCGATCCCTCCTACGTGTTTCATCTTGTTGGCTCCTTGCTTGAGTGCTAGGAGCTATGTCATAGCGTGTCTGTTCCTCGCTGCCGTGTGCTCTTTGATGGTCTCAATTACCGGAATGGGTTCAGCGCATGCGCCTCCACATGTGTGGCCAGCGTGTCTGGGAATTTTTGACGGGCGAAATTCCTTGTCCACCTTGTCCTATTCGCCCTGTTCCGCCTCACATCCCACAAGATGCTGATGCGTCTGCCCAGCAAACAGCGGCCAACAAATTTGCTGATGCAGAGGAGTTTTATGAGTCGCAATTTAAGGTCTACAAGCACTGGGTTGATGAGGATGCTCGTGCCTCTGCTATACTGGTTGAGAGCATGCTGCCACGGTTTTCTGCTGATTTACTTGGCCGGGCATCTGCTCACCTGATGTGGACACATCTTCGTGCCCTTCATGAGACTGCTGGTGACTCTTTGTACCTAGCGGTTGTGCGTCAAGAACATATACTCAAGCAGGGTGATCTCGACGTTGATGAGTTCTATGCTCAGATATCTGAGCTGTGGCATCAGTTTGACTCTTTGGGACCAGATGTTTGTGGCACCTGCCAGTGTTGTGAGCGTCAACGCTCCAGCTTCGAGCTTTGCCGCCTCTACGACTTCTTGACCCGTCTTCGAGCTGAGTATGAGCAGACCAGATCTGGGTTGTTGGCTCGCCACCCTCGTGTGTCATTTTTGGAGGCTCTTGCTGCGGTCCGCACATAGGAGATTCGGCTTCGTGGTGCAGGTTTGCTGCCACATCCTTCATCAGTTTTGGCGGTTCATACACCACCTGCTCGAGCTGTGCCTTCTTCATCAGTACATACATCTACTGATAATCAACGACCATGTGGATACTGTCATCGCACGGGACACCTTTTTGAGGATTGTTTGAAGAGGAAGAAGGCTAATGCTCGTCGTAAGAGTGGCACTCGAGGCTCCTCCTCTTCGAGTTCTACTCAGAATAGTCTCGCGGGGTCTGGAGCTTCTCATGTTACTTCGCCGCCTTACCGCATCTGCACCAACAGGTTCTGCTGGCTCTGCTGCTCAGTCTTCCCGTGTTGAGACACCACCACCTCCTACCCCTCCACCTTCAGGTATATCACCATGGATTTTAGATTCCGGAGCTTCTTTTCACATGATTTCTGATTCCACCAGTCTTACATCACTTAGTCCTGTTCAGACTGCCGATGGCACCCCCCTTTGTGTCACAGGACTAGGAACTCTTTGTGCATCCTCTTTTACTGTACCTAATGTCTCCTATGTTCCAAAACTAACCATGCAGCTCATGTCCGCTGGACAGCTTACTGACCATGGTTGTCGTGTTATTCTAGATTCTGACTCTTGTTGTGTTCAGGATCGACGTACGGGAACTCTGGTTGATACTGGCCCCCGCCGCCGTAATTCACGGTGCCTTTGGGAGCTTGACTAGCTTCATCTTCCTTCCGCTGCCTCTGCCGGTCTCTCCGTCACCACCTCCGCTGCATCAGCTGCATCATCCACGTCATCGTTTGCTCAGTGGCACCACCATTTGGGTCATCTATGTGGGTCGCGTCTATCATCTTTAGTTCGTCGTGGTCTTTTAGGATCTGTGATTGGTGATGTATCCTCAGATTGTATGGGTTGTAAGCTTGGCAAGCAGATACAACTACCATATCCCACTAGTGAGTCTGTGTCACAACATCCTTTTGATCTTGTTCATTCTGATGTTTGGGGTCCTGACCCCTTTGTTTCAAAAGGAGGCCATCGGTATTATATTATAGATGATTATTCCCGCTACACTTGGATATACTTTATGTCTTCTCGTAGTGAGGTTCTCTCCATTTATAAGAGGTTTGCTACCATGGTCCTCACCCAGTACGATCTCCCTATTCGTGTTTTTCGTGTCGACTCTGCTGGAGAGTATTTGTCAGGCCATCTACGTGGTTTTCTGGCTGAGCAGGGCAATCGCTCTCAATTTTCTTGTCCCGGTGCTCATGCTCAGAACGGTGTGGCTGACCACAAGCATCGTCATCTTCTTGAGACTGCTCGTGCGCTTATGATAGTATCTGCTGTTCCACCACATTTTTGGGCAGAAGCGGTGTCTACAGCTGCTCATCTATTAATCTTCAACCCTCCACTGCCCTTCAGGGAGTTATTCCAATTGAGCATCTTTATGGGGAGCCTGGAGACTATTCTAAGCTTAGGCTTTTTGGTTGTGTGTGCTATGTCTTGTTGGCACCACGTGAGCACACTAAGCTGACAGCACAATCAGCGCAGTGTGTGCTCCTTGGTTACACTAGTGAGCATAAGGGGTATCGATGTTGGGATCCTGTTGGTCAGATGGATACGCATTTCTCGGGATGTGACTCTTGATGAGTCGCATCCTTTCTATTCTAATGTGTCTTATGGCTCTACGTCGACCTCTTTCGCCGAGCCGATTTCTTTCCTGACTTTTCCAGATAGTCCTGTCTCCACAGTACACCTACCACCACCATATGCACCTCCTGCCCCACATGCTTCTCCACCGACACCACCGGCTTCTCCACCGACGTCACCGGCTTCTTCACCGCCACCACCATCAGCTTCTCCACCACAACCACCACCATCGATTGTTCCATCTTTTCCTCTTTATTACACTCGGCGTCCACGACTTGACGGTTCTTCTAACGATCCATCTTCTTCGCTGCTTCCTTCTCTGTATGATCTTCGTGATCGGCGCACTATTAAGCCTCCTGATCGCTATGGTTTTGTCGTTGCCACGCTTGCGGACCCCACGTGCTACAGGCATCTTGTAGGGAGTCTTTGTCTATTTTGGTGTCACTCGTCCTGATATTTCCTATCCTGTGCATATTCTAAGTCAATTTGTCTCTGCTCCCACCCAACTTCACTATAGCCACCTTCTTCGTGTTCTCCGTTATCTTCGTGGGACCATCACTCGCTGTCTCTTCTTTCCACGCTCTAGTCCTTTAGAGCTCCAGACTTACTCTGATGCGACTTGGGCCTCTGATCTCTCTGATCGCCGATCTCTTTCTGCCTACTGTGTCTTTTTGGGTGGTTCTCTCATTGCATGGAAGACTAAAAAGCAGACCGCGGTTTCCCGTTCAAGTGTTGAGGCTGAGTTGCGGGCTATGGCTTTATTGACAGCCGAGGTCACTTGGCTACGATGGTTACTTGAGGATTTTGGTGTTTCTATTTCAGCACCCACTCCTCTTCTATCAGAAGGTACAGGTGCTATAAGCATTGCTCGAGACCCTGTGAAGCATGAGCTCACCAAACATATTGGGGTTGATGCTTCCTATATGCGTTCACAGGTGCAGAACCAGATTGTTGCTCTTCGGTATGTGCCTTCAGAGGTTCAGCTGGCTGATTTCTTCACAAAGGCACAAACTCGAGCTCAACACAGGTTTTACCTCTCCAAACTCAGTGTCGGGATCCGTCATGAGTTTGAGGGGGGTGTTAGTGCTGTATTAATAGCTGCCTGTTGGCTTTACGTTTGCTGCCTGCTGGCTTTGTATTTCTGCCTCTTGGCTTTTCGTTTCCGCCCTTTTGGCATTCACCTGTACTTGTACTTATACTGGCCCCTTGGCCTTATTGTATTACAAGCTGTGTTCATCTTAACATAATCAAGGGAACGCAGATTGGTGATTGGTATGTTCACAAGAAAACTAGTACACAATAGGACTACATGCGACAATTTGTAAGCAAATATTGGAATTCAACTATTTAATTCTAAGGTTTACAACCTACAAAAAATGTTATCTTTAACAATTCATGTAAATAGGTGATTGCTATGAGAAAGATATTTCAAATTTCAATTATGTCTTTTGTCCATTTATGATATTAGGATTAGTTTGTTCATTCTTTGAAAATGGTGCTTAACTGACAAGTAGATTCAATACTTATCGTGATAACTCTTAGCATAATACTCCCTCCATCTTTCAATACAAGGCCACTACCAAAACTATATTTTCCATATATAGTACAAGGCCACTACCAAAACTATATTTTCCATATATAGTACAAGGCCACTACTGTCTCTTTCCAATAAGAATTGATTAGATTTCTACCTCGTAACATGGTCCTTATTAGTGTGGACGTTGCATGCAGCCATAGAGAAACAAGCACCACATGCAACATGACTTATCAGCTTAGAACATTAGGGTTTTTTCAAAACAATTAATTATGCTATTTATTAGTAGGCTTTGTTTTCTTGGTATCTGAATAATGAGATTGCGGCCTTGTATACAAAAACAGAGGGAGTAAGATATCTTATACATCTATGCTTATTAAGGAATGTAAGGACTAGAACACAATTGCGATGTCTGTGGCACACACCTCCAAGTCGAACCGCCTTGAACTTAAGAAGCCCCTCTCCTTGGGGCCCCAGCACCGGGAGAGTGCAGGAGACGGAATGCCCCGCATGGTTCACGGCAATGGAAGCGCTGTACCAGGGACCCCGTGTGATGGGCTCGCCCATCGCAGACACTATGTGCTGGTTCTGGGTAGCCTTCTCCATTGCCTGTCTACAACAAGAGTAGCAAAAAGAGTTATCCCTGGCGATACATCTCTTCTGGAAAAAAAAATTGAGTACACAAGGAGCAGAAATCAACATTAGCAGCAGGAGCACGCATCCTACAAATTCAACAGAAACAGACTCATCGTCCACGTGCTACATATAGATTAAGAACTACACGCAGCGGAGACATACAAACATGTGAATACAAAGAACAGGTAAACAAATCCACCCAGGAAGTGGTGATCTTAGGTTTATCTTGCCGATCAAGGGAAGTTACACACAAAGTGTAGAGGACGGCGAGAAATGGGAGGCGTAGGTTTGGGTTTGTACCTGGAGCAGGAGAGGAAAACGAAAAGGTCTCCGACGGCGCTGGCGGCGACGGCGCCGGTGAGCCCCAGCAGCGAGAGCGCGGCCGCGCGACGGGCCCATGCCCCCACGCCCTCATCATACGGCGTCAGCGGTGGCGGAGGGGGTTGTGCCTTGGATTTGGACTGGGCGGAGAGGCGGCGGAGGAGTGGTGCGGAGGTCGTGTGACGGCGAGCCGCCAACATTTTCGTCGGCGGAGGGAGAAGGGGAGGAGAGAACCCGCAGTTGCGTTGTGTCTGAGTTCTAGTGCACCCAGTTTCTGCCTTGTGGGCCCTTCCGCCCCCTTCTTTCTTTCTCACGAAGAATTAGCCTTCTCAGCATTAATGCGGAGCCTTAAAGAATTGGAGGAAGAAAAAGAAACCGCTCCAAAATCAGTTGAATGATATAGAGCAGAAAATTAAAGGGTAAATACTACCTATCGCAGGCCGATGGGAAACAATTGATCGGACCTATCGGACGCCGTACATCTTGCCTCCATCAAACAGTCCACAATGCAGCTCAAAAAAATAAACAGTCCACAATGGATTTGATGATCGGACCTTTGATGATTCCCCATTAACTACGCACGCCAGCCTCGTCCAGATCGGCTCCCAATGATCCGCCGCCTCTCAGGTTTGCCGGCCGCTGCGCGACCCTGCTCTCCCACGCCGCCGCACGACCATGTTGCCCCGCCTCGTGCGCTTCGGCTCCCCAACGGCACTGCGCCGGTGCGCCCTCCCATCCAGGCCAAATCTTGCGCCTCCATCGGGTCCAGGTCTTGCGCGGACAAGCATTAGGGTCTACGGGCTACCACGCGCGGGGAATCGTCGACGAGGATTACTGACCGCCGGTGGCCGACACAAGAGATGTAGGAGGCGGCTCAGCCCAGCCTTCAAGGCTACACTCCAGTCAAAGCATCGGGCCGTAGGCTGCTTCGACAGTTCGAGTCAATGTCTCGATCCCTCACTGACTACACGATTAGGAAGAAGGTAATTCCGATTTCCTAAGGCTTAAATGTCTTATATTTTCTGCGTTTTTGAAGATCAAATCCATGTATTCCTTTATATATGTATTTGTGTCAATGCTTCTGCTTCCACGCTGTTCAAGTTGATTGCTTGACTTTGTTGCTTCTAAATAACCATGCTTCATATTTAAATTAGTCATGCTAAAAATTTAAGTTACTCATGCTTCTTGTCTGCGTTGAGTTTGTATGACGTCAAGTATGCTTGATGCTTCCAAGTTTTCATACGTACTCACTAATCAGTCAACTGAAATTATGAAAATTACTTGTGCTTACTCACCGGGTAGAGTATGCATCATCTCTACTATATGCTTACATACTTTTCGAGCTCTTATGTTTTACCTATGTACAGCTGAGCGTCCCCCGTGGGATTGGAAGCCCGACCGCCGCTTCATCACGCAGCACCGGCAGACCGCCGACGAGTGCTTCGCCGCCCAACTGCCACCTCTGTGTTTCGCTGCAGCACCACCACCCTTGCCTAGTAGCAACTCTAAATACGGCTAGCAGCTTGCAGCACTGGCGTCTAATCGCCGGCAAAACCGTTGCTGGGTGGCGATAGCACCGCCACCGGTTGCCGGCAACACCACGGCTTGCTTCTTGCAGCACCGGCGCCCAATCACCGGAAGTAGTGCAGCTGGGCGCCGGTAGCACCGCTGGCCGTGGTTGGTAGCAAATCTGCCTACGACCCTGCCATGGTTCGCATTGCCACCTGATGCTCGTAGCATCGCTACCTGCGACTAGAAGCACCACCCACGTGTTGTGGTAGCACCATGTCTCAAGATGAGCAGCACCACGCCTTGCTGCTTGCAGCACCAGTGCCCAATCGCCGACAACATTTCATTTGGGCGCCGGTAGCACCATTGGCCATGTTTGGTAGCAAATCTGCCTACGGCCGGTATCACCCCTTGCATGGTTCGCAGCGCCACCTGATGCTCATAGCATCACCACCTGGGACCGGCAGCACCACCCACGTGTTGTGGTAGCACCATGTCTCAAGACGAGCAGCACCGCGCCTTGCTGCTTGCAACACCGGCGCCCAATCGCCGGCAGCACTGCAGCTGGGCGCTGGTAGCACCGTTTGCCATAGTTGGTAGCAAATCTGCATACGGCCGGCAGCACCCCCGCCATGGTTCGCAGCACCACCTGATGCTCGTAGCATCTCCACCTGCGATTGGCAGCACCACCCGCGTGTTGTGGTAGCACCACGTCTCAAGACCAGCAGCACCGTGCCTAAGCGCTGGTAGCATCGACCTACTCGGCCGCCCTTCCCTTGAAGCCCCGTAGCATCATCGTCGTGTTGTGGTAGTACCGTGCCTCAACTTCATCAGCACCGCTTCTCAGCATTTGTAGCATCGACCTCTTCCACATCCCCCGGATGAAGAATCGTTTTCCTATGTAAATCATATATATGTTTGTGCTTAGACCATGAACACACTATGTTCATATGCATGAATATAATGCTTCTAAATATCAATGCTTCCTATCGATATCACTTTCTGCTCATATTTTGCCGCATTTCAAGTTCTGAACGATGCTTTAATCATTTGGTAATATTGTAATTTAACTGTTGACTCTAGGCTTACTATTCTATTTTTACATACACTTGTCTCATGTTTCTTGCATTTTTCGCCACATGTTGCCAGCAAGATATGAGTTTTCTTGAGGTAGCATGAAATTGATGTATTGAAATAGTCATGCTTGTTATGTAGCATACTTCTGTTTCAATCCTGAAAAGTTTGCGGCAATAGAGCCATTATTCTGCCATTTTGTAGTTGTATTGTCAAAAGAATTGTATTTAAACAGTGCCTTCGTTCTTCCTTCATTTCATTCTCATATATATATTACCCAGGATGCATGTCCACAGCTTTCAGATAACATTTTATTTTAATTGCACAACTGGCTTGCCTAACTAGCTTTTGAAATGAAATAATAATGCATGTAGATTTATTTGTTTCCTGCAGTGTTCGTCTCTATGAAAGGGTACAAGCCACAATGGAGATCCATGTTCACCGACGTGGTCTATGGAAGCTCGAAGTTTTGAATTTTGAAGCAAGCTGAACCAGTACAAGAAACAAGCGGTTGAAGCATATGCCCTTTTAAAGATACAAATTTTACACCCCGAAAATATTGTAACTTCGAAGAGTTCATCTATTTGCCACAACTTGTATGCAGTGTCGTCTTAAAATAAGTTGTGCATCTGATAAAGAATGTGTATTACTGTAGGAATTGAAAAATATACAAGGTACCTGCAGCATGATCATAGATGTATTAGTAAGAGGATTAAGTGCTTGCATCTTGTTAATATATGCTATGCAGAAAAGGTTATGTATCAGTGAGTACCAGGGAGCATATTTGTTAGGGCACCGCTAGGCGTCGGACGCCGAAAACATTCTGTGACTTCCAAAACATTCTGAATGAAAGATTGGAGCATATAAATGGCTGTGACTTCAGTGACTTAAGGTAGCAAGATTATGTGACATTAGAAAAATATTTTCTTCAAATACGAATTCGTGGTTGGAAGCAAATGGTTATACGAAATAGTTTATTTTGTTTCCTAAAACTCTGGAATTAGTTTCCTTTAAATTATATGTACGGGCAACAGTAGACAAAGATTTACATCTCAAAAATAAATAAATAGTAGAACAGGATTATGGAAGAAAAAGGTTCACGATCTGCTCGATCCATTGCTTCCTGGCAGGTGAAAGATCACTTTTCTCTTGTAATCAGAAATTTGGTGATTACGGAAGCACATACTAAATTTTGATTTGCTGCCTTGGTTAAGGATGCAGATTTCTAGAAGCACGCTGGTGGACTGGATCTGCATGCTGTACGTGCGATACGAGAGCAGTTAATTCGGGGCCGCTCTTAGCGACGTTAACTACGCAAATAAACGCGGGGTTGGTTTTCTTTAGTTTTCAGATCGCACGGCGTGTGTGCTTCCAATCCAACGACCTCCGACAGGTCCGATCGGAAGCCAATATCGGCGTCCGACGCCTAGTGGTGCCCAAATTAAAGAGATCCAAGAGAAGCCCATCCAAGAACAAGATCATAATGAAGAAGAGAAGCTATTAATTTCATATGATCAGACTATGACAAGGCGGCTAACGGAATATTACAAACAAAGAGCAAAAAAGCATTGGGCCATCCATGGTGACAAAAATACAAGGTATTTCCATAATTCTGTCCTGAAAAGAAGAAGAAGAAATAGAATAGTCCCCATCAATAACACAAAGGGTCAAACCACCTTAGATCCTGAAGAAATAGCGCAATGTTTTGTGAGTTACTTCAAAAATATCTTCTCTTCTTCTACTACTACTTCTATGGGCCAAACTCCACATGTTTTGTACACAGGGATTATACATGACGACTACACCAACTCCACTCCAGATAAAGAAGAGATCTGGAGCATTCTAAAAGAAATGAGGAATGAAGCTTCTCCAGGACCTGATGGTTTAAATGCAGCATTCTACAAAGCAGCATGGAACTGGATTGGAGATGACATAACTAAGCTGGTACAAAATTTCTATCACAATGGCTACCTTCCACAGCAATTAAATGAAACTAGCATTGCTTTGATTCCAAAAAAGTTGCATTGCTCCATTCCTCGGGACTTTAGACCTATCAGCCTTTGCAATGTAATTTATAAGATTATTGCCAAGTCTCTAGCCAATAGAATGAAGCCACATCTCCCAAACAGAATAATAGATGCTCAGCAAGCATTCATAGAAGAAAGGAGGATCTCCAATAATGTGATTGTGGCACAGGAAATAACACACTCTTTTTCCTTATCCTCATGGAAACATCAAGCTTTTATGATCAAGATAGACTTGGCAAAAGCCTTTGACCAAATAGAATGGGATTTCATTTTCATGGCTCTTCAAAAACAGGGATTTAGTGAGCACTTTATAAATCTAGTTAAAGCCTGCATCTCAAATTCTAGATTCTCTGTAATAATTAATGGAAATCACCATGATAAATTTAAAGGACAAAGAGGCATAAGACAAGGCTGCCCTCTATCCCCTTATCTTTTTGTTACAGCAATCAATGAATTAGCTGTAGAGTTACAAGAAGAACTTCTAAACAAAAATATCCAAGGAGTTTCATTGGGTCCAAACTGTCCTCCTATATATTCCCTGATGTTTGCTGATGACTTGCTAGTATGTGGTCAAGCAAATCAGAGAGAAGCAGCGACGATCTGGAACACTATAAATACTTTTTGCAAACGATATGGCCAAATTCCAAACTGGAGCAAATCCTCCATCCTATTCAGCAAACATGTCAATGAGGCTCAGAAGACCTTAATTAAGAAAATCTTTATGGTTGAGGAAATGAACAATCAATCTATACATCTTGGTCAACCTCTTATCTTACCAGCCAAGAACAGATCTCAAGCATATGAATTTGTTCTTCAAAAAATCAGATCCAAGCTCAGTTGCTACAAAGCAAATAAACTGTCGCATGCGGCCAGATTGGTACTTATAAAATCGGTTCTCTCTTCAATTCCGGTTTATTATATGGCCAATATTCTTTTCTCAAAGAAAATATTGGCTAAAATGAATGCCATCATGAGAGACTTCTGGTGGACAGGGATACAACAAGAAAACAAAACCAAGCCAATCTATTTCAAAGCCTGGACAGAAATTTGCAAATCCAAAAAAGAAGGTGGCCTAGGAATCAGAAAAATTGAAGCAGTTAATAAGGCTCTTCTTCTAAATGCTGCTTGGAAAATAGCTACAACCCCGGAAAGCAATACCACTAAAATTCTCAAAGCAAAGTATTTTTACAACACTTCTTTCTGGAGAGCCAATACTAAAGTCCCCAAGTCAGCCTTCTGGACATCTATTCTCAAAGTAAAAGACCATCTTGCTAATGCTACAACTTATCAATTCTCAAGAGGCAACACTAGTATATGGTCTGAACCTTGGTGTCCTTTCTGGAAAGACATCCACAGTCTTCTTAACATTCAAGACAACAAATTCGTTTACCCTGACTCTGTTTCTGATCTATGGGTACCTAACACAAAAACCTGGAACCTATCTCTACTCACTACTCTATTTGGTAGCCATATAGCTAATGAAGTGGCAAACATTCCTATTTGCAATGATGGTGGAGAAGATGTCTTGATCTGGAAATATACCCCTTCAGGTATTTGCTCATCTAAAAGTGCTTATCAAATTTTTGACCCATCCTTCTATGGGCATAATGCGGGACCACATCAAATTATCTCTCCTCAATCAAGAAAGATTCTCCAGGAAATATGGAAATGTGGTAACATCCCACCAAGAGTTCAAGTTTTTGGTTGGAGGCTTATGAGAGGAGCAATAGCCACTGGTTCGAGAGCTGCAGCGAGATCTAAACATATTGATCAAAGATGCATTAGATGTGGCAACAATGAAGATGATTTCCATCTTTTCTTTGATTGCAAATTTTCTCAAGCTGTTTGGTTTGCTTCTCCACTTGGTCTCAGAGTTGAAGGACTGAAACGTTTAGAAAATACTCATATTCAGGAAATCATAGGCTACATTCTCACGTCCTACAATAACAAGGAGTCAATTCCAACAATCCTAAGTATCCTTTGGAGCATTTGGAAAGCAAGAAATGATCTCTTATTCAACAAAATCAAGTGCAGTCCAATGCAAGTCCTGTACAAAGCCAAAGCACTCCAGGCATAAAAAGAAACTTTCATCATAACAAAGACGCCAACGAAAACAACAAAAGAGGAAATTGAAACAAGCTACAATCAACCACAACGTGATTGGAAAACAATAGTAGGAAGTCCCAACATTTTCACTGATGCAGCCTGGAATTGCAATGTAATACCAATAAATGCAGGCTCAAACCAAAAGGAAAATACTGGAATTGGAATCTACTTGGAATGGAATAGAGAAGATCATGAAGCTATTTATATTCAGGCGACGTCAAATGCCAACTCAGCATTGCAAGCAGAGGCTCAAGCGTTGGAAGCGGCAGCGCTAGTCGGAAAAGCTTTACAAGTCCAAAACCCAAGATTCCTAACTGATAGCTTAATTCTAGCACAAGCAATTCAGAGAGGGGATCCAGCTAATCATCCTGGTGTTGCGGTCAGAAACCCACCGGCGGGCAGCGACGGGCAACACCGTAGAGCCGGGAACAACTCAGGGCTGCGGCTGGCCCTGGTCCCTCAGAGCGACGGCCCGCAAAGCCTTCTGGTCACACGTCCGATGCTGATGCAAGGGCGTGCCACCTGACCTATACCCGGTCAGGAAGGTGTTGGATGATGCCTCGCTTAGTTTCCTGCATGGCATACACGTAAACATTAAATACGAGCCTCGATCGGCTCTCGGGTTATCCCGTGAATCGGCTCAAAGAGCCGATCCACCCATGATTCGTACAAGGTGTCCGAATATATGGTGGTCCTGCTTGATCAAGATAAAGCTAATGCGATCTACGACGATTTAGGGTTTTCACCGCATAATCGGATCATCCTACTCACGATTGGGCCTCGCGCTCGCGTACGGTGATCGTGAGCCGATCCTAGACAGGGCCTAAAAACCAACACGAGGTTGATCCCCGGAACATCCTGTCTAGGGCTAGCAAACGACACCCTACACGCCGCTGGATCCTCCAACCCTTTGTAAGGCCTAACTATTGCGGATATTAAACTAATCCTTGGAGAACAAGGAGCAACCGTAACGGATCGGATCTACTAAACGATGATCAAGCGGGTGCCGCCCCTACACCTAGGATAGGTGTAAGGGCGGCTAGATGTATAAGGGTTGCACTACGACAGCATATGATACGAAGAACAATGCTAACCCTAATACATCTAAGATAACTATGTTGCTCGCCATCAAAAAGGCTTCAGCACGAGCAACCCATGAACAACGTAATAAGCTTGTGCTGCCTAGATCGCAAGATGCGATCTAGGCAGCATGGTGCTTACCGGGAGAAACCCTCGAGACGAAGGAGTTGGCGATGCGCCGAGATTGATTTGTGTTGAACGTTGGTTGTTGTTTTTCCATAAACCCTAGATACATATTTATAGTCCGGGGGACTTTCTAATTCAGGCGTGCACCTAACCGTGCACGGGTAAAACTCTAACTTCTAAACGACACGTATCCTACTATGTTACAGATACACAGGCAATTAGCCCAAACTTGGTACATAAGGCCGATTCATGTGTTCCTTCCATGTATACTCTTCAAGCCCATCTTCAATCGCGGCCCACCTCTGATCCGGTCAAATTCTGGTGATAACACATGCCCCCTGGTTTTGGAAATGACATTTCCAAAATCATTATGCTTATCCCTCATCGGGTCATGTCATGGCGTCTTGCCTCCTTGACTTTATCACCAATCTAAACAATTCATCTTAAAATGAAGGAATGTCTTCACTTAACTTTGCCGATAGCCAGAGTCAAGCACTTCCCAAAAGAGCCGATGGTACCACATCAGCCTCTATGATAAAACGGGAGTAAGGCCAACCTAATTGCCCCTCCAAACGGTAACCTGCGCCCTTCGTCTGAGAAACTCAGATCCCCAAATCGCCGCCCAGGCAGCTCCACGAATCTCAGATCTCAGCCGCGCCGTCCCGATTCCTCAGCGCATCCAATGGCGGAATCATCCAACGCCAACGCCATGGTCTCCGGTCTGAAGGTAATCCTCAACAGCCCCCTTGTCATGTGCATCAATGTTAGGAGTAAACAGCAAACACCTGAATTAATGTTCTATTCCATTATTAATTTTAGGTTTCAGACATCCTGCTGCCACATCCTTCTCTCGCAAATTCTATGTGCCTCGGTCCTCGTTCTTCCGAGAGTCCCGCCCTCTTAATTTCATGCGAAGCTAACAGAATCCCCTTCGTGAATCGGAACTTAGATCCGACCTCCTGGGCCGACTGCCTGCGAACCTGGCCTAATCCTCCTGAGGGTTGGGTGGCATGGTACAATAGAGTATCCAAAACCCATTATGCCACCTGGGAAGCCATAGGGATAGCCGATGCCCTGTCATTATCATTGTCTCCTCTTGAGAAGAATGAAAATATTCTGAAAACTATCGCCTACTTCTGGTCTGACGCACTGAACTGCTTCATGTTTGGCCATGGCCCTATGACACCAACTCTGCTGGATGTAGCCATGATCACAGGCCTAGACATTGCATCCCCAAGCCCTTCGCATTCAAACTGCCGAGAGTCCCTTTCACCCTTTCTTCTAAAAAGAGTGTACCAGCTGGGGAGCCTACCTCAAACGTTATATGAAGACCAAAGGCCCAGTGGATGAGAGAGAACACACAACCTTCCCGAACTTCCGGTTGGAGCACTTCATATTCTCGTGGCCCATCACTTGCCCCTACCAAGAATTACCTTTCACTGGCCTATGAACCGGCCAAAGGCACCCAACTTGGCCTAGGCAAACTGTTTCTTGGAGAGGTCTATCGATCTCTTCAACCGATGTCCATCAAACTCGTTCTCTCAAAAGACAGCTTAAAACCGGCGGCCCCTGGTGGTTTATTCAGTTGTGGGCGCAGCTATACTTTCAGAACCAGATCCCAGACTTCCCACCTTTGACCACCTGCACCTTTCCAGATGTTAATGGAAAGGACATCCGATGCACCAGCTATGGCCAAGCTTTGTATGGTCTCCCAGGCAGCAGGCTGATCCCTAAAGAAGCCGCAGGGTGGTTCAAGATCTTCTTCCAAGGTTTGGACAACCCCCTGTTCTTTCCTTATACCGAACCGGAGAACTTTGAAAACCCAGTCTCCTTTCGATTGGATAACTTTGCCGATGACGTTAGCACCCAGCACCTGTATTCCATCATGATTCGTCCTTGCTTCCTCCCCGTTGGCATGAGTACCTCGAACCGGATCATCAAGCCTGGTTACGAGTGTTACCAACCGGTGGTGGTAGCCCGACAGCTTGGTCTTGGGCAGGTGCCTCCACACTTCTTCTTACACCACCTGACCGCAAGCAGAGCTGAACTGCCTGACATCCTTACTGGCCAAAGATGTTATACCTTCTTTGATGCCTTGGCCATTCCAATTCCCCACGACCTCCGTTTCTCCTTCACTACCGATGGTTTCGAGACTTGGTGGTCCATGTGGAAGACCCATGTCTTCAGAAGGGCTTTAGGACCGCTGCTGAGACAACTTGACGCCGAGTATGACGCCCCGTGCACCGGTACCATTACTCAAACATTTCTTGTAACCGCTTATGGTGATTGTCCGTGACCTGACTCCATCTCCCGGCAGCAACAAGATGGCCCGGCTCCCACGCAAGCCGATGGCTCCCCCTTCGTATTCCTTCCTCCGGCCCCAGTGGTTCTCTTCTCGCGAGCTCGCCACCTCCGAAGAAAGTCATAATGCAGAGTCGGCCGATTTCACCGAAATCGGCTCCCAAGAGTAAAGCATCTTCGGGGCCGGTTGCTCCCCGAGCCTCGACTCGAGCGAGGACGGCGGTGAGGAAGGTGGGCTGTCGAGAAGACCCCGAAGCGCAAAGCTCCTGCCCGGAAAGCTTGCACGTAAGTTGATTCGTGTCTTGACCGAACACATTTGCCTTCCCAACCTTTGTAACATGGTTGTACCTCTTCTTTCGGACTTCCACCGAAGAGAACTCCGAGTGAGGGAGCACAGTCCAGTCCAAGGGACTCCTCCCCAGGCGATACAGAGAGATCCACCACACAGAGCCAGACGGACTCGCCAACGTCGGCTTCTAGGAAAAAGTCGACTCCCGAGCCTGCTGACCTTCAGGCTCCGGTCCAAACGGGGTCACGCATGAAGCGTCGATGCGTCAAAAGGGCTCGCAAAGGCCCACAAGTCTCCTCGCCGAGCAAGGAAGTTTCAAATGTAATTACCTCAACAGCTCGTATTCCACATCGTCTTGTTACTAATTGGATTGCCTCACCATTTCCCTTGCAGACTAATGGGACCTCTAGCGGGGACGTTGAAGAGGTGCCGATGCCATCTGCTACCCTTGGCCTATCCAACTCGCCGAGCGTGACTGACCAAGTGGCTAACCTGGCCCAGACTACCGCAAAGCCTATTGTCACAACATCGGCTTCCCTTCCTTTCTTGGGAGAGGTAAGCTCCACTCTCTCGGGCCTACTCTTTTCCTTTGTCGTATGCTCATGCTGCTCTTGCTCGTTTGTCAGGGTTGTGATCCTTCAAGCTTGCTGACGTTCGACCCCGACTCCATCGAGCCAGCTGTTTCCAAAGCAGGTGAAGAGCCAGACCCTAGCGCGGTCCATGGCCCGCTCCAGCGTCTCAAAGTTTTGCTCTCCTCCTTGGTCGAAACCCTGGTCGAGAACCCCGAGGAAATCAAGGGCATCCTCGAGGACATCCAGCCCCGTCTCCCAGTGACGTTGCAGGTTAAGCTTTGGCCGGCAGTGACTTTGTCAGTTTTCAGGTCAAGGGTGCAGTCGGCTCGTCAAAGGATTACTCTTCGCCGCGCCCAACTCCCGTTGAGAGCCGATATTGCAGACAAATGTCAAAGGCTCAACGAGAAGAAAGCCGCTTTAGACGCCAAGACCGCCACTTCTACCCATAGTGTCAAACTTGAGACCTTGCGCAAGGAACTGGAGGACCTTGAAAAGAGGGCCAGGGAGACCAAACAACTTATCCAAGATGAGGAAACCCTCATTGCTCGCTCCCAAGAGGAAGCAAAAGGTCTCACAGCTGATCTGAAGACCGACCTGGCTGAAATTCGTGCCCTGAGCAGCCAGCTGGTGATGGGGAGAGACGAGGACGACGAGGCCGAGATCGTCGAGGTGGATCGAATACGTGCCGATGCTCTTCACGCCCTTAATGCTTTTCTTCAGTAGGGCCTCTTTGTGTAAACTGATGCATGTAAACTTGCTTCGCTGTACTTGTCTAAAGTTGACTGCCGTGCATCGGCTTTCTTAACATTCTGAAGGTAATGTCTGTGCATCGGCTCTGGTTGCATGTACCGATTTGTTTTTTTTTACTGGCCGATTTCCCTATCGGCCCCTTTTTACTGGCCGATTTCCCTATCGCCCCCTCCTTTTTTTTGCACATGTATCGGTGTCGCACACGTTCATCTGACTAGGTGCCCCCCCGAGCCGATTCTGCCAGGTACCTGCTGATATCGGCTCTATGGTTGGCCAAGGCACCACATGCGAACGTCGGCTCTGTTAGGACCAGTGTTGACTTCTTCCAGCTTCATCAGCCGACGTGAACCCCTGTCCTAGCTTTCCGTCACCTGTGGGGTCGACACCACATACAGGGAGAGCATGTAGTACGGATAATGCGGGCTGATCTCTGGAATCGGCCTCCACCTTGATTGTAACCAGGACCTTTTGGAGGTGTCGGGGCCGATCGTGTGGAACAGCTTCCTCCGTGTCTTCGCTGTGAGAGCAGCTGCCCTCATCTCTGCCCTTACCGGGGTGGTGCCCGAGCCCTATCATATTGATGTTGAACGAGACTCTTGGCCGGCACCCTCCGGGGTAAGTGCGCTCCACCATGTTAACGGCGGATGCCGATGAATTCGGCACTTCTGGTGCTGCCAACGCGAACGGCAGCGATGGACGGGACTGGAGTGGCATCTCTCCTTGGTAAGTCCCCAGAGCCGGTTCTGACGGAGAGTACTGATGGCTCATGATTTCCTGGATCACGCGCAGAGCGACACGCTCCAAAGTGTTCACCAGGCTCTCGCAGTGGCGGTGCGGCGAATGAGCCACCATGAAGTTGATCTCCCGACACGGCGACCCGGTGCGTTCTTCCGACGGGGCGGACAGGTCCACTCCATCGAGCGCGCCTTCAGGTGAGAACCCCTTCCACCCGATGCCATGGGAGCGGGTTCCGTGGAAAGAGCCGATGAGGTCGGCTCGAGGATCGCCTTGATCTCGTCATGCTTCTTCTTGAGCTCGTCGATCGGATCCTCGTACTTGACCGGAGTGCCTTCCGCCATCTCGGATGTAGATGGCGATGCGGTTGATGTCGAAGATTGTCCCACCGGGCGTGCCGGAATGTGTTGCGGTCGGAAACCCACCGGCGGGCAGCGACGGGCAACACCGTAGAGCCGGGAACAACTCGTGGCTGCGGCTGGCCCCGGTCCCTCGGAGCGACGGCCCGCAAAGCCTTCGGTCACACGTCCGATGCCGATGCAGGGCGTGCCACCTGACCTATACCCGGTCGGGAAGGTGTTGGATGATGCCTCGCTTAGTTTCCTGCATGGCATACACGTAAACATTAAATACGAGCCTCGATCGGCTCTCGGGTTATCCCGTGAATCGGCTCAAAGAGCCGATCCACCCATGATTCGTACAAGGTGTCCGAATATATGGTGGTCCTGCTTGATCAAGATAAAGCTAATGCGATCTACGACGATTTAGGGTTTTCACCGCATAATCGGATCATCCTACTCACGATTGGGCCTCGCGCTCGCGTACGGTGATCGTGAGCCGATCCTAGACAGGGCCTAAAAACCAACACGAGGTTGATCCCCGGAACATCCTGTCTAGGGCTAGCAAACGACACCCTACACGCCGCTGGATCCTCCAACCCTTTGTAAGGCCTAACTATTGCGGATATTAAACTAATCCTTGGGGAACAAGGAGCAACCGTAACGGATCGGATCTACTAAACGATGATCAAGCGGGGTGCCGCCCCTACACCTAGGATAGGTGTAAGGGCGGCTAGATGTATAAGGGTTGCACTACGACAGCATATGATACGAAGAACAATGCTAACCCTAATACATCTAAGATAACTACGTTGCTCGCCATCAAAAAGGCTTCGAGCACGAGCAACGCATGAACAACGTAATAAGCTTGTGCTGCCTAGATCGCAAGATGCGATCTAGGCAGCATGGTGCTTACCAGGAGAAACCCTCGAGACGAAGGAGTTGGCGATGCGCCGAGATTGATTTGTGTTGAACGTCGGTTGTTGTTTATCTCATAAACCCTAGATACATATTTATAGTCCGGGGGACTTTCTAATTCAGGCGTGCACCTAACCGTGCACGGGTAAAACTCTAACTTCTAAACGACACGTATCCTACTATGTTACAGATACACATGCAATTAGCCCAAACTTGGTACACAAGGCCGATTCATGTGTTCCTTCCATGTATACTCTTCAAGCCCATCTTCAATCGCGGCCCACCTCTGATCCAGTCAAATTCTGGTGATAACACCTGGGCATTGGAGCATAAGACCAAATCTTAATCAGTTTTTCAAACACTCTCAGGGACTGAAAGCCAGAATCATCAAAATAAGGAGAGAGAACAACAGGGATGCTCACAATCTTGCACAACAGGCTATCAGAATTCGTAGTTCAAGATTTTGTCTCTACAACTGTTCTAAACATCCTTCACATCAATGCCCTGTAATTGCTGTAATCAGCAACCTAAATGTGCACTCTTGCACATTATTGTCTGTAACTTGTAAATGATTTGAAATGAATATATCTTTAAGTTGCCAAAAAAGCATTAATGCGAAAAAAATTAAATGTAGATTAATCCCGACGTGAGTGATTTGTCTATGCATCTATATACTCCCTCCGTCCCCAAAAATGTAAGGCGCCTAAAATTTGGTTAAGAGCCAACATGTTTTAGGTTTGATCAAATTTATACGTAAAAATATAAACATTCACAACAACAAATCAATTTAAATAGATTCACCAGAAATTGTAGTTTCTTAAAATATCCATTTGATATCGTAGATATCCACATTGTTCGTATAAATTTGGTCAAACTTAGAAGATGCTTATTTGATGCTTTATTGGGTTGACTTGGCAAATACTTATACCATGCTATGACTATAACAAGTCAACTAAATCCTCTATGATAATTTAGTTTTTGACTTGTAATATCACTTTATGCTTTGATTGATAATGTTTTTTCGCTACGCATGATTATGGTCATTATTGCTCTCTTAGTTGGTCGCTTCCAGTCTTTTGCTAGCCTTCACATGTACTAAGTATGATCTCTACTCGTGCATCCAACAACCAATAATTAAAGTTTTCCAATTGTGTCAACCATACCTACCTACTAGCATTATTGCTATTCCAAGTGTATTCATCATGTTTTTGTTTATCTTCTAAATTAAATTTTAGCATGAGAAAAGTGGATTTACCACATGGTGTGGGTGTTTCACCGTTCATTGTGCTTTGAGATTCGATAAAGAGGAGAGAGAAAGGAATCTTTCCATCTACCATGGTGGGCACGAATCTCAAGGAATAAATGGACGGTGATGGAAACACCCACACCCATGCGTGGGTGTACAAAAGTATTTCCGATGAGAAAATTAGTTAGTAAAGCTCTCACGAATTCGATGGCACATTTACTTTCTTACACTTAATAAACTTGATCAATGTGACTATTTTATGAAGTTTATATGTTTGCAAGTTGGGAGTTAGCACAACCATGCTTTCATGGGGAACCTTTCAACATTGCACTTATTTATATTTAGTTGATATCATGTTCTTTTGTTTATGGATGCCTAGCGATGCGAAATAAAATGGAAACTTGTAAGTTCATGAAGTTTGTATATGTGTTAAAGAAACGTCTGGACCACTAATCTAAGCCATGCATCATTCATGGTGGAAATTTACAGCGAACCATAGTGAGCATTCTATGAAGCATTTTCAATAAAAAGCTATACCCATAGTAAATAAAAAGATTGTTGAGATGCTCATTGTCTGTTTGTCTTATCATTTTTGTATGAGAATGCTCCTATATCATAGGGCAAGAGGTACCACGTTGGCGGTTCTCGGTGATATGTATACTTACAATGATAAGAACTTATTTGGGACCTAAGTTGAGTAGCATGAGGTTTAGGTACTCGTATTCAAGGGGCATGAGATTTTCAACTTGTGATTTGTCAAGCATATGGCTCATATTTGCACTCACATTAACCTTAACCATTCAAGATGCTTATGATAGGTGTAATGAGAGCTCAAAGCTAATGAGTACCATACTTTTTGGAAGGTTTGTAAAACTTGTTAATCTTGCTTCCTCTAAAAAGAGTTTTTGTTTTACTTTTATATTGAGTCTTCATCTTCTTGCTTTATGCACCAATTAAGAGAGCATAGTTGTCATTCTGAGTATAATGTGCATAGTCCCAAAATTTATTATTGATTGATTCATGATTATGGTATTGCTTTTTTTAAATTACTTGTATCTAGTCATCCTTTGAACTTTGAAGGTGTTCTGGCATTTATGTTTTGCTCCTTCATAAAGGACATCTGAGTACCACTTTGCTATGTTTTCTCTATGCTCATAAACAAACAATTGCTTTCAATGCACTTTATTCATGATCCTTTGTTTGAGTTACTTCTCATGTTATAACACAGTTGCTAAGTTCTATTGTTAGAATTATATCTATCATGTCTATGCTTGGAAGTTGATCCCAGCTCACAATGCTTTTACAGTAACTTGATCAAGATTGTGTTGGCTTCATGTCACCTCAAAAATTATTTTGTTATCACTTACCTACTCGAGGATGAGCAGGAGTTAAGCTTGGGGATGCTTGATACGTCGCAAACGTATCTATAATTTTTGATACTCCATGCTTGTTTTACACCAATTGCTATATGTTTTTTTACACTTCGTTGCACTTTTATATATTTTCCGGCACTAACCTATTGACAAGATTCCACAGTGCCAGTTCCCTGTTTGCTGCTGGGAAATATTCTTGGAATTGGACGAAACAAAATCCGAATATCTTATTTTTCCGTAACGAAGACGAAGTCCGGAGGAGAGACGAAGGGGGGCCACAGGATGGCCAGACCATGCCTAGGTGCGGCCTGAGCCTGTCCGCGCCTAGGGTGGTGTGGGGCCACCTAGCCTCCACCGACCTCGCCCTTACGCCTATAAGAAGCCTCCCAACTCGTGAACCCTAAATCAATCGGCCTCCATCCACGAAAAGTTCCGTAGCTCCGCCGGCGTCGCAGACAAGATTCGGGGGACAGAAGTCTCTGTTTTGGCACCCTGTCGGGATGGGGAATTGCCTTCTGGAGCCATCTCCATCGACTCCATCACCATCTCCATCGCCGTTGCTGACTCCCACGATGAGGAGCGAGTAGTTCTCCCCCGAGGCTGAGGGCTTTACCGGTAGCTATGTGGTCTATCTATTTCTCCATGTATGATCTTTATGTGATCATGAGCTTTGTAATCTAGTTGAATAAGTAGATGTTATTCTTCAACTATTGTGCTACTCAAGTGGTTTTATTATGTGATCTCCGGGGACACCTTATCCAATGGTGTGAAGGTGACAGTGTTCACACCGTGTTTGTTTCTTATGCTTAATTTATGGAAATACTTATGAATTGTGGTGACTAGTTAGTACCATCTTTGTATGCTCAAAGTGACAGCGTGGGGTGTCCATAGATTGGGAATGCGAACTTTAAGGAATGCTTATGCAGACCTACGCAGTGAATTTGTGTTTATTATCAAACCGGAGAGTGGTTCAGAGTAGCATAGTGAAGTGATAATATCCATGTATTCAATTATGGTATCATTGTTGTGAGTGTCCACTAGTGAAAGTATGATCCCTAGGCCTTTGATGTCTACTCACGCTTCTTTTCCTGTAGACAGTGTTGGGCCTCCAAGAGCAGAGGTTTGTAGAAAAGCATCAAGTTTTCCCTTAAGTGGATCACCCAAGGTTTATCGAACTCAGGGAGGAAGAGGTCAAAGATATCCCTCTCAAGCAACCCTGCAATCACGATACAAGAAGTCTCTTGTGTCCCCAACACACCTAATACACTTGTCAGATGTATAGGTGCACTAGTTCGGCGAAGAGATAGTGAAATACAAGTAGTATGGATGTATATGAGTGGTAATAGCAATCTGAATAAAATATGGCAGCGAGTAAACATGCAACAGAACAGTAAATAAGCGGAGATTCGATGTTTGGAAACAAGGCCTAGGGATCCTACTTTCACTAGTGGACACTCTCAACATTGATCACATAAATAAATAAGTTATCTTCCTATGTGCTACATATACTCTTGTTTGATAACAAACACCATTCATTGTGTAGGGCTACAAGAGCACCTCAATGCCGGAGTTAACAAGCGCCACAACATTCGGTATTAATGTTTAAGTAACCTTTAGAGCATAATAGATCTTTGCAATTTAAACCGAGTACTAACATAGCATACACACTGTCACCTTTACACTATGAAGGGGGAATAGATCACATCAATACTATCATAGTAATAATTAACTCCATAACCTACAAGAGATTATGATCATAACCTACGCCAAGAACTACACGATGCACACATTGTCACCATTACACCATGAAGGAGGAATAGACTACTTTAATAACATCACATGAGTAGCACATAGACTAATAGTGATACAAAGCTCATCATATGGATCTCAATCATGCAAAGCAATTCATGAGATCATTGTATTGGGGTACATGAGAGAGAGATTAACCACATAGCTACCGATAGAGCCCTCAGCCCCGGTGGAGAACTACTCCCTCCTCATCATAGGAGACAACAGCGGCGATGAAGATGGCGGTGGTGTCGATGGAGATGCCTTCCGGGGGCACTTCCCCGTCCCGGCGGCGTGCCGGAACAGAGAGTTCTGTCCCCCGAATCTTGGCTTCGCGACGGCGGCGGCTCTGGAACTTTTCTCGTATCGTGGCTTATGTATTTAGGGTTTTCGCGACGGAGGCTTTATATAGGCGAAGAGGCGGAGTCGGAGGAGTCCTGGTGCAGCCACACCATAGGGGGGCGCCCCCCCTTGGCCGCGCCGCCTTGTGGGGTGGGCCCCCTGGCCCTCCTCTGGTCCCTCTCGGGTGTTCTGGAAGCTTCGCGGAATTCTAAGATGCTGGGCTTTGATTTCGTCCAATTCCGAGAATATTTCCTTACTAGGATTTCTGAAACCAAAAACAGCAGAAAACAGGAACTGGCACTTCGGCATCTCGTCAATAGGTTAGTTCCGGAAAACACATAAATATGACATAAAGTGTGAACAAAACATGTAGGTATTGTCATAAAACAAGCATGGAACATAAGAAATTATAGATACGTTTGAGACGTATCAAGCATCCCCAAGCTTAGTTCCTACTCGTCCTCGAGTAGGTAAACGATAACAATGATAATTTCTTAAGTGACATGCTACCAACATAATCTTGATCAACATTATTGTAAAGCATATGAGATGAATGCAGCGATTCAAAGCAATGATGAAGACAATGAGTAAACAGCTGAATCATATAGCAAAGACTTTTCATGAATAGTACTTTCAAGACAAGCATCAATAAGACTTGCATAACAGTTAACTCATAAGCAATAAATTCTTAGTAGAAGGCATTGAAGCAACACAAAGGATGATTAAGTTTCAGCAATTGCTTTCAACTTGTAACATGTATATCTCATGGATAGTTGTCAACATAAAGCAATATAACAAATGCAATATGTAAATATGTAAGAATCAATGCACACAGTTGACACAAGTGTTTGCTTCTAAGATAGAAGGAAGTGGGTGAACTGACTCAACATAAAGTAAAAGAATGGCCCTTCGCAGAGGGAAGCAGGGATTAAATCATGTGCTAGAGCTTTTCAAGTTTTGAAATCATATAGAGAGCATAAAAGTAAAGTTTTGAGAGGTGTTTGTTGTTGTCAACGAATGGCAGCGGGTACTCTAACTACCTCGTCAACCAGACTTTCAAGAGCGGCTCCCATGAAGGACGTTATCTCTACCAGCAAGGTAGATCATCCCTCTTCTCTTTGTTTACACATTTACTTTAGTTTAGTTTTTATTTTTTTATTTTTTTAGATGACACTCCTCCCAACCTTTTTATTTCACAATCCATGGCTAACCGAATCCTCGGGTGCCTTCCAACAATCACATACAATGGAGGAGTGTCTATTTGCAAAATTAAGTTGCTTACTGATAGATCAAGGCAAAACATGTGAAGAGAATTATTAATGCAAGTTAATTAATCGGGGCTAGGAACCCCATTGCCAGCTCTTTTTGCAAAGTTATTGGATAAGCGGATGAAGCCACTAGTCCATTGTGAAAGTCTGTCAAAAGTAAATGACAAGATCGAAAGATAAAACACCACATACTTCCTCATGAGCTATAAAACATTGACACAAATAAGAGATAATAGCTTTTGAATTGTTTAAAGGTAGCACATGAAGTATTTTCTTGGAATGGCAGAGAAATACCATGTGGTACACTACAAGAAAAGTTGCCATGGCCGACGAAGTTGAAGTCGCGCCGTGGTTGCTGGTGTACCATGGCCGACGATTTTTGGTCCCTCCGTGGTGCATGTCAAAACTTTTTTTTCTCGTTTTTGAGGCCACCTAGCCCGACGAAAGCGGCCAAAACGTCGCGTATGGTGGCCCGGGACGTGGTGCATCTCGAAATCTCGGGTTAGCCGACCGAGTCAACGCAAATCCGCACCGCCGAGGGATGTCAACATGTATAATGGACTCTCTTTTAATGCTTTAAGCATTCAACAACAATTAATTCTTTTCTCATTAGGAGATTTGAGGATGTTTGTCCAAAACTCGAAACTTCCACCATGGAACATGGCTTTAGTTAGCGGCCCAATGTTCTTTCTTCACAATATGCATGCTCAAACCATTCAACTCAAGCTAGACGCTCTTACTTCAGACAAGACGAACATGCATAGCAACTCACATGAAATTCAACAATGAGTTGATGGCGTTCCCCAGTGAACATGGTTATCGCACAACAAGCAACTTAATAAGAGATAAGTGCATAATTACATATTCAATACCACAATAGTTTTTAAGCTATTTGTCCCATGAGCTATATATTGCAAAGGTGAATGATGGAATTTTAAAGGTAGCACTCAAGCAATTTACTTGGGAATGGCTGGAAAATACCATGTAGTAGGTAGGTATGGTGGACACAAATGGCATAGTGGTTGGCTCAAGTATTTTGGATGCATGAGAAGTATTCCCTCTCGATACAAGGTTTAGGCTAGCAAGGTTGTTTGAGGCAAACACAAGGATGAACCAGGTACAGCCAAAACTCACATAAAAGACATATTACAAGTATTATAAGACTATATATCATTTCTCCTATTGTTCAAACACCTTACTAGAAATTATTACCTAGACCTTAGAGAGACCAATTATGCAAAAACCAAATTTTAGCATGCTCTAT
>NC_061512.1:90783406-90862432 GCF_022539505.1 Lolium rigidum | reverse complement strand
TTTCAGCAATACATGTCATCCTCAAACTGATGGTCAAACTGAAGTGGTGAATAGAACCTTGTCACAACTATTGAGATCCATGATCAAGAAGAACCTGAAGGAGTGGGAAGAGTGTTTGCCGCATGTGGAGTTTGCTTACAACAGGGCGGTACATTCTACCACAGAGCTGTGTCCTTTTGAGGTGGTGTATGGTTTCAAACCCATTACTCCACTAGATTTGTTGCCTCTACCCATACATGAGAGAGTTAATTTGGAGGCATCCAAGAGGGCAGATTTTGTGAGAAAGATACATTTGAAGACTAAAGAGTTGATAGAAAAGAAAGGCAAGAGCAATGCTGCAAGAATGAATAAGAAGCGCAAAGAGATGTTGTTCAAGCCTGGTGATATGGTATGGGTACATTTTCGCAAGGATAAGTTCCCGAAGCTGCGGAAGTCCAAGTTGAAGCCTCGTGGTGCTGGTCCTTACAAAGTGCTTGCCAAGATCAATAATAATGCATACTCGATAGATCTCCCAGTTGATGAGTTTGGTGTCAGTAATTCTTTCAATGTTGCTGATTTGACACCATATGACGGAGTAGACCTTGGAGCGTCGAGATCGACGCCTTTTGAATGGGGGAGATGATGAGGACATCCCTACCTCACTACTACCTCCGTCATTACAAGAAGATGATCCTGCTGTGAAGCTCAAGTCCAATGAAGTTAGGATTGGACCAATGACACGAGCTCGTGCGAAGCTACTTAAACAACAGGTGAACTTGTTCCTAAACGATACTTTGATTGATGAGAACTTTATACTGCCTAAGTGCTATTACTTATGTATGATCAGGTATGAGGAGGGAGCAAGCATCGCACGAGGAGGAGAGGAGCAGCTGGACCAGAAGATGGACGTGAAGCTGGACATGGAGCTGGACATGAAGATATCCCATGGACGCGCGAGGGAGGAGCGGGAGGCATGCGCGAGGGGAGAAGATGCTGTCCAGGCCGGTGCCAGATCCGGCCCGACCGGCCGTGCCGCCGGACCATCCGGTCCCAGGCCCGGTCAGACCGGATCCTGCGCCGGGTGCGCCCGGTCCAAACCGGCTGTGGCGCTTGTGCCAACCGGGCACTATCCAGTATGCCCGGGAGCTTCGCGCGGTCACCGCCCGGTGCCAGGTCCGGTTTGAACCGGACCGGTCGGTCCCAGACCCGGTCGACCGGCCGCCAGACCGGCCGACTCCGAGTCTGTCTCGACCAGATCTATTCTGGATCGGTTATTTTCGTACTTTTTCGACCTGAGGTCGTCCTGAACCCCTATATAAGTGTCCAGGACGCCCCCAAAGTTTCTTTAGACCACGTTTAAGATAAACCCTAGTTCTTAGTTGTTTGCTCTGCAAAACTATTGAATCCCTACACCATATTGCTTGATTTGGTGTAGATCTGAAAGTCTTGTGTGATCTGTTGTTCCATTGGGAATTAGTAGATTGCAACTTACCGCTTCGTGGTCGGCGGCTACGTGCGCAAGTGTGTGGAGTTGCGAATATCTTGCAGGGTTGAGAGCTGTTGCATTGGCGACAGGGACCAATCGAGAGATCTCGTTGCATCATACATGTTATTTTCCACTACATCGTCGTGTTCCTCTGCTGCCATCACCCCGTGATCATCATCACCACTGTTGCTTACTTAGAAGATCGTGGCCACCCCTTATCATAGAGGATCACATACAGAGGATGCGTAAGCATACTCAAATCTTGTGAATCTATGGGACTACTTCATGCCCGATGATATCGCGGTGGCTGGGGTGTTGTGTTCGCTTCCACCCAGCTACAAGGATAATGTCAGGAAGACTGTCATGAAAGGAGAACTGTTCACCTTCTATGAGATCATAGGAAAGTTAAGGACGTTCGATGAAGCACCAAATCCAGCATAGGTCATAGATGATGATGGTAAATATATTTATTATATATGCATCATAAATTTTATCCTTACCAACGCTTATTGCAAATTACAAAGTATTTGATACTTGTAATGTTTTGTTTGAAAATAGGACCGATCACTTGAGGAGCCGCCATGGAGAGAGAAGGTGACGCACGTGTTTGAAGGCATACGAGATGTTGATGGCCGACGACACTCTCACACTACATTTATCATCGACACCCTTAGTTATTTCAATTCGAATAAAAGCTGTAATCCTTATTAGTGAACTTTTCTTAGAGTGTCTTGCATTTCGCGAGACAAGTTATTCATTTGTGATAAAGACAAGCTCATTGTCTGCTTTTATGAATAAAATCTTTAGGTTCACATATTTCGATTAATTAGTATTATTTTGATCGTGTCGATATAAATTAACATTTATGTGTCATATTATAATGCCGAAAATATCCTACATAATAATTACATCATTGCAGAATGACACTTAGTTTAGTTCATATTAGCATCCCATTTGTTCATATTCGATGAAATGCCGAAGTCACTAGATGAATAATCTTATGACAATTTTTGCATATGCCGCATGAATAAAACACCAAGTTCATTAATTTGAATGAACAAAAGATTGTTGAATAAAATGCATAAGGATGTATTATTTGACAAACAATAGTGGATATCATTGTTTTGTAAGCTTGATGTCCATTTGGTAAATATATGTATTCACTAAACAAAACAAAGGATCTGAAATAACTTGACGGGATCAAGGGTTATTCAGAAATAAAATGAGGATATAAAGTTAACAAGAAAAACCAAGTCTATGCGATTGGATCGAAGTGATAAAAGTTTTGAGTTACATTTCTGCGTTAGAAAATTTGTGAAAGGTACGTTTTGCAAAAGTGTGATACACAACATGACAATATGTTGTTGTTCAAAAAGTATTGCATAACATCTCCTAGTAAGATATATCACTACATAGCACACACATTCAAAATTAATATAGCAAACACTCACTGATAAAAGAAGTTGTCAAAATGATTTATTAAGTTTTGAATTACGAGATAATTCCTAGACTGAAATGAATAAAGCTCTTTGTAATGTGTTCTCTGAATTGTGAATTGCGAATAAAACTAGTCTTGCTAAGAATTTGGTGCGTGTTTTATGGAGAAATCATGTTCTCATTAAAATACAAAGTGGAATTAAGTAAAACTAAACAAAAGTAATTGTACCTGACCTCAATATATCAGAGTTGCGCAGTGGATTTGTCCGTATCAAAGCTCGGAATGAAGAGCTGGAAAAATTATAAAGATCATGAAATCCTATAGTCAAAGTTTTACTAAAACTTAAGTGGGATTCACGGAATTTTTTTTACCTCGCGGAGCGGAATAATATTTCTGATTCAATTGTCTTAAGGAAAAGACATGCCTACAAATTACGAAAGAAGCATTGATAGACTATAATAAAAGAAATGCCTAAACATTCATGAAATCCTAAATTGAATATCATTTAAGATTATGAAGTATTGAGAAACTTGATCTTATCAAGTATGACAAAATACTTGAGTCTTCATCCGAAGAAAAAATTAAATTCAATAAAGACAAAGCAATTCTTTGATCTGTCACAAAACATGTTTTGGCAAAGATCATAGAACCAACTACAAATATGTGGTATTACTTGTGTCCTTAGGCGTTGTACTGGCAATCATAACAAGTATAAGAATTGATGTGAGGATTAACAAAAGTGGACCATTTTGGAAAGTGGAACAAGGTTGCAGTAAGACAATCGGCCGATTCTGTAAATCAGATCAATGCTAGAACATTGTGAGTGGAATTCTCAATTTTGATACTATGATAAAAAAGGATTTTGGAATTATCCAAAATAAAGAAAAGGCCTACAATTGCATTAAACTGAGCGGGATCTTATAATAGCTATCCTAATATGTGATGACAGATTTTGAGTGGGAGCTATATGTGAAATTCCACATTAATATGTGATGACATATTTTGAGTGGTAGCCTCATGAGAAATTCCATCACGTATGTGTTGACACATGTGAGTGGAGATTTTGAATGAAATGGATTGATATATAAGAGACATATAGAAAGCATAAACTACGTAAAATAATAACTGAAGTTGAAACACTACACGATTATTGAGATAGATGAAGAAAATGTCTTAATTATAAATGTCAAAGTTACCGTCCTAAGAACATGATTCTGAAGGAGTTCAGGATAAGACAAACAAAGAAAATAGTATTCTGGCTTGTAAAATATAATAAAGTACAAACATCGAGATGTTTATATTATATGAGTTATGGGAAAACATGTCGATGTTTGCGGTATTACAAAACATAACTAATTGATAGAAGAGAGATGTGCTACATCACCTATGTTTAGACATGGGGTTCTATCATTGAGCCATGATTTATAAAATGAGAAAATATGATCCTAGTTCTTATTAGAAGAATATGTTCCGAAGTAATTTCTGAGAAAAATGTTGAACAATGTAATCCTCAAATTTCTAGGAGATTGAGGATACCACATCTAAAGGAGGAATGGAAGATGGATGAGCATCTAAAGCATCATCATCAAGATCTACATTGATAAGAAGGCTGAGAAAATTGGATTTTCGCTAAAGTGTGTTTCCGAGTATTCATGACAAATAAAGTAAACGTCAGTTTGACTAAACCAAACTTCATGTGATAAAAGAAAGAAAAGTCTCACTTAAGGATCCAAAAGTTTATAATAGATTTATCATTTTGATAAAATAATGTCAAACAAGGTGACATTATGAATTTGCAAAGAACATATGAATCTGAGGATTATGAATTATCCACTATATCATTCATCCAATGACATGACGACCTCAATGTCAGTGACGTGTGTGTCCATGATCGGGAAAACCTCAACCAACTATTGACCTCAATGAAACACTCATGCACTTGTGTGCTTAATAGGGACTTTTGGTTATTTACAATACCACACGGTGTATTAATGTTTTCTTCATAATACAGTTAGAGCATGACATGAAACTAATTATGAATAATTGACATATAATGAATAACTATTATTATTTGTTGCTAGAGAACTATCTCCAACAGTCTCCCACTTGCACTAGAGCAAAAATAATCGAGTCATATTTGTCACTCATCATAACACCATACTCTTATGAGCTTATGATCATGCTAATTTGTGGAGCAGGTTGTTTTAGTGTCATGAATTATCAGATTCATATGTTCTTTAGGCATTTCATAATCCTCACTTTGATAAAATAATGTCAAACAAGGTGACAATATGAATTTGCAAAGAACATATGAATATGAGGATTATAAGTGGGCAATATAAGTATTGTAACACGATCATGCTATATTGAGCTCAATGTTACAATGTTTATAACAAGTGCATAGTAACTTAATCCTTAGACCATGAGGTCGTATTAATCACCATCTCCTGAGGTTTCCTTAGCTCATCAACCGTCACACCGTAGTAGGGGGATCATAAAGGTGTAGTTAGGTATACCGATGGAATGGTTGAGGCCTACGTTATCAAGAGCGGGGATACTTTGTAAGGGTCCACTCGGTGAGATTATATCCATGAAAGCTGCAGAGCATATGACTAGGTCATGGGGATATAATCGCATCTGAACGAGCTAAATAGTCTTGTCGGTAACAAGATCGAACTAGGTATCAAGATACTGATGATCATGTCTTAGAATAGTGCCGGTGTCGAATGAACAAAAGGATTACGACTATTTGCATAGGTTCAAACGATGATCATATCTTCGTGAAATTTATAGTGATCGCAATGGTTCCCTAGACCCCCTAGTGATCATATGGTCGGTGACCTAGTCCTGTTTCATAGCTATGTTATTCCAAACCGTAGATTAACAAACTTGAGGGTTCAACGAAACTACAGATGGTTTTGGATTCATTGAAGTTGAGAGATATATCTAGAATAGGGTTCCGGTGAAGTCCGAAAGATGTTCGGAATAGTTCGGGGGTGTCTCGGACTAATGGAAATTAAAGGATATATTTAATATGTTGATTAGAATTAATATATTAAAATATATTTAATTTAATATAAATATGATTTTTTATTTAATTAAAAAGGGCACCCAAATTTTATTAGGCCCCTGGAAGGGAGCGATGCCGGGATCTGGATCTAGAAGATCTACTTCCGCAACTTCGCTGGATCGGAGCCGGGAGTGTCGCTGAGCACCGTACGTGTGCGAAACTACGAGGTGCTGCACTTGCGGCAATTGACGTCGGGGAGAGGACTTCTTCACAACCTCAAGGTCGGCGCCGACTGTTCGACTACATCATCCACTTTCTAGAGGACGTTAACCGCTATCGATCTACGAGGGTACGTCACCGATATCACCTTCGGTACTGCATTACTACATGGATAGATCTTGGGCGTATTATGGTTCGCGTATAGTTAATTTTTTTTTTGTTTTCTGCTGCGAGACCCAACAACTGTTTGTGTGGGCTTGACCATGTTGTTGTAGGTTTTTGTCCGAAAACACTCTCTTCTTATTTAATAAATGAGGCAAAGTTTTTGACTCCGTCTTTTTAAGAAAAAATAGGCTCGCAGTTGCAAGTTCTAGAAAAGAACTCTTTCTTCTTCCTCATTCGTGAACTTGGAGTTCATAAGATTCCATCTTCTTCGACGTGATGCTGAGAAAACAGAAACACCACTGTGTCGACTATCCAGAACTGACCAGCCATCGATAAAATGGAAATAGCCACTACTTTAACTTTATGTTCGAACAACAAAACTACTCCTACTAAAAGATCAACACAAAAGTTGCACATAATAATTTGATGTCACGAGTCTTTGGCGGCCAGTGTATCATGGTCAACAGGCCATCCCAAATCCTCCCCCTTCTTGATCCTTGTCATCCTCGCCATCACCTCATCAAAGGCTACGTCGAACGCATCCCTCATGTCCCCCTGGAATCTCTCCCTGGGGTTCTTGTACAGAAACCTGGGGATCATGTTAATGACCTCCTCCCTCATGGCGGCCACCTCCTCGTCTGTGTACTTGGCCAGCACCTCCTCGATGTCCACTTTCCCTTGGAGGACTTGGTCGGGGTCGATGAGCACCCAGTACCGGCGTTCGTCGCCGTTGCTTCTGTCCGGGTCCGGGTGGTGCCACCGGTACTGCTTCTTGAAGGTGGACTCCTCGTGGAAGAAGACGGGGATGCATCCGGCCATGATGGAGTCCACCGAGGAGCGGCGCATGAAGGAGTCCCCATGCGGCTGCAGGCAGAAGCGGGACGAGGCGAAGGCGGAGACAAGCCTCCGCGGCGACCGGCAGGTGAGGAAGCCCTGGAGGCCGTGGCTGCAGTCGACGAGCCCGCACCGGCTCGATGAAGCGCACGAATCGATGATGCGGTCGCGGATGGGCAGTATCCCGTTGGCGCGCCGCGCACCGGCGAAGGCGAAGAGCCGAGGCCTGTCCGCGGCGCGGGCGCGCGCCTGCCACGCGGCCACCGCGTTCGCGGACGTCGGGTGGAAGTAGCTCGGGTACGGCACGGCGAAGTCCCGGCGCTCCCAGATGTGTGACTCGTAGGTGAGCACCGTCATGTTGCCGGACTCCGGGTGCTCGAGGAAGTTGTTTCCGCACACCCTGTTGGTGGCGTTGCCGTCGCCCTCAAGGTGCCGGAACATCCAGGTAGTCTTGGCGGCGACCATGAAGTGGTCGCGGCCCCCGAAGGCTGCCCACTGCGGCCGCGACGACAGCCACCGGAGGAACTCGGAGGAGGGACCGTTGCGCACCGAGGCGTTGAAGCCGCAGCGGTGCTGCTCGATCTCCAGCGCCGGGTAGTAGGGCACGTACACGGCCGTGGCTGCAGCCGGGTCGTCGGTGAGGCACTCGTACCGCCGCATCCGGTTGTGGACAATCACCTCCAGGGCGTACTGGTCCGTGCTGTACCTGTACGTCCGCAGCTAGCTCGTAAGCACCATATATACCATACGAATACTTGACTTGGTACTACGATCTAGGACTAGGAGTTTACCACCCGGTCCCGGTGTTGGGGATGACGCCGGTGTCACCGTCGCTGCCGTTGCCGGTGGCGGGGGGGAACGCAGGGCCCATGCCGGCATTGGCCATCAGGGAGCACATATGGTACTCATCCTGAAACACAGGGGAACCCTCGACGCAGTCCCTCAGAACATCGAATCGCGACGGCACATCCACCATGTACACGTACCTCCCCTCGCACGACGGCGATGCGGCCGATGAAAGCCGGCGCAGAGCGCCATCCTGATCGGCGACGACAGAGGAAGCTGGATGCTGGATGCTGGTGTCGAGCCCGTTGGGGACCGATAGCGGCAGGACGATGGGCGACGCCCGGGAGCCTTGGGCTCTAGAGGAGAAGAGGGAGAGGTGGACGAACTGGAAGTGGAGAAGGCAGGAAATGAGCCATGAGCCGAGGATGAGGAGGCCGTAGAGGACGTACTTGGGGTAGTGAGCCTCCATGGCTGTCTAGCTAGCTTGGCAGCAGCTCGATGAGGAGGTGGGCAGCACGCATCTGGCTAGCAAGCTGAGGGGTTTAGTAGGGGATTGGTGAACCATACCAAGTACTAATAATTAACTAGAGTAGTAAGCGCTATGCATCCAAGTTTGACCTTTCCCTCCCTCTTAACTGATGGAATTACAGTGTCTGATGATATATTCTAGTTCCTCATGTACAACACTATTTCAGGATTACTTGTTATATATACTCCAGGTACGCATTGTGTGATCTTGGTGCAAACTAGGAGTAGTACTTACTGCTATAGTAGTTGGTATGCATATGCATCCAAGATTGACCAACTCTTAACAAATGGGGATACTTCTTACTCGCAATTTAGTTATTTTGTTATGTGTATCAGTGTGCGTGGTGCTCAGACCGTGCTCAACTAAACTTGTTCCTGATTATCGCCACTGGCAGACCTAGAAAAAAAAATTCAGTGGGGGCAGAAGGCTTTGACTGGGAGCAGTTATGTTGTGAGTACAAAATTTTCAAGTTTTTTTCTTCAAATTTCTAAAGGATTTGAGAAATTTGAAATTATCGTCACTCAGCTCCTCTTGGGTCCCCCCCCCCCCCCTCCCTCCTGATTATAGCAAAGAGATTTGACAGCAAGTCAGCAACCATGATAATAATATTGAACTTGCTCGTATATTTTAGGGTGGTAGCCAGACTAGTTTGATCCTCCGTACTACTTGATACTGTATCTCTCTAAGAGAAATCTGTGTTTCTTTGTAGCTAGCTACTCTGTTGTAACTACTTCCGAAATGTGCAAAACAATGCCTACATTTGGCTGTCAATATCAAAACGTAATTAGAACTCCATGGAACTGCAACGCATAGCTAATCTTCCTTCAGACACACACATCATATTACTTGGGGTGCTGTGCTAATCGTCTGCTTGGATTGTACGAAATGCAGCCTAAAAAATAAGGCTGGTTTTGTTCGATCCAAAGACTCAAGTTAAGTCGAGCTGTCTCCAAGAAACTCTTGGTGCTACGGTTCTTGTTTATGCTGCACCTCTTGTATTCTTAATCCCAACTTGGCATTCCTATGCATTGTTTAAACCCTGCATTGTGAATTGACTTGAGCTGCTCATTAAGCTTTGCTCATCGGGATTCCAAGTAGACTCCCGGAGTAAGATTCTAGACATGTTTCAATTAAAGAAACCCGTGTGAATTCTAGATCGAGGACTTGATTGATTATGTGTAACAGATTCTACGGTCATCAAGAGCTCAAGGCAGCCTTGGACTCTTGACCCCTCTGGCTTACCTGCAGTTATTCAGCATAAGCTCACATTTTTTTCTCTTGTTAAGAGTATATTGACAAAAGGGTAAACTGATTCTTGGGTGATAAGCGGCCCTGTGACGATTGATAACTATTATTAGTGGACTTCTCCCAACATGGGTTCCACGCGCACTGCACGCGACAAAGCATCTACGAGTAGATCTGTTTTTCAAGGTTCTGTTGACGTGAAAGTGGGGGAACTTAAATTGGCATTGCATATACACATGTTCTGTTGACGGAAACAAGCAAGCAAACAAACACTATATCACTGGAGCTCATGTTCAGATATTATTTTCCACAGATAAAGAGTTTAGGATCCATTTTTAATAATGGTAAAAGGAAGGATATTTGTGTCCCGCCTATTTTTTTTCTTCTCAGGTTCATTTCCAACCGCACTCAAATGGAACTGAACATTTTGTATCAGTATTCACCATGCCCTTCAGGTGGAAGCTATTGCTGCTAGTTTTCTCTTCAGCAACAGGCTGGAGACAAAAAAAAAATGATGTTGGTCACTCGTCAAGCCAGCCGCATGAGCCTGGTTGAGGACGCAGGAACAAGTGCTTTGGCGCAAATGAATCGATGGGCTTCACCCGATGATGGCCAATTTCTGCCGGCTGAGGGGATTGAGATGGTTTGGAGGACGAGGGGCGGTCGAGTTGCTCATCTTTTTCGAGTATATCATGCTCCTGAGGTGTACCTCTAGCCCTTTTTGATGCAACAGGATTTCTCCCATCTGGAAAGAAAATATGATCCCTCATGGGAGTTCCCAGCTCTGGTTGAATTTCATGCTTCCTGCAAATATTTTAAGAATTCATCAGGTCTGGATAGGAAAGAGAGACAACGAGCTGAGTGTGTGATCGAGAAAGTAGGAGAATTTACACACATGCAGTAGATCAAAATTTGTTTGTGTAGAATTTTCTCCCACGCCCTCCGCGGATTACCCGTTTCTTCAGACTCTTCGAAGGAAATATCACTGCAAAACAATTAGCTGTTAGGAAGAGAATCTTGTTTACACCAATGAAGCATAACCAAAATGAGACAGGGTGGAGAATAGCAAGGGCATATCCATCTCCAATCTCCATTGCAAAGGCAAACCTTGGCAAGCACTTCCGGTGGTATGCAGTTGGACAGCGCCTACAAACTGCAAATTGCATCTCTTTATAATCCTTGTTCTCTGCTTCCTTACACGACTTACATTGATGCACAGGACACTCAAATTCCAGTCCACCAGCAATATGTTGCACATGAAGTACGGCCCGGGTTTTGCTATCAGGGTTGAGTAGTTCAGCAACACAGTTAGGGTGGTAAAAGTGCCCACACTTTTGATGCTTACATTGGAATACCTGAAAATACATGAAAAAGTTGGCAGAGAATCAAGTATTTTCAGATGTCAATTTGTGGTGGCAGTCCATCGACCTTTGATTACACCACTTCCCAATTTGAGTCAACCGCTTGAAGTGACATGGGATGTGTGTATTTTTGATTTTGCATGGATGTCAGAAAGTAATTAACACAGCATCTTTTTTAATCAGCAGCAAAGCAGGGGTATTGTGCTAGTTTCTTAAATTTTACTAGGAAAATGCTGCAATAGAAAAAGGCATCTTAAGATACATCCTATATCTTCTGGCAGTCTGAAGTCAACAGAAAAATGCTTCATACCTCAGGTCCTGATGCCAAGTCTGAAGACCCCAACAATCCACAAGCAAAACACTGATGCTGCTTATACTGGCAGTTCTTGCAGGTATACAAGGCCGCATCCTGAATTACCATCGAGCAATATGAAACAGATGTCAACTTCTATACATAAAGAAAACAAGTGATAAATAAAAAGAACCAGGAAACTTAATCAAATATACCCCTTGTGCTACATGCTTTTGCCACTGTTCTTCAGGCATCCCAAGGGTTGCGCACATTGAGTCTTCACCATGTTCTTCGGTTGGGTGAAAGGATCTCTGACATCCACCATCACAGCTAAAAAAACAAGGGAACAAGGAACACTGAGATAGAGCACGGTATATGACACATTCAAAGCAACAGGTATTTCAACAACATTCATCAGAGACGTTAGGAATTTAGGAGGCACTACATGTTGCATCTGTAACATTAAAAAAAAAAGCGGTGCTAAAAACACATTTGACGACAAGCTTGAAAATCCATATATATATATATATATCATCGAATATTGGTGGGACTGAATCCAAGAACTTCTGAGCATAGTGAATGTGCTATCTCTATCTGGAAGCAACTATCATGAGAAAATCGGCTATCGAAGTAGATAAATGCAGTATAATCTTCTAGTACCGTTAGTTTAATTGACAAAACATGAAATCTATTGCTAAGAGAATACATATTAACTACGTACAATATCACACAATCACTAGCTGTGTATATGTCAAGAATATAAATTGAGGAGAACAAATTCTTAAGAAAAAAATGTGAATTGGCGACCGCAACTGCCCATTTATTAGAGATGAATCCACCGTTAAGGGTATACCTACCAGATTAAATCACCACCATCGTCGCACAGTACACAGGCACCCCTCTGCATAAGAAAATAGACATCTTAGCAATGTATTACTGGATTAATCTTGTCAACGAGTTAAATAGGAGGAAGAGAACTTTTAAAAAAAAAGCCAGGCGGGTGAGCAAAATTGAAGCGCACGTGCACAACAATGATGGGTGCTCTTCTTGCGCGGCAGCGCAGAAGTAATCCACGAGAAGCAACCGGTAAGGCAACCGAATAGTGTAGCTCTAGAGAAACAAAACAAGCAAGCAGATCAAGCTATCAGGTGAATTTTCCCGGTACCTTCACCTTCTTAACAGGCCTCTCGCCACCGGCCCTGTTTGGGTTGCTGCCCTGTTCCCCCTTCGCCTTCCGGCGCCTGCTCACTGGCATCTTTATCACGGCCATGATCTTCCCCCGGGATGAGACAAGCCAAGACGCGGATTTGGTTTGGGTTTCTTCCTAGGGTCCCAAACGAAACCCACCCGCCAATCGCCCTCTCCGCTCGATCCGCGGTGAAGTCCGTCGACCGATATGTAGATCGGACAGGGCAGCAGCAGGAATAGCTCACCAAGAATCCTCTCAAGTGTCAAACTAGTGCTAGGCGCGTTTCTTGAACTCGGGGAGGGGAGACTGGTGATCGCAGTATATAACGACGGGGGCGGAACCGACGAGCCACCGGCGCTGAATCCGATCCGGTTAAGGTGGACGGTGAGACTGTGAGAGGATAGCGTCGCCGCCTCCGGTACGGAGTCCGTTCTGCTCCCGGTCCCTGTATTCCGCCGCCGCCGTACTGGCGTTACGGCTTGCGACGCGTGGGCAGTGGGCACACCTTTGCCGTACCGTCTGGTCATCTAGCGAGCAGCATAACTTGGATCTATTCTGTCAAAGAAAAAAAAAACTTGGATCTATGGGTACCCACCCTGGGCTGGAATGGGCCGGGTTTTGGGGCCTTTGGGCGCTGCCCAAACCCGACCTAAGTATTCCCCAACATTTGGTGTTTTAATAAAGGAGGCGGATGGTTTTGCTCCCAAAAAAAACAAAAACAAAGTCGTGCGTACGATTGAAATGTTTGGCGGTTGAGCTCCAGTCATCTTGTTATTTCAAAAAATTAAAAAAATCATATTTATAAGTGTTACTGTATAATTTTCTAAAATCCAATCGGATGTAGCGAATAATGTATCCCAAAAACTGCAAAATATCAATTTCAAATAATTTATATTCCAGATCGCAACAAAAGTAACACAAGTGTAGATCCGAGAATGCATGTTTTCAAATCTCCAAACGTTTTTAGATTTTATCATTTTTTGTAGCCCATAATATAAAAAAATCACGTTGCAATTTTTCCTGCTTGTAAGGGCATCTCTAGCTGGGTCACGCAAACGGACGCTAAACGACCGTTTGCGTCCGCCCGGGCGAAAATGCGTCTGGTACAACTTTCAGCGGAGGAACGCATAGTGACCGGGTCGTCCGCGGCGACGCAAACCTGGCCCAAATATGTGTCAGGTTTGCGTGTCTGCGGACGCAGCGGTCATCCGCCTGGTCCTCGCACGGGCCCGCCTGGCAGGGGCACAGATGTTTCGTCTTCCGCGGCATTACTTACGGGCGGCACGCTGCAGCTTTTCCAGGGCCGCGTTAATGACGCGTCTCGGCTTCCGCGAGCGTGCGCTGCTGGGCGGCGTCGCAGTGGCAGGACATTGAAGGCGAGCTGGCGTTCGAGCCTCTTAAAGGAACGTTGTCGGCGCCCATTTCCCCGACCACACCATTGTTTGAGCCCACCCTATCCACCCGACCGACGCCATGGGGAAGAAATGCTAGCCGTTCCGCAAGACCAAGAACGACCACGAGGCTAGCGGGTCCGGCAAGAAGCCAAGGGTCGGGCGGTACGTCCGCATCAAGCTCGCGCGCCGCCTTTCGGAGGATGCCGGCCGGTGCCATGGCCAGACGCAAACCTGCCTGGATGGGGCTGGTACCTCAACTTCAGGCGCATGCTTGTCCCCCAGTGCCGCGCGAGGGCCAAGAGCGCTGGTACGAGGTGCGCCTCCGTCGAGCGATCTTGCCGCCGGATCTCCAAGAAGATCTGGCGTACGCGCTCAACTCCTACAACTGGATCTCGTTCGGGGCGTGGGAGTTCACCGCGCGCCGCCGCACTGGCTACCTCGGCGACGTTGAGTACTTCGACCGCGAGATCACCGCAGAAGAAGAGGAGAACAACCAGGAGGACGAGGACGAGGACGAGCACGCGGAGTGCGCAGACTACGACCACGAAGACGGCGCGCTGGCGTGGGATCCGGAGACCGGACATTACCGAGGAGTAGGCCATTGCCATGGCACTGGCCAATAGCGAGCTCGACGAGCTCAACGAGCTCGCTTTGTGGGACGGGCTCGCAATCCAACTCCACGAGTCCGCGCTGGCGCGGGGGAGGCCGGCGAATCCTCCGGCCACACCGACGTGTTCCAACGACGGCGCGCCGGCTGCTGCTCCGGCCTGGGATCCATGGCCACCTTCACCACAGCCTCCTGCGCATGCGATGGCCTGGCCGCAGTTGTCGTAGCCTGCCCTACCTCCTCCACCGCCGGTGTACCAGCTTCCATGGTCGACGCCGGAGTTCATCGACCTCGTTAACGACAACGACCAGTAGGCAGTACCTAGTTTTACCACTCCTTTATGACCTTTTTAATGTATTTTTATGTTTTTTTATTAATGTAAATTATGACTTTCATGAATGGAAAAAAATTATGCTTCGTGCAGCTGGAGCCACCCCGACACAAACGCACGCGCGGTCGATTTCGATCATTTGGGACGACGCAAACGGACACGGGGACATCCAAAATGTGTCGCCCCGATGGAGATGGGCAGGTTGAATGCGAGACGCCTCCCTAGGGGGATGCCCTAGCTGGCGGTCGACCGCCAGGTTCTTATTGCGCGATGTGTTTCCGACAGCCCAATTCGGGAAAAAAACCGTGTTTCTCTTTCGTGGTAAGAAACGTGCGGGAAGTAATTTGCGCGTTGTGGACCATAGAGGTTACGTGTCGTAATGTATTTTCTTTCTATCGCACGTGTAGAAAACACAATTCCCTTTCCTGTGCGATACAATTTCAGAGTCGTACGTTATTTTGCTTTCTGTAGGACCGTGCAATTCCCTTTACTCGTTGACGAAGCAATTTTTATTCCCTTTTTTGGCTAGTGAAATTTTAGGGTTAAAAAAGGGAGGGGAGCAGCATAATCCACTTGCAAATGAAATGAACTACGACTTGCAACATGTATGAAAATAACAATTCCCTTCTTCCGCAATTCCGTTAGCCTAGAAAGGAGGTAGGTAACTTCAGAACGTAGGTGTTGGTTAAACGTTGAGATACATGTTGATGAAAAGTAAATGGCTGGGTTGATAAAACATTGGGTTACCCGTTGATAAAAAGTGAACAGGAAGGTTGATAAATAGGTTTCCCTTCTTCCCTTAAGAAAACAAAGGACCAAATTTTCCATGAGAGAAAAAGAAGGACGTAACAAGAAAAAAGGTTGGTAAAATAATAAGTTACATGTTGATGAAGACTGAATTGGAGGGTTGATAAATAGGTTCCCTTCTTCCCTTAAGAAAACAAAGAATCAACTTTTCTATAAGAAAAAGAAGGACGTAACAAAAATAAATGGGTTGGTAAAATATTGGGTTACCCGTTGATAGAAAGCGAATGTGAGGGTTGATAAATGGGTTCCCTTCTTCCCTTAAGAAAACAAAGAAACAAATTTTCCATGAGAAAAAGAAGGACGTAACAAGAAAAAGGGTTGGTAAAACAATGAGTTACCTGTTGATGAAGACTGGATGGGAGGGTTGATAAATAGGTTCCATTCTTCCCTTAAGAAAACAAAGAACCAACTTTTCTATAAGAAAAAGAAGGACGTAAAAAAAGAAATGGGTTGGTAAAAACCAATGAGTTACCTGTTGATGAAGACTGAATTGGAGGGTTGATAAAATAAGTTCGCTTCTCCCCTTAAGAAAACAAAGAACCAACTTTTCTATGATAAAACGAAGGACGTAACAAAAAGAAATGGGTTGGTAAAACATTGGGTTACCCGTTAATAGAAAGCGAATGGGAGGGTTGATAAATAGGTTCCCTTCTTCCCTTAAGAAAACAAAGGACCAACTTTCCTATGAAAAAAAAGGACGTAACAAGAAAAAAGGGTTGGTAAAACAATGAGTTACCTGTTGATGAAGACTGAACAGGAGGGTTGATAAATAAGTTCCCTACTTCCCGTACGAAAACAAAGGACCAAATTTTCTATAAAAATAGAAAGAAGGACGTAACAAAAAAGAAATGAATTTGTACAACAATGAGTTACCCATTGATAAAAAGCGAAAGGGAGGGTTGATAAATAGGTTCCCTTCTTCCCTTACGAAAACAAAGGACCAACTTTTCTATGAGAAAAAGAAGGACGTAACAAAGAGAAAATGGGTTGGTAAAAACATTGGGTTACTTGTTGATAAAAAGTGAACGGGAGGGTTGATAAATATGTTCCATTGTTCCCTTAGGAAAACAAAGGGACAAATTTTTCTATAAAATAGAAATAAGGAGGTAACAAGAAAAAGGGTTTGTAAAAACAATGAGTTACCTGTTGATGAAGAGTGAATGGAAGGGTTGATAAATAGGTTCCCTTCTTCACTTGAGAAAACAAAGGACCAACTTTTCTATAAGAAAAGAATAACGTAACAAAGAGAAATCGGTTGGTAAAACATTGGGTTAACTGTTGATGAAGAGTGAATGGGAGGGTTGATAAGTAGGTTCCCTTGTTCCCTTAAGAAAACAAGGGACCAAAATTTCATATAATAAAAAAAGATGTAGGTAAGAAGGAAAAGGGGTTGATAAAACATTGAGTTACCTCTTGATGAATTGTGAATGGGTGGGTTGATATTTATTGTTTCCCTTGTTCCCTTAAAAAAACAAAAGGCCCAAATTAAATACAAATAAAAAAGGAGGTAAAAAAGAAAAAATGGTTGGTAAAACATTGAGTTACATGTTGATGAATAGTGAATGGGTGGGTTGATATTTATCGTTTCCCTTGTTCCCTTAAAAAACAAAAGGTCCAAATTTCGTATAAATAAAAAGAGGAGGTAACAAAGAAAAAAGGGTTGGTAAAAAACATTGAGTTACCTGTTGATGAATAGTGAATGGGTGGGTTTATAATTAGGTTACCTTTTTCCCTTAAAAAAAGGAAGGCCCAAATTTCATATAATAAAAAGAAGGAGGTAACAAAGAAAAAGGGTTGGTAAAACATTGAGTTACCTGTTGATGAATAGTGAATGGGTAGGCTGATAAATAGGTTCCCTTGTTCCCTTAAAAAACCAAAGGACCAAATTTCTTATAATAAAAAGAAGCAGGTAACAAAGAAAAGGTGTTGGTAAAACATTGAGTTTCCTGTTGATGAAGAGTGTAACATCTCAAAATTTTAAAATAGGAGAAAATTTCCTTTTTTCTATATTTTCCAAAATTATGGTTTACAAAAAAACTTGCCATATGCAAAATATTTTTCCATAAGGTGTTTGGTGAATGTTTGAATTATTCCCTGACTGTCTGTTCGGAGTGTTTGAAAATGTTTCTAAACCCAAAACCATGCCTATTGGATCAAAGAGAAACAAAGCAAAAAAAAAAAAAGAATAGAAGCATATATGAGCAAATGGCCACATTTGCAAATATTAGCATATGCCATGTTTACTTTGTTTAGATGGTTTGAAAACATTAATAAACTCAACATAATACTCACTGAACCAAAACAAAAGTGAAAAGCAAAAGAAAAATAGCAACATGCATGCAATGGTCACTTCTGAAAATATTATCAGGATGCCCACTTTGAGCCCCTGTGGTTATTCTTTTCTAAACCAAGCATCCTAACCTTTTTGCTCAGATCACAAGTACACATGAAAGTGAGTAACTTGGTGTTGGCCAACCTTACTGATTCACTCTCAAATGCTTATCATAAGCATCCAAAGTGGCAACCTTAAAACAGAATTAAGATCACCCATTTTGGGATTTTCATCTAACCAACCTCATTTTGCAAACCAATGCCACCAAGGAATGTCAAATAATATTAGATTCACACCCATGAAATATTTTGGCAAAATTCAATTAAAGTTCTCTTGCGGCCATTTTGACAAACACCTTGTGAGCAGAATAATTCAAAGGTACAAACCACTATTTGTGGCACAATTCTGACCTCACCCCACTCTCCTAGCTCATTCACAGTGTTCCTTTAGTACCTTATTAGCTTTCCCAAGTCAACTTGTCATATGCCATGATTATTTGCAACCATGGCAAGCAATGCCAAGCACATGCCACTCACCATGACCTCATCCATGCCACTCTTCTCTCCTCTCACTCCCACCATGTCCTGGAGGTAGCCCTCACTCTCCTGATCGAGATCGTGCCAGCCCAGGGAGGAGACAAGGTGCGAATCGACGAGACCAGACCGTGCCCATGCCCTGCGTCCACGCCAGCGCGTGCACGACCACGCCCACGCCCACGCGCACGCCAGAGCACAGCCTCGCCCCGTCGCCTCTGACCTCCCACTGCCCTCTCTTTTCTCCCACGCACTCACCCATGACCCAGCTACCTCCCAGACACGGCCGTTTGTCCCGGAGCGCCCTGTACCCGTCGTCATCGTAGCCGATGCTGCCACTGTTCCGCAAGGACGCCGCACGACGCTCGTTGATTGAGAGCCCCATTCGCTGCAAGGAAACGTCCCTGACGCTCACCAGACGACGCTGCCCCGTCCACGCTCCTCGCACATGCCTCTGCGCCGCTGTAGCACCGTCGACACCGACGACCCGCCCGTGCCCCTCAGCCCTCTCGCTCTCCTATAAAAGGAGACCTCCCCCGCTCGATTTCTTCACACCATCGTACTCCCCTCTCTTCACCGATCGCACAAGCACACTCGCCCTTCCCCTTAGCGGCCTAGTTCGCCGGAATTTCACCAGAGCTCGCCGCTGCAGTAGCCAGACCGAGGCGATGATTCCGACCACCTCCGCCGCTCCCTCGACCCTCGCTGGACTCGCCTTCGTCTTCCACCCAATTGCCCACCTCGCCGACCCTCGCCGGACCTCCGGTAAGCCGTAGTCGACCCTCTCTGCCCGGGCTCCTGACCAGATTCGTCGAATCGCCTTGTTAAAATTTCTTAAGTCGTGTACCCCGTACCTTTTCGCCATGTGTCGTCTTGTAGGCCTATATAAGGACCCATGACACCCCCCTTACCTCTTTAGACTAAATCCGAGCTTGAAACTACTTTTGAGCTTTGTCTCCCTAGGGTTAGATCCCCTTTGTAATCAAGGCTACTCTTGTTGAGGATTTGGATATTTGTGAGTGAGATTCAAGTGTTCCACTCTCTCTCTCTCATCGGTCTCCGTCTCCAACACCAATCTCTCCTCTCGGAATTCTACCTCGAGTCTCTTTCGGGTGGATTCTATTGACGTGGTCCATCGAACCATGAGGGTAAGAATCGGTTGTATCGGGTTGGTGTGCGTGGTTTTGTTCTTCGTGTTCTTCGTGTTCTTCGTCCCCTACCTCTTTACCCCACTTGGATTTGGGTCAATCGCGAGATCGGGCCACACACGGGGTCTTAGACCTCATCATATGGTATCAGCAGCTCTTGGTTACCGCGAATTTGACCCCCCACCCTCCCAATTTAGTTTCTAGAAAATTTTCCCAAAAACCAAAAAATAGCCCTAAATTGCCTTTGGATGGATCTACGATTTTGTTGAGTTTTTGGTGGTTTTGATCCGTGGATTTGGTGTTGTTAGTGTTGATCTACTATTTCCCCCACCTTTTAGCCTCCAATCCCTCCGTTTCCCTTCGATTTGCTCTTTTGGATTTGGTTTGGGGAAGAACAGGAGAGAGAAACTCGCGCAGCCGGTTGAGAAAACCGGTTGACCGGACCACAGACCGGACCGCCAGGCCCAGCACCCAGCCGACCGGCCGCCAGACCGGAGCAGTCGGCCCCAGGCCCGGCTAGACCGGCCCCCAGACCGGTTTCGTCTGCTAACACCACCGCCGACCACCACCACCACCACCATCATCGCAAGTTGAGTGTTCATCACCGCCTACACATCTTAGGTATAACTTGCATTTCCCCTTGTCACCCCTCTTCCTTTTGCGATCTATCCTATCGACCATTGCTTTTCAAGTGTTGCGAGACATTGCACGTGGCCCCGATTGTGAGGTGTGTGTGTAGTGTGGAGTCAAGCTTATAAGCAAAACTCGTGTGGAAAGATACAAAAAGCGAGGCTAACGCTAACATAGTGTGAGAAAAAGCAACAAAAACACAAAAAGAGTGCAAAGTAGCACCATACATACAAAAGAGTGCAAAGTAGCACCATACATACAAAGGAGTGCAAGTGCCACCATCGATACAAAAGAGTGTGTGTACCACCATATACAAAAGAGTACAAAGCTTTTAAGCAAAAGAGAGAGAAGAGAAGAGAGGCCGCGTGTGAATCTTGTTGTCTCTCCAATTGCAACCAAGCTTTGATCTCTTCTTGTGTTAGTGTGACACCGAGCACCACCTTGCATATAGGTTTTTGTTTTTCCGCTCATTCCTTGGTCGCACTAACCCCGCTTATCCCGTGTGTGAGTTCCACAACTTTTCCGTGTTTATAGTGATCTCCACTTTTGACACTTGATTTTTGGACCTTACCCACCTTTAACAACACACTTAATTTTGGATTTCATCTTTTGGCTTTCCACCACACTCTCCTAACACCATATTTGATAGCTTTTGCGTGTGGCTTTGCGTGTGTACCCGATACAATTGACTTTGCTCTCGGTTCGGTTGATCTCCTCAATTCTATCACACCAAGGTAAGAGTGCGAGGTAGTTTTCTTCCACTAACATCCACAACATAGTTCTTGTCTTGCTATCATGGATAGGCACGGAGACGAAGCTCGGGACGATGAAGTCCTACGCAACACCGAGAGGTTGGCTACCCAACACAATCTATGGGCACAACGCCAAGAGTTCAAGGAGCAACTCACCTTGTTCGAGACACGCATCGACGAGCAATATGAAGAAGTGTCCCACAACTTCTCCCAAGTGAACCAAGATATATCTCTCCTTCGCGAAGCTACGGACAACTTGCATGGCCAAGTGACGGCCAATGATGCAAACATGGAGCGGCGCATGGATAGTCTCGAGCGCGCCATCAACAACTTGGGCCGCCAACATCGACATCGCTCTACTTCCTCATCATCATCAACATCGTCACAAGCTTACTACTCTCATGATCGCCCTACGTCCTCAAGCTCCGACTCAAGGCATGGAGACCATCATCGACCTCGTCGCCCGCATGCTCGTCAAGAAGACTCTCGCTCTAACTCAAGGAGAGGAGAATTCCATCGCCATGCTCGTCCTCATGAACGTCCTCCACAAGAACAAGTTCTTCACCAAGATCGTCATCAAGCGGCTCGCCATGCCCACCATGGGCATGACGACCAACCCCACGACAACGTCATCCACAACATGGAACCGGCACCTCATCGTCAAGCACATGTTGATGCTCAAGACCAAGGTCATCAAGATCCACCGAGGCGTGATCTCCGAAACCACCCTCGCCATGACCAAAGGGGTCGAGGAGAACCGCAACATGATCAAGATGAGAGGGCCATCCATGGACATCGCCAACAACCTCATCAAGATCCTCAACAACATCATCAACGTGAACGAAGTGAAGCTAGTGTTCAACTCCACCGCCAACCCAATGCTATGGTTGGCCGTGGAAGACCTCCTATACCACCTCAAGCCGCAAGAGATGAAGGCATCCGCCCTCGCCGGCGAAATTTGGAAGATGAAGAGAACATGTATGGCAAACTCAAGTTCAACATGCCCAAGTTCAAAGGTGAAGAAGATGCCGAAGCCTACCTCTCATGGGCACTCAAGGTTGACAAGATCTTCCGCATCCACAACTACTCCGGTGCCAAGAAAGTGTCCATGGCATCTCTTGAGTTTGAAGACTACGCCAACACTTGGTGGGAGCAAGTCCTCACTCTACGAGAAGAAAAGGGTGAACCTCCAATTGACACTTGGGAAGAGATGAAGGAAGAGATGCAAGCTCGCTTTGTCCCAACACACTACATGACCGACCTCTTCAACAAACTCCAAAAATTGAAGCAAGGCACCAAGACCGTTGAGGAGTTCTTCAAGGAGATGGAGTTAACTATGATGCGAGCCAACATCCAAGAGTCCGAGAAACAAACCATCGCTAGATTCTTCAATGGACTCAACTACCCCATCAAGAGAATTGTGGAGTTCCAACAATATTCCAACATGGTTGAGTTGGTTCATCAAGCCTCCAAGGCCGAGCGCCAAGTGAATGAGGACATCAAGTACTCCAAGTCCAAGTCATACTTCACCTCCAAGCTCGCTACAACACCTCCTTCAACAAGTGTCATGCCCGCCGTGTCCTCTACACCATCAAAGGAACCGACTATCCAAAGTCGCATGAAGCAAACGGTGTCCTCCACCGCCTCCTCAAAGGCCTCTAAGGGACCCTCTAATGTCACTTGCTTCAAGTGTGGCACACAAGGCCACAAGTCCTTCGAGTGCAAGAACACCAAGGTCATGATCACTATGGAGAATGGCGACATAGAGACGCTAAGTGAAGGCGAATATGAAGCGCTTGTGCAAGCCGCCGTCGCCAATGAAGAAGATTATGATGAAGAAAGTGGAGAAGACCCTCTCTTATGCATGCATGATCCAAGCCCTTCTCTTGTGGTCACTAGGGTGCTAACAACTCAACCTCAAGCTATGGAAGACCAACGTTGTAACATCTTCCAAACCCGTGCCGGAATTGGTGGCAAATCAATCAAGTTCATCATCGACGGCGGAAGTTGCCACAACTTGGCAAGCACCAAGTTGTGTGAGAAGCTCAACCTCACACTCCGCAAACATCCTCATCCTTACCATGTCCAATGGTTAAGTGACAAGGGCAACGTCAAGATACAACATACCGTCACCGTCAACTTCAAAATTGGACCCTATGAAGATACTATTGAGTGTGACGTGGTGCCCATGACGGTGTGCCACATGTTGCTTGGCCGCCCATGGCAATTTGACAAGAAGGCTATACATGACGGATACTCCAATGCATACACCTTCACGGTCAAGGATAAGAAGTTTGAGCTTCGCCCAATGACTCCTAGCCAAATCATCGCGGCCAATGTGAAGGATTTAGCGAGGGCACAACAACACTCCCACCATAGTGAGTTGAGAGGAGAGGGCGCGACCCACCAAAAGGAGAGTGAGCGCCACAAGCCATACATGAGTGAGCGAAAGAGCGTCCTCCTAGCCACCAAAAGCGAGTGGAGAGAAGTGCAAGAAAAACCATCCACCACTTTGCACTATGTGCTTATTTGCAAGGGCCCGTCATCGGAGACTAACGTCTTACCCAACATTCCTTCGTCTTTGTTGTCTCTTTTGAAGGAGTTCCAAGACGTCTTCCCCGACGAGCTACCTCATGGACTTCCACCGCTTCGAGGCATCGAGCACCGCATCGACCTCATACCCGGCGCTCCCCTTCCAAACTGTGCCACCTACCGCACCAACCCCGAAGACACAAAGGAGATTCAACGCCAAATACAAGATCTCCTCGCTAAAGGGTACGTTCGAGAAAGCCTTAGCCCTTGTGCCGTTCCGGTGATTCTTGTTCCTAAACCGGATGAGACGCAACGAATGTGTATGGATTGCCGCCCCATCAATGCCATTACCGTTCGTTACCGCCATACCATTCCATGTTTAGATGACATGCTTGATGAGTTGAGTGGTGCCACTACTTTCTCTAAAGTCGATTTGCGTAGTGGCTACCACCAAATCCGCATGGCAATTGGTGATGAATGGAAGACGACATTCAAGACCAAACTTGGTCTCTATGAATGGCTCGTCATGCCATTTGGTCTTTCAAATTCTCCGTCTAATTTCATGCGTCTTATGAATCACATCTTGCGTCCTCTCATTGGCAAGAGTGTGGTTGTCTATTTCGATGATATTCTCATTTATAGCCACAATCTCGAGGACCATGTGCAACATGTGAGAGAAGTCTTATGCATCTTGCGTCATGAGAAGCTTTATGCCAATCTTCCCAAATGCACTTTTGCCCAAAACAAATTGGTTTTCCTTGGTTTTGTGATTTCCACCAATGGCATTGAAGTGGACTCTTCGAAGGTTGACGCCATACATAATTGGCCCACGCCGACCACCGTTGGTCAAGTTCGAAGTTTCCATGGACTCGCCGGTTTCTACCGCCGCTTTGTGAAAGACTTTAGCACCATTGCTTGCCCTTTGAATGAGCTTACCAAAAAGAATGTTCCGTTTGTGTGGGGCAAGGCCCAACAAAATGCTTTTGATGAGTTGAAGAAACGCCTTACCGAAGCTCCCCTTCTCGTCCTTCCAAATTTTGCAAAAACGTTTGAGATTGAGTGTGATGCGAGTGGACTTGGTATTGGTGGAGTCCTTATGCAAGATGGAAAACCCGTGGCATATTATAGTGAGAAGTTGGATGGTGCACGCCTCAACTATCCTATATATGACAAGGAACTTTACGCTTTGGTTCGTGTTCTTGAAGTTTGGCAACACTATCTTTGGCCAAAAGAGTTTGTTATTCATTCCGACCATGAGTCTTTGAAGTATTTGAAAAGCCAACACAATTTGAACAAACGACACGCAAAATGGGTTGAGTTCATTGAGTCCTTCCCGTATGTAATCAAATACAAGAAGGGCAAGGACAATGTAGTAGCGGATGCGCTTTCCCGCAAACTCACCCTTTTACTCACTCATTTGGATTTTCATGTCTTGGGTCTTGATGAAATCAAAGAACTATATGCCTCCGATGCTTTCTTTGGCCCAATTATTGCGAAGTGTTCAAGTGAAAGGGGCATCGATGATTTCTATTTGCACCAAGGATTCTTGTTCAAGGGCAACAAACTTTGTATTCCTTCATCGTCGCTTCGCCTTTTTCTCTTACAAGAATCGCATGGTGGTGGTCTTATGGGACACTTCGTACGAGAGAAGACATATGCCATGCTCTCAACCCACTACTATTGGCCAAGAATGTACCGCGATGTGGAATGCCTTTGCCGACGGTGTACAACATGCTTACAAGCTAAGTCCACTTCCAACCCCTATGGCTTATATACACCGTTTCCTATTCCTTATGCTCCTTGGTCCGATATAAGCATGGACTTTGTACTAGGCTTACCACGAACAAAGCATGGACATGATTCGATCTTTGTGGTAGTGGATAGGTTCTCCAAAATGGCTCATTTCATACCATGCCATAAGACCGATGATGCTTCACACATTGCTTCATTGTTTTTCAGGGAAGTGATTCGCCTACACGGAATACCGGCAAGCATTGTGTCGGATCGAGACGTCAAGTTTATGAGTTATCTATGGAAGTCGCTCATGGCAAAGTTTGGAGTGAAGCTCTTGTTCTCATCGTCCTCGCACCCTCAAACCGATGGACAAACGGAAGTGGTCAATCGAAGCCTCTCTACTCTCCTACGAACACTAGTGAAGAAAAATTTGAAGTCATGGGAAGAGTGTCTCCCCCACGCGGAGTTCGCCTACAATCGCGCCAAACACTCCACAACATCACGGAGTCCGTTCATGGTCGTATATGGCTTCGAACCACACACGGCGCTCGATCTCCTCCCACTACCTCTTCATGAAAGGACCAACATGGACTTCGACAAGCGCACCACCGCCATGAAGAAACTACATGAAGACACAAGAGAAACCATACAAGAGCATGTACTTCGCCAAGCTAACCGCCTCAACGCCAAGAAGAAGGAACGAGTGTTTGAAGAAGGAGACCTCGTTTGGATTCACCTAAGGAAAGAAAGGTTCCCTCAAGAACGCAACTCCAAGCTCAAACCAAGAGGAGATGGGCCTTTCAAAGTCCTCAAGCGCATCAACAACAACGCCTACGTCATCGACATACCAACCTCAAAATACTTGGTGAGCAACACGTTCAACATCTCGGATCTCTCACCCTATCATGGAGATGAGGAGGAACAAGAGTCGAGGACGACTCTCTCCCAAGGGGGGGGAGATGATGCGGGGTGGCCTTTGGACACCTCCTCACCAACACCAACAAGTCCCCCAAGTGGACCAATGACACGGGCTCGAGTCAAAGCGCTACATGATAAGGTGAACTCGCTCCTCACTACCCTCGATCTCGGTACACCATTGGATGGATTGCTACCTCATGCCGACACGCTTTGTGTTATTAGGTACAAGGAGCATCAAGACCCCGGAGAGGAGGACACACCATGGTCAAGAGGAGGAGAGGAGCAGCTGGACGAGAAGATGCCCGTGGAGCTGGACCCGACGTCATCCGAAGCGCGCCAAAGAAGAGAAGGAGCCACCCGGTCCAGGACCCGGTCTGACCGGACCCCTGACCGGGCACCCCCGGTCGAAACCGGAATCTGCGCTGGCTGCGACCGGGCGCACTACTGAGCCGCCGAGACCCTCCCCGGTCGAGCTCCGGTCCAGACCCGGTTTGGACCGGGCGCCCCGGTCCCAGGGCCGGTCTGACCGGGCTCCTGACCGGATTCGTCGAATCGCCTTGTTAAAACTGCTTAAGTCGTGTATCCCGTACCTTTTCGCCATGTGTCGTCTTGCAGGCCTATATAAGGACCCAGGACGCCCCCCTTACCTCTTTAGACTAAATCTGAGCTTGAAACTACTTTTGAGCTTTGTCTCCCTAGGGTTAGATCCCCTTTGTAATCAAGGCTACTCTTGTTGAGGATTTGGATATTTGTGAGTGAGATTCAAGTGTTCCACTCTCTCTCTCTCATCGGTCTCCGTCTCCAACACCAATCTCTCCTCTCGGAATTCTACCTCGAGTCTCTTCCGGGTGGATTCTATTGGCGTGGTCCATCGAACCAGGAGGGTAAGAATCGGTTGTATCGGGTTGGTGTGCGTGGTTTTGTTCTTCGTGTTCTTCGTCCCCTACCTCTTTACCCCACTTGGATTTGGGTCAATCGCGAGATCGGGCCACACACGGGGTCTTAGACCTCATCAATTGGTCTAGACATGGAGTACTACAAGAGCATCAAACTTAGCCTAGATAGCTAAAATTTAGTTAGCACCCCTCATGACTAGTTGCTAGTGCTAAAACTAAAACTGACCACTCTAGATGGAAACTTGTGAATCAAATGACTTTGAAAACCTTAGAATGATGAGTCATTCTACTGAAAGTTTTGAAGGTGAATATGACCTTTGAATGACAAGGTGAATTTGACAAAGACTGATGGTTGGGTTCGGATGCGATACCATTCCAATTTTAGAGTACCCCCACAATACCTGATAATGGGTAGGGCTTAACTGGAAATTTATGCACTTTAGTATGGGTTCCCTCTGAACAAGCGTCATAGGGGTTATGCCGAGGCTGCCTCCGTGAAAAGTGAAATGACGTGAAAAAAGAGATGAATGTCCTACCCAAGCCCTGTGCAGTTCCCAGGATGGCAGATTGCCATCACTGGGAGGCCAAGCTCATAGGGGAGGTGCATATACTAGGGTATGTAAGTGAAAGGTTAATGGTTGATGATCCGCATACTGAGTATGATTATTCAGGGCTATCCCTGACGGATGTAATCAAAAGTTGTGGCACAAGTGTACAACCTCTGCAGAGTGTTAAACCTATTCGAATAGCCGTGTCCGCGGTCATGAACGGTTGGATGGCCATACTATTCCGTTGTCAGATGTTTTCTGAAAATGACTTGTGACTTGAAAGATGAAGTTGACTTGATCACAACAGAGTTGTGGGAATGACACTGATGTTCCCACTTGAGTAATTTTAGACAAATAAAGAGTCTTTGAATATTAAGTGTTTATGAAATAAAACTAGCTTTATGCAAATAAAACCTAGAAGCTTAAAACCCTTATTAGAGCTACTAGTACTTCTATTAGTGTTAGTTTGCGAGTACTTTATAAAGTACTCATGGCTTTGTCCCTGGCTATTCAAATGGCCAGACTATGAAGAAGAGCACTAGTACCAGGAAGATGGACAGCAGGATGTCTATGATAACTAGGATCACCTCCCAACGTCGAGCATTGCCTGTGGAACAGATGGACCGCTACTACGTTTCTTCCGCTATGTGTTTTGTATATGATCTTTAGATCAACTTATGTTTTAAGATTGGATCATGAGATCCCTTGTTGTAAGACGATTATGGTTTGTAATGAATAATGTTCTGTGATATCGACTGTTATGTCTCGCAAAAACAATCTTCCAGGGATTGCGATGTGTCGCATAATAGGCATCTGGAATTAAAAATCCGGGTGTTGACAAGTTGGTATCAGAGCCATTGTTTGACCTTCGGAGGCCCTAGTTATAATGGACGTCTGAAAAACTTAGTTTCAAAACAAATTAAGTGAATATTTATGAAAACTTATTCTCACTCTTATCCTTGAGATGTTTTCCAAAATGAGAAATCCATGCTCTACTTTTCCTTGTGTTTCTACATAAAATTTGGCACACTTGATCACTTCACTAACTTACTCATCCTAATTGTGCACAGATGGAGTACAACTATGAGTTCTATCAGCTTGGCCACGGAGGAGACCTAATGTTCGAGAAGGATTTGGAGCAACTAGCTGAATATTTAGGACGTCCGTATCCCAAGTTCTTTGGAGTACCACTCAATAATTAGTCAGGAAAACAACCTCAGTGGGTAGTTACTGCAGATCTGAGAGGAAATCTGGGAGCCCCAATTTGGGAAACCGTATGGTTTTCTGTGAGGGAGAACAATCGGATGGATGGAATAGCCAAAGCCATGCAAGAAGCACTTGCCCGTCTGTGTGGACAAAATGTGAACAAGATCAAGAACACTCGCTTCTTTTACTACCCAAGACATGACCCCATGGGAAGGCCAATAACCATGCCACCGCACCCGGAGATGAACCACTATGTTGCATACCTAGACTTCATGTTGTACAAGACCCGCAAGGAGTTGGACAACGCCCGCGCCTTTCGCCAAGCACATTACCCATGAAGATGAAGAACCCACCATTCCCGATGAGGAGTAGTATCACTAGAGCACTTGCGTAGGTGTGAGTTTGTATTAGACCCCTTTGTATTGTAGAACGATGAGATGGTTCTAAAAACCATTGGTGTGTTAGCTTGTAATGGTTGTTTGGAATGAATGAAAGTGTTGTTTGATTTCAACCTGATAAGTACTCAAGTTTTAAACTTTTAAAACTTTACCCAAACAAGCCATAGAAAATTCCCTCTTATCTTATGATCTATCTCAATGTTCAGATGGCCCCTCCAACACGCAGCAACCACCAAGATGCAATGTTGCAGATTCTACAAATGATGGTGGCAGATAGAGAAGCCGAAAGAGCTGAACGGCAAGCCAACCTTGCCGTACTACAGCAGATAGCCCAGAACAACCAAGGACATGGACCTCATGATCATCCTGGGTCTAAGTTGAAGAATTTCCAGAATACTAATCCTCCAATATTTAGCAAGACTGAAGAACCCTTAGATGTAGATGACTGGCTCCAATCAATGGAGAACAACCTGGAAGTTGCAGGAGTTGAAGCTGCTGAGAAAGTGTTGTTTGCCACCCATTATCTGTCAGGACCTGCTAGAGCCTGGTGAAACAGTACCCGTGCAATGAATGAAGGACAAATGATGACTTGGGAGGAATTCAAGCTCAAGTTCAGCAGATACCATGTGCCACTGGGTTTGATCAAGAAGATGAGAGATGAGTTCAGAGAGCTCAAGCAAGGAAGAATGTATGTGGTGGAATACCGTGACAGGTTCCTTACTCTTTCTAGGTACGCCCCGGACGAGACAGACACCCATGAAAAGAAGAAGGAAAGATTCCTGAATGGACTGCATGATGAGATGCAGACAGTGCTAGTGAATATTCAGTTTGTTGACCTGGAAGCCCTAGTTGACTCTGCTATCCAGATGGAAGGAAAGCTCAACCAAGCCAATGAGAACCGCAAGCGCCGTATGATGCACCAGAATGGACCCAACAATGCACAGAAGTACCGCACCAGTTCACCTGCAGGATTTGCACCAAGACCCAACAAGCCACCTGTTCCGACGTCCCGTCCAAACTTCACCAACCACAATGGAGGACACCCGAAGCCCGGAGGCAACAACAACAACAACCATAATAGTAGCAACAACAACACCAACACTGCCCCAAGGACTGGAAGCAATGTTGTCCCCATTGCCCCAAAGGACAAGTCAACTGTGACATGTTATGAATGTGGAGTTACTGGGCATTACTCCAATGAATGCCCCAAGAAACTGATGAAAGCAGCACCCAATACCGCTGCACCTATGATACGTCTCCAACGTATCTATAATTTCTGATGTTCCATGCTAGTTTTATGACAATACCTACATGTTTTGTTCACACTTTATATCATTTTTATGCATTTTCCGGAACTAACCTATTAACAAGATGCCGAAGCGCCGCTTCGTTTTCTCGCTGTTTTTGGTTTCGAAATCTTACACAGGAAATATTCTCGGAATTGGACGAAACAAAAGCCAATCTTCCTATTTTCCTCGGAGGGTTCCAGAACATCGAAGGAGAGTCGAAGGCGGCCAGCAGGGGACCCACACCATAGGGGGGCGCGGGCCCACCCCTGGCCGCGCCGCCATGTGGTGTGGGCACCCCCTGGCTCCTCCGAGGCTGCCCTTTCGCCTATATATTCTCTCCGCCACGAAAACCCTAAATCATCCAGTCATATTCCACGAAGAGTTCCGTAGCCACCGCCGCCATCGCGAAGACAAGTTTCGGGGGACAGAATCTCTGTTCCAGCACGCCGCCGGGACGGGGAATTGCCCCCATAGTCATCTCCATCGACACCACCGCCATCTTCATCGCCGTTGCTGTCTCCCATGATGAGGAGGGAGTAGTTCTCCCCCGAGGCTGAGGGCTCTACCGGTAGCTATGTGGTTCATCTCTCTCTCCCATGGTGTGATCTTTATGAATATGTAGATGTTACTCTTGTCTATTATGCACTCTAGAGGTTACTTTAAATTTGAACTCCGGATTCACCCCACGGGTGACAGTCTGTGCATCGTGTGTGTTTCCTTTATGAAGTTGTGGAGCTTGTTTACTCCGGGTTGAGGGAGCTCTTGTAGCCCTACACAATGAATGGTGTTTGTTATACAACAAGAGAGTGTTTGAGAGTAGCATTTATTTGTTCATCTATGTGATCATAGGCTTTGCAATCTAGATGTCATATGCTATTCAAGTGTTTTATTATGTGAACTTTGGAGTTACTCGTGACCTCGGTGTAATGGTGACAGTGTGTGCGCCGTGTGTAACTCCCTTATGAATTGTGGTGTGTTAGTACCTCCTATGAATGCTCACGGTGACAGTGTGGGGTGTTTATTAGTACTTGGGAATACGCCTTTGAGGTGTGCTTTTGCACACTTGCCCAATGAATTTGAGTTCTTTATTCAACAGGAGAGTAGTATGATGAAGTGCTTATATTTATATTCAATTATGATTGCAATGTTGAGAGTGTCCACTAGTGAAAGTAGGATCCCTAGGCCTTGTTTCCAAATACTGCAAACATCGCTTATTTACTGTTTTACTGCATCTTTACTTCCTGCATTATTTACTTCGGATCGCAATTACCGTTTACCACCATCTATACCATCTGTGTTTTTATATATCTTCGCCGAACTAGTGCACCTATACATCTGACAAGTGTATTAGGTGTGTTGGGGACACAAGAGACTTCTTGTATCTTAATTGCAGGGTTGCTTGAGAGGGATATCTCTGACCTCTACCTCCCTGAGTTCGATAAACCTTGGGTGATCCACTTAAGGGAAACTTGCTGCTGTTCTACAAACCTCTGCTCATGGAGGCCCAACACTGTCTACAAGAATAGAAGCACACGTAGACATCAAGCTATTTTCTGGCGCCGTTGCCGGGGAGGTAAGGTAAAAGGTATTCACATCCTACGACTACTAAGCTATTTCCTAGCACTGTTGCCGGTGTGTGAGTGCTCGAAGCTATTTCCTTTAGATCCTGCAATTATATCTTTTTGTCTCTTGTTTTTATTTTCACTAGTTAGGCTTAATGGAAAACAACAACAAAATTAGAGATCTTTATGAACTTTATCTTGTATTAGGACATGATGTGTTTGAAGAGAGAATTAAAAAACCCATGGAACTTTGTTTGCAAAATAGTTGTAGCAATGTTATTAGCATGAACTCTTTGAACACTATTATTGCTAATGCTATGGAAGAATTTAAGCTTGGGGAGGTCGGTTTTGATGAAAATGATATTTTTAGTCCCCCAAGTTTTGAGGAGAAAATTTTTTTTGATGATACTTTGCCTCCCATTTATGATGATTATAATGATAGTGGTATTTTGGTGCCACCTGCTATGGAGGATAAAGTTTATTATGATTATACCATGCCTGCAATTTATGATGATTACAATGATGGTTGTGATAGTTTTACTCCCACTATTACTAATAAAATTGACTATGCTTATGTGGAGAGTAATAATTTTATGCATGTAGCTCATGATAAGAATGTTTCATGTGATAGTTATATTGTGGATTTCATCAATGATGCTACTAAAAGTTATTATGAGAGAGGGAAACATGGTTATATGCATCTTAATAATATTAAGTTTCCCCTCTTTATGTTGAGAATCTTGAAGTTGAACTTGTGTTGCCTTTTTATGCTTGTTGCTATGTGCTTTCAGTACTTGTTCCCTTACAAGATTCCTTTTCATAGGAAGTGGGTTAGGCTTAAATGTGTTTTGAATTTGCTTCTTGATGCTCTCTTTTGCTTCAACTCTTATTTCTTGCGAAAGCATCATTAAAATTACTGAGCCCATCTTAATGGCTATAAAGAAAGCACTTCTTGGGAGATAACCCATGTTTTTATTTTGCTACTGTTTTGTTGTGTTTTGGAAGTTGTTACTACTGTAGCAACCTCTCCTTATCTTTATTTTATTGCATTGTTGTGCCAAGTAAAGTCTTTGATAGTAGAGTTGATACTAGATTTGGATTTTTGCGCAGAAACAGATTTCTGTCTGTCACGAATTTGGGCAGGGTTCTCTGTAGGTAACTCAGAAAAATCTGCCAATTTACGTGCGTGATCCTCAGATATGTACACAACTTTCATTCAATTTGAGCTTTTTCATCTGAGCCTGTTAAGTGCCTCTTAAAAATTCATCTTTACGGACTGTTCTGTTTTGACAGATTCTGCCTTTTATTTCGCATTGCCTCTTTTGCTATGTTGAATGGATTTCTTTGTTCCATTAACTTTCAGTAGCTTTGTGCAATGTCCGGAAGTGTTAAGAATGATTATGTCACCTCTGAATATGTGAATTTTTGATTATGCACTAACCCTCTAATGAGTTTGTTTCGAGTTTGGTGTGGAGGAAGTTTTCAAGGGTCAAGAGAGGAGGATGATATACTATGATCAAGAAGAGTGAAAAGTCTAAGCTTGGAGATGCCCCCGTGGTTCATCCCTGCATATTTCAAGAAGACTCAAGCATCTAAGCTTGGGATGCCCAAGGCATCCCCTTCTTCATCGACAACTTATCAGGTCACCTCTAGTGAAACTATATTTTTATTCCATCACATCTTATGTACTTTACTTGGAGCGTCTGTGTGCTTTTATTTTCGTTTTGTTATTTTCATTCTCTGAATAAATTCATCCTTGTGTAGAAGATTTCTTATCTGTCACGAATTCGCGTTTTTCTCTCTGTAGAAGAATCAAAAAAATCTGCAAAAATTCATGCGTGATCCTCAGATATGTACGCAACTTTCATTAGTTTTGAGTTTTCTGATCTGAGCAAGTTAAGTGCCTCGAAAAAATTGTCTTTAAGGACTGTTCTGTTTTGACAGATTCTGCCTTTTATTTCGCATTGCCTCTTTTACTGTGTTGAGTGGATTTCTTTGTTCCATTAACTTTCACTAGCTTTGGGTAATGTCCAGAAGTGTTAAGAATGATTGTGTCCTCTCTGAACATGTGAATTTTTTATTATGCACTAACCCCTCTAATGAAGTTTATGAGAAGTTTGGTGTGGAGGAAGTTTTCAAGGGTCCAGAGAGAAGGGTGATATAATGTGATCAAGAAGAGTGAAGAGCCTAAGCTTGGGGATGCCCCGGTGGTTCATCCCTGCATATTTCAAGAAGACTCAAGCATCTAAGCTTGGGGATGCCCAAGGCATCCCCTTCTTCATCAACAACTTATCAGGTCATCTCTAGTGAAATTATATTTTTATTCCGTCACATCTTATGTACTTTACTTGGAGCGTCTGTTTGATTTTATTTTTGTTTATGTTTGAATAAATTCGGATCCTAGCAATCCATGTGTGGGAGAGAGACACGCTCCGCTTTTTCATATGAACACTAGTGTTCTTCGGTTTTACTTTTAATGTTCAATGGCGAAAGTTGATCGCTTTACTTATTGCTATTTGGTTGGAAAAAGAAAATGCTTCATGTGGTAGTTGGTATATGGTCTTGAATAATTTGATACTTAGCAATTGTTTTGAGCTCTCATAGATCATGTTTAAGCTTTTGCATCATGTAGTTTAAACCTATTAGTGGAGAACTACCGTAGAGCTTGTTGAAATTTGGATTGCATGATTGATCTCTCTAAGGTCTAGATATTTTCTGGTAAAAGTGTTTGAGCAACAAGGAGACAGTGTAGAGTCTTATAATGCTTGCAATATGTTCTTATGTAAGTTTTGTTGTACCAGTTCATACTTGTGTTTGCTTCAAACAACCTTGCTAGCCAAAGCCTTCTACTGAGAGGGAATGCTTCTCGTGCATCCAAAACCTTGAGCCAAAACCCATGCCATTTGTGTCCACCATAACTACCTACTATGTGGTATTTCTCTGCCATTCCAAGTAAATTGCTTGCGTGCTACCTTTAAAATTTCATTCCTTGTCTTTGCAATACATAGCTCATGGGAAAATAGCCTAAAAACTATTGTGGTGATGAATATGTTGCTATGTATCTTAGTTCTTATAAGTTGCTTGTTGAGCGGTAACCATGTTTCTGGGGACGCCATCAACTTTTACTTTGTTGAATATCATGTGAGTTGCTATGCATGTTCGTCTTGTCTGAAGTAAGGGAGATTTCTCATGATTAAATGGTTTGAGTATGCATATTGTTAGAGAAGAACATTGGGCCGCCAACCAAAGCCATGTATCGTGGTGGAAGTTTCAGCTTGGACATTAATCCTCAATCTCTTATGAGAATATTATTTGTTGTTGAATGCTTAAGCATTAAAGAGGAGTCCATTATCTGTTTTCTATGTTGTCCCGGTATGGATGTCCTCAAGTTGAGATCTATCAAAACTGAGAAATCAAATGCGATCTATCTCGTTGGACCTTTGTACAGGTGGCATAGAGGTACCCCTTTGTGACACTTGGTTGAAACATATGTAATGCAATGATAATCCATGGAAATCCGAGCTAATTAGGACAAGGTGCGGGCACTATTGGTATTCGATGCATGAGGCTTGCAACTTATAGGAGGTTTTATGCATAACACATATGAATTATTACTACCGTTGACACAATTGTTTCCATGTTTTCAAAATAAAAAGCTCTAGCACATAAGTAATCCCTGCTTCCCTTTGCGAAGGGCCTTTCTTTTACTTTACGTTGAGTCAGTTTACCTACTTCTTACTATCTTAGAAGCAAACACTTGTGTCAACTGTGTGCATTGATTCTTACATGTTTACTTATTGCACTTGTTATATTACTTTATGTTGACAAATATCCATGAGATATACATGTTACAAGTTGAAAGCAATTGCTGAAACTTAATCATCCTTTGTGTTGGTTCAATTCCTTTCACTTTGAATCTATTGCTTTATGAGTTAACTCTTATGCAAGACTTTTTGATGCTTGTCTTGAAAGTACTATTCATGAAAAGTTTTTGCTATATGATTCAGTTGTTTAGTCATTATCTTTTTGTTAGCAAACTATAGACCATTGCTTTGAGTCACTTCATTCATCTCATATGCTTTACAATAGTATTGATCAAGATTATGATAGTAGCATGTCACTTCAGAAATTATCCTTGTTATCGTTTACCTACTCGAGGGCGAGTAGGAACTAAGCTTGGGGATGCTTGATACGTCTCCAACGTATCTATAATTTCTGATGTTCCATGCTAGTTTTATGACAATACCTACATGTTTTGTTCACACTTGATATCATTTTTATGCATTTTCTGGAACTAACCTATTAACAAGATGCTGAAGCGCTAGTTCCTGTTTTCTGCTGTTTTTGGTTTCAGAAATCTTACACAGGAAATATTCTCGGAATTGGACGAAACAAAAGCCAAACTTCCTATTTTCCTCGGAGGGTTCCAGAACATCGAAGGAGAGTCGAAGGCGGCCAGCAGGGGACCCACAACATAGGGGGTCGCGGGCCCACCCCTGGCCGCGCCGCCATGTGGTGTGGGCACCCCCTGGCTCCTCCGAGGCCGCCCTTCCGCCTATATATTCTCTCCGTCGCGAAAACCCTAAATCATCCAGTCATATTCCACGAAGAGTTCCGTAGCCGCCGCCATCGCGAAGACAAATTTCGGGGGACAGAATCTCTGTTCCAGCACGCCGCCGGGACGGGGAATTGCCCCCGGAGTCATCTCCATCGACACCACCGCCATCTTCATCGCCGTTGCTGTCTCCCATGATGAGGAGGGAGTAGTTCTCCCCCTAGGCTGAGGGCTCTAACGGTAGCTATGTGGTTCATCTCTCTCTCCCATGGTGTGATCTTTATGAATATGTAGATGTTACTCTTGTCTATTATGCACTCTAGAGGTTACTTTAAATATGAACTCCGGATTCACTCCACGGTGTAATGGTGACAGTGTGTGCATCGTGTGTGTTTCCTTTATGAAGTTGTGGAGCTTGTTTACTCCGGCTTGAGGGAGCTCTTGTAGACCTACACAATGAATGGTGTTTGTTATCCAACAAGAGAGTGTTTGAGAGTAGCATTTATTTGTTCATCTATGTGATCATAGGCTTTGCAATCTAGATGTCATATGCTATTCAAGTGTTTTATTATGTGAACTTTGGAGTTACTGTGACCTCGGTGTAATGGTGACAGTGTGTGCGCCGTGTGTAACTCCCTTATGAATTGTGGTGTCTTAGTACCTCCTATGAATGCTCACGGTGACAGTGTGGGGTGTTTATTAGTACTTGGAAATACGCCTTTGAGGTGTGCTTTTGCACACTTGCCCAATGAATTTGAGTTCTTTATTCAACAGGGGAGTAGTATGATGAAGTGCTTATATTTATATTCAATTATGATTGCAATGTTGAGAGTGTCCACTAGTGAAAGTAGGACCCCTAGGCCTTGTTTCCAAATACTGCAAACATCGCTTATTTACTGTTTTACTGCATCTTCACTTCCTGCATTATTTACTTCAGATCGCAATTACCGTTTACCACCATCTATACCATCTGCGTTTTAATATCTCTTCGCCGAACTAGTGCACCTATACATCTGAAAAGTGTATTAGGTGTGTTGGGGACACAAGAGACTTCTTGTATCTTAATTGCAGGGTTGCTTGAGAGGGATATCTCTGACCTCTACCTCCCTGAGTTCGATAAACCTTGGGTGATCCACTTAAGGGAAACTTGCTGCTGTTCTACAAACCTCTGCTCTTGGAGGCCCAACACTGTCTACAAGAATAGAAGCACACGTAGACACCAACCTACCCAGCAGCAGCGCCGTGTCACAACTAGAAGGAACCCGAACAACCGCAATGGCCGCCTCTTTCACATGGTTTACAAAAAAACTTGCCATATGCAAAATATTTTTCCATAAGGTGTTTGGTGAATGTTTGAATTATTCCCTGAATGTCTGTTTGGAGTGTTTGAAAATGTTTCTAAACCCAAAACCATGCCTATTGGATCAAAGAGAAACAAAGCAAAAGAAAATAAAATAAAAATAGAAGCATATATGAGCAAATGGCCACATTTGCAAATATTAGCATATGCCATGTTTACTTTGCTTAGATGGTTTGAAAACATTAATAAACTCAACATAATACTCACTGAACCAAAACAAAAGTGAAAAGCAAAATAAAAATAGCAACATGCATGCAATTGTCACTTCTGAAAATATTATCAGGATGCGCACTTTGAGCCCCTGTGGTTATTCTTTTCTAAACCAAGCATCCTAACCTTTTTGCTCAGATCACAAGTACACATGAAAGTGAGTAACTTGGTGTTGGCCAACCTTGCTGATTCACTCCCAAATGCTTATAATAAGCATCCAAAGTGGCAACCTTAAAACAGAATTAAGATCACCCATTTTTGGATTTTCATCAAACCAACCTCATTTTGTAAACCAATGCCACCAAGGAATGTCAAATAATATTAGAGTCACACCCATGAAATATTTTGTCAAATTTCAATTAAAATTCTCTTGCGGCCATTTTGACAAACACATTGTGAGCAGAATAATTCAAAGGTACAAACCACTATTTGTGGCACAATTCTGACCTCACCCCACTCTCCTAGCTCATTCACAGTGTTCCTTTAGTACCTTATTAGCTTTCCCAAGTCAACTTGTCCTATGCCATGATTATTTGCAACCATGGCAAGCAATGCCATGCACATGCCACTCACCATGACCTCATCCATGCCACTCTTCTCTCCTCTCACTCCCACCATGTCCTGGAGGTAGCCCTCACTCTCCTGATCGAGATCGTGCCAGCCCAGGGAGGAGACAAGGTGCGAATCGACGAGACCAGACCGTGCCCATGCCCTGCGTCCACGCCAGCGCGTGCACGACCACGCCCACGCCCACGCGCACGCCAGAGCACAGCCTCGCCCCGTCGCCTCTGACCTCCCTCTGCCCTCTCTTTTCTCCCACGCACTCACCCATGACCCAGCTACCTCCCAGACACGGCCGTTTGGCCCGGAGCGCCCTGTACCCGTCATCATCGTCGCCGATGCTGCCACTGTTCCGCAAGGACGCCGCACGACGCTCGTTGATTGAGAGCCCCATTCGCTGCAAGAAAACGTCCCTGACACTCACCAGACGACGCTGCCCCGTCCACGCTCCTCGCACATGCCTCTGCGCCGCTGTAACACCGTCGACACCGACGACCCGCCCGTGCCCCTCAGCCCTCTCGCTCTCCTATAAAAGGAGACCTCCCCCGCTCGATTTCTTCACACCATCGTACTCCCCTCTCTTCACCGATCGCACAAGCACACTCGCCCTTCCCCTTAGCGGCCTAGTTCGCCGGAATTTCACCGGAGCTCGCCGCTGCAGTAGCCAGACCAAGGCGACGATTCCGACCACCTCTGTCGCTCCCTCGACCCTCGCTGGACTCGCCTTCATCTTCCACGCCAATTGCGCACCTCGCCGACCCTCGCCGAACCTCCGGTAAGCCGACGTCGACCCTCTCTGCCCTATCTAGGGTTAGCTCGCCGTCGAGGCTGGAGACGAGCTCCCAGCCGTCGATCTGGATTCTAATCCAACGGCTCTCCTCGCCATACCGCTTCGGGTTTTAAAAACCCACTGACGGGTGGGACCCGCTGTCAGGCAGCCCACGCCAGCTCTGTGCACTGCTGGGCCGGCCCGTTTAGTTTTCCCGCCTAAGCCCGTTAATTCAAATCCGTTTTATTCTTTTTAGCCTAGACCTAATGCAGATGCCCTGTTCAAAATTAAATACTCCCTCCGATTCATATTAATTGACTTCAATATGGATGTATCTAGAACTAAAGTGTGTCTAGATACATCCATATTAGAGTCAATTAATATGAACCGGAGGGAGTATAAAAATATCTACTAAGCCAAATTTGATGATTCAAATTTGGTGGGAAAGTAGATAAAAATATCTATCCAACCCAATTAGTCTCAACCCCTGAATTATTACAGAGCACTTGCAATAAAAATAATAAGGCAGTACCTTTGCCAACTTCAAACATTTATTTAAAATCAACCATAATTTATTTTGAGGTGATTCCACCTCTCAAAATTCACATTTCAGATACTCTATCTAAATATGTAAAAATATAGATTTTTAGTACAGTAGTCATGGGCTAGATTTAAAATAATGGCTATGTGGCTATTTCTAGCCCATTTAAATCATTCAAAAATATCAGTCAAACACTATGAGATGTAGCATCTCATTTAAATCACTTTCCCAAGTAATTTAATGTGAGGTGATGTCATTAGTCTTCATGAACTCATATTTTATTATTTGAGAATATTAAATCTTAGCATATGTTTTTCAATGAGAGGAAATTATTTTTCCAAAAAGAAAACAAAGCCAACCATAGTATTAAAAATTGTGTTGATGCTAGATCATCTTGTGTGAGCCATTTGAGTGTTAAGTCTAGTACTTAAGTATTGTTTGGTGATTGTATACCCTGTATCCGTTTATAGACACTAGTACCGAAGGATACGAGGAGGAGGAGGTCTTCTACGAAGAAGAGGAGGAACACTTTGATCACTGTACCAACCAAGGCAAGCTCTACTAATGCAAGCTATACTAGTGCAAGATACCATTGCAATATTAATTGTGTTTAAGGATTTTCCTTTCCAAGCCCAAGTCTTTTATCTTGCAATCTTTTACTTTGGATATCAAGGCTTATTTTTGAGTTAACATTGGTCTAGACATGGAGTACTACAAGAGCATCAAACTTAGCCTAGATAGCTAAAATTTAGTTAGCACCCCTCATGACTAGTTGCTAGTGCTAAAACTAAAACTGACCACTCTAGATGGAAACTTGTGAATCAAATGACTTTGAAAACCTTAGAATGATGAGTCATTCTACTGAAAGTTTTGAAGGTAAATATGACCTTTGAATGACAAGGTGAATTTGACAAAAACTGATGGTTGGGTTCGGATGCGATACCATTCCAATTTTAGAGTACCCCCACAATACCTGATAATGGGTAGGGCTTAACTGGAAATTTATGCACTTTAGTATGGGTTCCCTCTGAACAAGCGTCATAGGGGTTATGCCGAGGCTGCCCCCATGAAAAGTGAAATGATGTGAAAAAAGAGATGAATGTCCTACCCAAGCCCTGTGCAGTTCCCAGGATGGCAGATTGCCATCACTGGGAGGCCAAGCTCATAGGGGAGGTGTCTATACTAGGTATGTAAGTGAAAGGTTAATGGTTGATGATCCGCATACTGAGTATGATTATTCAGGGCTATCCCTGACGAATGTAATCAAAAGTTGTGGCACAAGTGTACAACATCTGCAGAGTGTTAAACCTATTCGAATAGCCGTGTCCGCGGTCATGGACGGTTGGATGGCCATACTATTCCGTTGTGAGATTGTAAGGGCATTTTACCCTTATCCATTATTTTGGTTACAATGACACCGTGCTAGAGTATGTGGCCTAATACATGTTTGTAAGGATAATCCCAGGTATTAGCCAAAGAGGCATAAATGGTGTATCAAGGAACAAGAAGGCTAAAGGAGACCCCCCCCCCCACTTCGACAACAAACAAAAGGGGTTCTCCAGCAGGCAGCCGGTCAGAGACCCGGTTGGACCGGTCCGTGCGCCGTCAGCCTCCGGTCTGCCGCCCGGTCGACCGGACGCTGGGCTGGGCGCTCCGGCGCCAACCGGCTCCTGCGCTGATGGCAACCGGATGAGCTACTGGAAGACACGGAGCTGCCCCCGGTTTGGACCGGCGGGTCCGGTCCCTGGCCCGGTCCGACCGGGCTCCCGACCGGGCGCCGAACGAGCTCTGCGCTGACTGCAACCGGAGGGAGTACTGCGCGACATTTCGAGGGTCCGGTCATGGTCCGGTCTGTCGCGCGGTTTGGACCGGCGGGTCCGGTCCCTGGTCCGGTCCGACCGGCCCATGCGCCGGGCTGTCCGGTCTGTGGTCCGGTTGACCGGGATTCTCGGGAGGAAGCTGATGTGGCAAGTGAGCAACGGCCATATTTCAAGTGACACTATAAATAGCCCTTCTCCTACCTCTGAAAGCTTAGGCACTACATTACAAACTGTTCTTGAGCTCTCTCTCACATACTCCATTGCTAGAAACACCAAAAGCCTCAGATCTCCCTCCTCCTCCACCCAAACTCAAATCCCTCCGGGGAAACGATAGAGGAGGACCCGATCTACTGTTCTACTAAGCCAAATCTCATTCCCCCTTGTATTCATCAAGAAGCTTGCTACTTAGGGTTCCTTGGAAACCCTAGGTGGGCAAGAGTGGTCCGGAAGCATCCGGGCTGTGGATTTGCTCCTGACAAGATTGTGAAGGTTTGGAGGCTACCTCAAAGTCTACCACAAGTGAGTGAGCTATTCCTTCGTGGGATAGGCTCCGGAGAATAGGGTGAGCCTTCATGGCGCGGGGAATCCTTCGTGGGACCTCCACTCCTCCAAACGTGACGTACCTTCTTGCAAAGGAAGGGAACACGGGAATACATCCTCGTCTCCGCGTGCTATCGGTTATCTCTAACCGAACTCCTTACTTGTGATTTAACTACCTGTGAGAGCCTTCGTGCTCGAGTTAGTTGTATCCTCATATAGGTTGTTTCACCTAGTTTGCATTAGGATCACCTTTATATTCCGCAAAGCCTAATATTGCAAGGAAAGAATTAAAATCTGTAGAAACCTATTCACCCCCCCCCCTCTAGGTTTACCATCTCTGAACTTTCAATTGGTATCAGAGCCTGGACTCTTATTAAGGGCTTCACCGCCTTAAGAGTGAGATGGAACAACTATTCGAGGGTTAGAGAAATGAAATCTAGATTCTTGGCATATGATGCCGAGAAGAAGAAAAAGGAGGATGACCTACAAAGCCAAATGGCAGAGATGACTGCCATGCTTAAGAACTTGACTAATGGGAATCCTAGTTGGGCTTCGGCCCCTCAAGGAAGTTTCCATCAAGTCAACCATGACTATCCCAAAAACACTTCACCCATGCCTCATATAAACCATAGTGGGACCGTTCCCCATTTTGATGGAACTCACTTTCCTTTTTGGAAATCTGCTATGGAATCTCATATTCGGAGCTGCAGTGTGGAGCTATGGGAGATCATTGTTCATGGATACCGGGAGCCACATGATCCCATTCGGTTGACCTCCACCGAATTCTACAACCGTCAACTCAATGCCTCCGCACGTGACAAGATTAGAAGTGGCATCAACCGCAAGCTCCTTGATCAAGTGAATGACATTGGCTCCGCTAAAGAGTTGTGGGATCGAATCGTAGTACTCCAAGAGGGAACCGATTTGATCCAATCAGCTCTTTATGAGACCGCAAAGCAAGAGGCCCACCAGTTCATGATTCGAGAAGGAGAATCCATGGCCGATGCCTATGCAAGGCTTGGTGCTCTTAGAGTAAGGGTCAAGGGACTTGGTGTTGAGAAGTACAATGACGGCTTCGAGATGAATGAAGCATTCATAAAGTCCAAGGTCATTGCTATGATTGCTGTCAAGCAAGAAGACACCAACCTTGCACTCAACTTGCAAATCATGACCAAGAGTGCTGATCTGAACTCCGATGATCTAGTCTCCTATGTGGCCGTCAATGAAAACATGGCCAAGGAAGGAAAAAGGCTCATGGCAATGAACCGTGTTGATGAAGCGTCACACAACCTTGCTCTCAAAGCTAGAGCTGACCATGGAAGAGAAGAAGACTATGAGATTGAAGAAGATGAGGAGATGACTTCAACTAGTGACATCACTACCGACTTTGCCTTCTTTGCCAAGAAGTACAAGGGAAAGTTGCCAATGCTCCTCAATGACAAGAAGAAGAAGAGAACATGCTACAACTGTGATGAAGATAGCCACTTTGCAAATGAGTGCCCTTATGAAAAAAGGGTAGACAAGCCAAAGTTCATCAAAGGGGTCAAGCCAAGATTGAAGCCAAACCCAATCAACGATCGATACAAGAAGAACAAGGGAAGAGCCTTTGTTGGGGCCGAGTACTTGTCCGATGAAGAAGAGGAAGATGAGGAGAAGGAGGCCGGAGTGGCCGGCTTGGCTTTCTCTAATCCCGGGTCACTCTTCACATATGACTACTCCAAGGACTACTCCACGGAGAATGATGTTGGTTCTTCCTTCATGGCAAGAATAACTCAAGATGATGACTCCGATGACTCTCCCTCATCTACAATCGTTGGCTCTTGTCTTATGGCAAGAGAAACCAAGGTAATGGAACCCCCACCTTCTTTATCTAGCGTTCTTGATAATGAAGCTGAAAAAGAAGACGAATTAACTGTGCTTAAGGAACTTTACAATGTTAGATGCACCCTTCGTGGTGAAGCTCTTGTCAAATTTGATTTCTTGATGGACTCCCTCAAAGAAAAGGATGAGTCCATTGAGGAATTAGAATATCATTTGAATGATAAGGAAAGGAGATTCGATCTCCTAAGACAAGAGCTAAAACCGAAAGGTGCATATCTCAAGGTCTTAAGCAACAAATTGAAACTTATGAACTAGATAAAGTTAAGGATCATGAAACTATTGAAAGGGCTCAATCATTGACCCAAGAGCTTAATGCCTCAAAGGAGGAGCTTGAAGTTGCTCATGCTTCTCTCACTAGGGATCTTGACCACCTTGAAAGAGCTAACAAGCTTGTTAAGGATGAGCTCAAGAAACTAGATAAACCTCTTGAGTAAGCAAAGGTCAAACAATCAAAAGCATGGACTTGGGGATGTTCCCAAGCCCTACAAGAAGAACAACTACAAGAAGGAGAAGCCCGCTCAAGAAAAGAACAAGAAGGTCACTAATGATGGCAAAGCCCCAAAGGGCAAAGCCACTAGTGGTGACCGCACGGGGCCAAACAATCACTATGCTTTATTTATTGATTATTATGGTGATGTGTATGCTAACTATGTTGGCCCTCGTAATGGCTATGCTTATAGAGAGTACTCAATTTGGGTACCAAAAGATATTGTTGCCATTGCAAAGGAACCCATTAATCATTGGGTTCCTAAATCCTCTACTTGATTTTGTAGGGGTATTCCTCCGGTGGTCCAAAATGGGTGTTTGATAGTGGATGCACCAATCATATGACCGGAGGAAGAGGTGTGCTTGATCAATTCATTGAGGATATCAACAAGAAGTCGAGCATCACCTTTGGTGACAACTCAAAGGGAAAGGTACTTGGGTATGGCAAGGTGGCAATCTCTAAGGACTTGTGCCTTGAGACGGTCATGCTTGTTGAATCCCTTGGCTATAACTTACTTTCTATATATCATCTTGCTGATGCCGGCTACAATTCATATTTTACTAAGTATTATGTGCAAGTCTTTAGGAGTGACAATCTCAAATTGGTCCTTGTTGGATATGTGGAGAACAACCTTTACGTGGTTGACCTCTCGAAAGAGAGCCCCTCTCCCTCCACATGTCTAATGGCGGCCAAGCATGATGAAGGATGGTTGTGGCATCGCCGCCTTGGTCATGTTAACATGAGAAATCTTAAACAACTCCTAAAGGGTGAGCACATTGTTGGACTAACCGGAATTTCTTTTGAGAAAGATCGTGTATGCAGTGCATGTGTAGCCAGAAAACAACTCAAGAAGAAACATTCTATCAAGAGTATCGTCACCACATCTAGGCCTTTGGAGCTCCTTCATTTGGATCTCTTTGGGCCATCATATTATGATACTCTTGGTGGGAGCAAGTATGGACTTGTCATTGTTGATGATTACTCAAGATACTCTTGGGTCTTTCTCCTTAAGTCTAAGGATGAGACACATAGAGAGTTCATCATCTTCGCCAAGAAAGCTCAACGTACGTATGAATCTGAGATCAAGGCGATTAGGACCGACAATGGCACCGAGTTCAAGAACTACACTATGCAAGAGTTTGTTGATGATGAGGGCATCAAGCATGAGTTTTCATCTCCATATACCCCTCAACAAAATGGTGTTGTTGAAAGGAAGAACCGGACCATCATTGAGATGGCAAGAACCATGTTGAGTGAATTCAACTCACCCCACAACTTTTGGGGAGAAGCCATCTCTACGGCCGTCCACTACTCCAACCGGCTCTTCCTCCGCCCCCTCCATAACAAAACTCCATACGAGCTTCTCACAGGTAACAAGCCTAATGTCATGTACATTCGTGTCTTTGGATGCAAATGTCTTGTTAAGAACAACAAAGGGAAGCTCGGTAAATTTGAAACTAGAACCATTGAGGGCATATTTGTTGGATATGCGGAGAACTCTCACGCCTATAGATACTACAACCGGTCCACTCGGGACTATTGAAGTATCTTGTGACGTGGTGTTCTTGGAGGATAATGGCTCCCAAGTGGAGCAAGTTGTTCCATGTGTTGCAGGTAATGATGATGATCCATCTAGTGCCATCAAGCATATGGGCATTGGACACATTCGGCCCATGGAAGTTCATAATGATGATCAAGATGATGGAGTAGAAGTATCAAGCTCACCTCAAGTTGAGCCTAGCTCAACTCAAGTTGAACCATCAAGTGCAACTCAAGATTTATCCTCCACTCAAGATGAGTCACATTCCGAAGAACAAGAAGAAAGTCCTCAACCCACTGAGCAAGACCATGATGATGATCAAGAAACATCCTCAACTCATGTTCAAGCTCAAGTTGTCCCTCATGCTCAAGTATTAGCAAGAGATGAATTCATTGATCATGAAGGAACCATTCGGAAGATCAAGGCTGCTACAAGGGCAAGTGACATGAAAGTAGATCAAGTCCTTGGTAGCATCTCAAAAGGAGTGGTAACTCGTAGACATCATGCATTACTTATCACTTATTGTCAACATCATGCTTTTGTGTCTAGTTTTGAGCCACTCAAGGTACATGAAGCCTTGGTTGATCCGGATTGGGTTATTGCCATGCAAGAAGAATTGGAGTGTTTCACTCGTAATGAAGTATGGTCTCTAGTTGAGAGACCCAAGGATCATCGCATCAATGTTATTGGGACCAAATGGGTATTCAAGAACAAGCAAGATGAGAATGGTATTGTCATTAGAAATAAAGCAAGGTTAGTGGCGCAAGGGTTTGCCCAAATTGAAGGTATGGATTTTGAGGATACCTTTGCGCCGGTAGCCCGTCTTGAAGCTATTCGTCTTTTGCTTGCATTTGCATCTTTCCACAATTTCAAACTATATCAAATGGATGTGAAAAGTGCATTTTTGAATGGTCCTCTAAAAGAAACCGCATATGTAGCTCAACCCCCGGGTTTCGAAGACTCAAGCCGACCCAACCACGTGTATTTACTCCATAAGGCACTCTACAGTCTCAAGCAAGCTCCACGTGCTTGGTATGAGTTCCTTAGGGATTTCTTACTACATGATGGGTTTTGCATGGGTACGGTCGATTCCACCCTTTTCACCAAACGGGTTAAAGGGGGTGGCTTGTTTATATGTCAAATATATGTTGATGATATTATATTTGGTGGAACTAACCCCAATCATAACAAAGCTTTTGAGCTATTGATGACTAGGAAATTTGAGATGTCCATGATGGGAGAGTTGAAGTTTTTCCTAGGCTTCCAAGTGAGGCAACTTGCAAAAGGCACCTTCATCTCTCAAGAAAAGTATGTGAAGGACATGCTCAAGAAATTCAACATGACCAATGCAAGCCCAATGAAGACACCCATGCCCGTAAAGGGGCAACTTGGCTCATGTGACGGTGATAAGGATGTGGATATAAAGGTATACCGCTCCATGATATGATCCTTGCTCTACCTTTGTGCCTCTAGGCCGGATATCATGCTAAGTGTAGGGATGTGTGCTCGTTTTCAATCCGCTCCTAAGGAGAGCCATTTAATGGCGGTCAAACGGATTCTAAGATATCTTGTTCTCACTCCTACTCTCGGGCTATGGTATCCAAAGGGGTCAACCTTTGAACTCATTGGCTATTCGGATTCCGATTGGGCCGGTGATAAGGTTGACCGGAAGTCTACCTCCGGGGCTTGCCAATTTATTGGCCGGTCATTGGTGAGTTGGTCATCCAAGAAACAAAACTCCACCGCTTTATCCACCACCGAAGCCGAATACATATCCGCGGCATCTTGTTGCACTCAATTGTTATGGATGAAGCAAACCTTGAAAGACTATGGTGTGTCTCTTGGTACGGTGCCTCTTCTTTGTGACAATGAAAGTGCAATTAAGATCGCCAATAACCCGGTTCAACATTGTCGCACCAAACATATTGACATTCGCCATCACTTCCTACGTGACCATGTTGCCAATAAGGATATTGATCTCACTCATGTGGGGACAACCTACCAATTGGCGGATATTTTCACTAAGCCTTTGGATGAAGCCCGGTTTGTAAACTTGAGAGGAGAACTTGGTATTCTTGATCCTAAACACTTGGATTGATTAACTTCTTGCACTATATTCTTGCATTTATCTAACTATCTAGCTTAGAGGCACATCACATATGGGGATAGTCATCTTACCATGTCTTGGTATGATGCATACCTATGTGTGCAACATAAATAGACCCAATGTCATTATATGGACCCAAGCATGTCTCTTCGAGGTCTCATGACATTTGCGCTTTCACATAGGGGGAGTAATCCTCCGCCCCTCATTTAGCCTCAATTGCAACTTGATTTGACTATACAAGGCTAAATGATCTTATTGCAAAAATCACTTCAAAATGACTTATGATTCTTGATATATATATTTCGAATCATGCCCATTGTTGCTATTTACATCTTGTTTGGATTTTCACTCCAATGGGTATGCCTAGAGAACTTTGTGTTTCGAACCCCATGTCTATGCTCATCTCATCATCATCTATCTATCTATATGTACATGTCATCATCATCTGAGCATTCATACACACTTACACAAAGAATAGGGGCAAAACGAGGCAAAACGAGACAAAACTGGGCAGAATAACCCTGGCCGGTCTCTGGCCCGGTTGGACCAGCCTCTGCGCCGGGCCAGCCGGCGCCAGGCTCGGTCGACCGGGCGCCAAACCGGCCGCGCGGCTGGTTATGTTTTGGAGGAGGATACCCCTTGGGGTCTTCTTCCTCCTTGTCCCCCACCTCCAAAACCTCCATGGCCGCCGCCTCCACCATCTCCACCGCGTCCTAGGCCCTTCCCACCACGAGGTTCTCCCCAATCTTCACCCACTCGTAGATCGGGATCTCTCAAGTCTCCTCACCAAAGGATTTGGTCCCCTTCAAGCTATTTTGGGAGATCTTGGGGATTTGGCCCTCAAGCCCTCTTCACAAGTTCTTCTTGCTTCACTTGGGCAAAGAGGACGATGTCTTCGGGTACATTTTTCTCCCATTCCCTCTCCCTCTTGCTTTCCCTCTCCCATTGCCAAATATTGAGGAAAGTTGAGAAAATTTAGGGTTAGGGTTAGGGTTTGTAAGTCCTCATGCCATTAGAGTGTCTCACTGCACCATGCACATATTCCACTCTATTGCTATAGTCTATGTTCAAGTTTATGAGTTTTTGCATGATTTTGTGGTAGAAATTCTGGGCAACACCTCACAATTCGATAGACCCGGTCATAGGCCCGGTCAACCGGCCCCTCAACCGGCCGGTCCGGCGTGCGGCCCGGTCGACCGGATTGGCAACCGGCTCGTCCGGTCTGTCGTCCGGTTGGACCGGCCTGTGCGCCGGCTCGCCCAGTTTTCGCACAACTTCGTCAAAACACTTGAATATATACTATGATTTTTTGCCTCCATATTTACTGATGACATGTACACTTACCCCACTGCTATCCTCGCTCTATTTGCTGATTCACAGGTGGTTCGAGTGATGATGACTGTGGTGGCCTTGCCAAGAGAGGAAGGCTTGCGCCAAGGCCTCCTGGCTGTCGTACTAGCAGCCGCAAGCCTTCTAAAGCACCTCAAACTACTAACACTGGCAGCTCAGCAAGGGGAAGAAGCAAGACAGTTGGTAGTAAGAGGAAGGACAAGCACGCAGCCCAAGAAGATGATGAAATAGTGCTAGACTTTAATGTGGGAACAGCACATCGTGGTGATTGGCAAAGTGTGAGGATGGAGACCCGTATCGCTTTGAGCCACGGACTTACACTGGTGGGGACAAGTTCTTCTGGACCAAGACTCAAGCACGTCTTTGGGATGATTTCTATAACACTAGAGAGTGTATGAAGAATGGTGCTGTTGTGATGCCCAAGGCCATCAACACCGACGAGCTTGCCTTGCACGAGACCACAAAGTACCGCTTTGTAGTTGATACCTTGAAGGCTTTGGGACTATATGAGCTTGTGTGCCTGAAGCCCGATGATGACCAAACAGAGAGCATCTATTGTCCCCTTCTAGTCCGTCAATTCCATTGCACCGTCTTCTTCCATGATGATGAGGATCGCACTATGACTTGGATGATGGGCAAGGAGAAGTACTCATGCACCATACACTCAGTTCTGTGCAGCCATGGGTTTTGGTGGTAGCCTTGCTCAAGGGTTCATGATTCATTCTCGCCCTAAGCTTGTTAAAGGTGACATCTCCTTTTGCTATCCATCGAACCCTACAGCTGGGCCTCCCACTATCTCTGGGATGTACTACTCTTATCTTGTCCTTGCCAAGCTGTTCCGTGAGAATCTCATCAGCAAGTCAGGCGACACCAGTGAAGTCAGGAACTACCACCTGAATCTGATGTACTATTGCCATCCTGACAGGCTAAGGAAGATTGATGGATGTGATCTCGTTCATTGTGAACTGAAGCGTTCAGTTTTGGGCCGCATGACTCCCAACTATGCTCAGTATGTTCAGCGGCTCATCAACTACATAGTACCTGCTCCTCTCAACACGCTAGACGAAAGGATCATCATGGAACCATTCAAGTTTCCTGTTCAGGACACACGTCCGGAAGTCCCTGCCATGGTGCCCTCTGAGCGTCGTTCCAAGGAACGCCATGATCATGATGCTAGCTCCAGCTACTCTCGGCGCCCCAAGCGCGGTGCCGCTCGCTTCCTCTCCAGCTTGTGGCAAATGTGCAAGAACACCAATGATGTTGCACATCAGAGTCTTGCTTTGAACCAGGAGACAAGGAGGCGACAGAATGAGTTCATGGCTTCACGGAATGCCCCTGTTCCTCCTTCTGGACCTGAGATGGAGCCTGTGGTTGCACCTCAGTGGGAGATGCCTCACATTACTGATGAGATGTTCCAGAATTTCGACCTCTCCATGTATGCTCATGGTGGTCTTCCTCCTAGGACTGCTCGTGCCCCTGCTGATACTGATGCTGCTGAAGAGGAAGAGGAAGAGGATGAAGGTGATGAGGATGACGATGACGAGCACGATGACGAGGGCTCATATTCCACTGGGCATGAGTTCTTCTGATGGGTGCGCTAGCATCTCTCCTCTTTTCTTCGCCTTTTTGGTGTTTCGATGCCAAAGGGGGAGAAGAGAGTGGAGTCTAGGACCACGGGGTTCTTTGGTTGTCACAAGCCATGGGTGTTGCTTTATTTGATTCTTATATGGCTTGTGCTTATTTGCTTTGATTTCTCAAGAACCATTTGCTACTTCAAATAATTCGTGTATGGACGACTATTTGTATGCTTAATCACTCTACTACGATTATCATGCTTTATGCTTATATATGTCCATACCATGCTTGTTTCCTAAAGATATTGGGGGAGCTTCTCATGTTCCACAAATGGTGCACTTTGCATTCAAACGCAAATTCTCCAAGTGCACACATTATGGGGGAGCTGTCGTAATATCTTATATGGAATCAAGGTTTAGAGCTTATCATAATATCTATATGTGACTCTAGCTCGGTTTGTCATCGTATACCAAAAAGGGGGAGATTGTAAGGGCATTTTACCCTTATCCATTATTTTGGTTACAATGACACCGTGCTAGAGTATTTGGCCTAATACATGTTTGTAAGGACAGGTATTAGCCAAAGAGGCATAAATGGTGTATCAAGGAACAAGAAGGCTAAAGGAGACCCCCCCACTTCGAAAACAAACAAAAGGGGTTCTCCAGCAGGCAGCCGGTCAAAGACCCGGTTGGACCGGCCCGTGCGCCGGCAGCCTCCGGTCTGCCGCCCGATCGACCAGACGCTGGGCCGGGCGCTCCGGCGCCAACCGGCTCCTGCGCTGATGGCAACCGGATGAGCTACTGGAAGACACGGAGCTGCCCCCGGTCGGGGTCCGGTCTGCCGCCCGATTTGGACCGGCGGGTCCGGTCCCTGGCCCGGTCCGACCGGGCTCCCGACCGGGCGCCCCGGCGCCGACCGAGCTCTGCGTTGTCTGCAACCGGAGGGAGTACTGCGCGACATTTCGAGGGTCCGGTCATGGTCCGGTCTGTCGCCCGGTTTGGACCGGCGGGTCCGGTCCCTGGTCCGGTCCGACCGGCCCATGCGCCGGGCTGTCCGGTCTGTGGTCCGGTTGACTGGGATTCTCATGAGGAAGCTGATGTGGCAAGTGAGCAACGGCCATATTTCAAGTGACACTATAAATAGCCCTTCTCCTACCTCCGAAAGCTTAGGCACTACATTACAAACTGTTCTTGAGCTCTCTCTCACATACTCCATTGCTAGAAATACCAAAAGCCTCAGATCTCCCTCCTCCTCCACCCAAACTCAAATCCCTCTGGGGAAACGATAGAGGAGGACCCGATCTACTGTTCTACCAAGCCAAATCGCATTCCCCCTTGTATTCCTCAAGAAGCTTGCTACTTAGGGTTCCTTGGAAACCCTAGGTGGGCAAGAGTGGTCCGGAAGCATCCGGACTGTGGATTTGCTCCTGACAAGATTGTGAAGGTTTGGAGGCTACCTCAAAGTCTACCACAAGTGACTGAGCTATTCCTTCGTGGGATAGGCTCCGGAGAATAGGGTGAGCCTTCGTGGCGCGGGGAATCCTTCGTGGGACCTCCACTCCTCCAAACGTGACGTACCTTCTTGCAAAGGAAGGGAACACGGGAATACATCCTCGTCTCCGCGTGCTATCGGTTATCTCTAACCGAACTCCTTACTTGTGATATAATCGCTCGTGAGAGCCTTCGTGCTCGAGTTAGTTGTATCCTCATATAGGTTGTTTCACCTAGTTTGCATTAGGCTCACCTTTATATTCCGCAAAGCCTAATATTGCAAAGAAAGAATTAAAATCTGTAGAAACCTATTCACCCCCCCCCCCCCCTCTAGGTTTACCATCTCTGAACTTTCAGAGATGTTTTCTGAAAATGACTTGTGACTTGAAAGATGAAGTTGACTTGATCACAACAGAGTTGTGGGAATGACACTGATGTTCCCACTTGAGTAATTTTAGACAAATAAAGAGTCTTTTAATATTAAGTGTTTATGAAATAAAACTAGCTTCATGCAAATACAACCTAGAAGCTTAGAACCCTTATTAGAGCTACTAGTACTTCTATTAGTGTTAGTTTGCGAGTACTTTATAAAGTACTCATGGCTTTATCCCTGGCTATTCAAATGGCCAGACTATGAAGTAGAGCACCAGTACCAGGAAGATGGACAACAGGATGTCTATGATAACTAGGATCACCTCCCAACGGCAAGCGTTGCCTGTGAAACAGATGGACCGCTACTACGTTTCTTCTGCTATGTGTTTTGTATACGATCTTTAGATCAACTGTTGTTTTAAGATTGGATCATGAGATCCCTTGTTGTAAGACGATTATGGTTTGTAATGAATAATGTTCTGTGATATCGACTGTTATGTCTCGCAAAAACAATCTTCCTGGGATTGCGATGTATGGCATAATAGGCATCTGGAATTAAAAATCCGGGTGTTGACAAAGAGTGAATGGGTGGGTTGATAAGTAGGTTGCCTTGTTCCTTTAAAAAACAAAGGACTAAAATTTCTATAATAAAAAAGAATGAGCTAATAAGAAAAAGGGGTTGGCAAAACATTGAGTTACCTGTTGATGGAGAGTGAATGGGTGGGTTGATAAATACATTCCCTTGTTCCCTTAAAAAACAAAGGACCAAAAATTCCTATAATAAAAAGAATGAGGTAACAAGAAAAAGGGTTGGCAAAAACAATGATTCACCTGTTGATGAAAAGTGAATCAGTGAGTTGATAAATATATTCCCTTGTTCCCTTAAAAAGAATGAGGTAACAAGAAAAAGTGTTGGTAAAAATAATGAGTTACCTGTTGATTAAAAGTGAATGGGTGTGTTGATAAATAGGTTCCCTTGTTCCCTTAAAAAACAAAGGACCAAAATTTCTATAATGAAAAATAAGGAGGTAACAAGAAAAAAGGTTTGGTAAAAAACATTGAGTTACTAGTTGATGAAAAGTGAATGGGAGAGTTGATCAATAGGTTCCCTTATTCCCTTAAGAAAACAAAGCACCAAAATTTAAAATAAAATAAAAAGAAAGTATGTAACAAGAAAAAGTGTTGGTAAAACATTGAGTTGTCTGTTAATGAAAAAGTGAATGGGTGGGTTGATTAATATGTTCCCTTGTTCCCTTAACAAACAAAATTCCAAAATTCCTATAAAAAAGGAGGAGGTAACAAGAAAAGTGTTGGTAAAAACATTGATGTACTTGTTGATGAAAAGTGAATAGGTGGGTTGATAAGAAAGAGGTAAGAAGGAAAAGGGTTGGTAAAAACATTAAGTTACCTATTTGATGAAGAGTGAATGGGTGAGTTGATAAGGAGGTTCTCTTGTTCCCTTAAAAAAACGAAGGAACAAATTTCATATAATAAAAAAAGAAGCAAGCCAGCTTATCAAAGGATTGTGAAGAACATGGCACTTGATGTCAAGCATTGAACCAAGATCCATATCCTCAATCGATTTCTTCTGATCAGAACTTAGATGATCATATAACCTGACAATAGGAAAAGGAGAGGCCCGATTCCTAGCACGCTCACTAGCATTCGGCATTTTGCAAACACCGGGTTGATCACCACCATGTTTCTTATTGCCCGCCATGGAAACAACAACGCTGCAATACAACAAGTGCCATGATAATGAGAAAAATTCTTAGTGACATCAATGATAACAAGTCGAAAATCAAAATAACAACACAAAAAAGGGCTTGGTTAATATATCAAGCCCACCCAAAATCCCCACTGTAAAGGTAGAAATCAGCACCAGCAACAAAAACATATGGAGGAGTACAAATGTGTTCATCTTTCCCTTAGCCAAGGAGGTAGGTAACTTCAGAACGTAGGTGTTGGTTAAACGTTGAGATACTTGTTGATGAAAAGTGAATGGGTGAGTTGATAAAGCAAGTCTCATAACAGAGATTTGTGAACCCTAGAAGCAAGTCCCATAATCTCTCCTATCTACTTCTACAAAACCCTAGAAATTGTGCACGAACTGCAGTGCAACGGGCCAAAACATATCTACAATGAACATGGAACAGAGACAACACAATTTACAGCCGCCCCATAACAGAGATTTGTGAACCGAGCGACGGAGCAGAAACCTAGGCGGAGAATAAAATCCGCCCAACACAAAGTGAACAAATAACAACGGATATGTACACAAAAATCCCATCAGCATAATCCACGGTGGAACAATCCCTCGCCGGACAAACAAATCGGCCGGCGACTACTACATCGACCCAGATCTGCCAACTAGATTCCGTTCGAATACTAACCTTACAACGGCGGAAACAATTGACCCTTGCTAGTGAACTGAGAGCAGGAGAAATCTAGGTCGCGCGCTCTAACCACTGGGAATCGAACCCTCGCCGTCGCCATCGCACTCTCCGTCGGAGCTGAATAGGAGGAGAACAGGGGAGAGAGGAGAACGGGAGGGGGATGGGAACAAGAAATCGATTCAAAATATTTCCAAAAAGACGGGCCAAAAAGGAAAAGTCGAACGGTTATCAAAAACAATATTTCCAAAAAGACGGGCCAAAAAGGAAAAGTCGAACGGTTACCAAAAACGCCACGCAGCGAAAAGGGAAAAGGGAATTGACTCGCGCCTCGCGCTCCGCGCTGACCAAAAGAGACCGCTCGAGCGGTTGATTGCCAAGGAGGGGATTTGAAGTGTAGAGCTATTGCACCAGAAAAATAGTTGGAAATATTGGTAAGAGCAAAAGCAATAATACTTCCTCCGTATATCAATGACGATTTCGAGATAGCGCTTCGTCAAATTCATCACCTACTGATAACGATAGATCATGGAGACAAACATCATTTTCATGTCAATCTGCTCCTTTTTTTAAGTCAGATAATAGTAACTAGTAAGTCCCCACAAGATACAAGATAGAACTACAATAATAAGGTAGTGAGCTTAACCGTGCATCTCACACACCAGCACACCTCCAGTTTTGAAGTGCAGAGACCAACCATTGGTCGATGATGAGAAGTCCAAAAAACCAAAGCACACACATCCATACAGGCTTAGTTCGAACTGAAACCACCATCTATATCAACATGAGACCACAGTGATGGCTTTAAGGCTCTACAGCGCACAACCCTGTCAGTAATGGTTGCGGCTTCCCTCTGCCCAGGGCGAAACCACGGGTTCCATCTGGCATACGTGGGCCAGGAGGTTGTTTGTTGGCCACAGGTAGTGGCTGCTCAGGCTTGACGGGCTGCTTGTTCGGCGGCGTGCCGACCGGATGGGTGCCACCACGGTTGATAACCTGGTGATGGTTGCTGCCATTGTGATTGTGGTGCTGATTGTTGTTTTGTTGATGGTGAGCACGCCCACGGCCTCTGCCGCCATGGCCACGGCCTTTGCCACTCTTCGGACCTTCTTTGTCATTGGAGTTATCATCAAACTGTACAATATCAGGGTGGTAAGGTACATGTCAATGTGATCAAATACAGAAAAACACTAAACCCTACTCTTAGAACAGACTGTATAACAAGTTAACAGCACATGTAACCAAATCCAGAATAAGTAGTACCATATCTTTGGAATGGAAATTCAATAACAGTTCCCAGCAAAAACAGCAGTTCCGAGACATCCCAACTTCCGGGCAGTTCTTGAAGTTATTTTAGAAGAATATTATGTCTGGGTTGCTTCAGATCCAAGTGGGATTTAATTTTATATAACTTTGCGCTGTGTTAAGTACACTATAATGTGACTCCTTACCAAGTGCTCTGGCAATACATCTGAGATTTGAAAGGATCCTTCAAGTTGTCTCTCGTTCGATTGGTTTGATGTGGAGACATCCTCCTCGCAATTTCCATCACCTTCATGTGCTCCCTTTTTCCCTTTTACCGGCCCATTTGTCTACACCGAAATCATCACAAAAAAGATTAGTACCAAAAGCAGAAGACATCATATTTGGAAATTACATAGGAAGGATAGCAATTTGCGACATACATACAATTCATTTAATGTCATTTTTTTGCAACAGGCTCTACATAGATTTTAAGAAAGAACAAACACCAAATATATTGATGGCCACACCCAATAGTAACATAAATTGGCACAGCTGAGATGGCGACAACATCATTGCCACAACAGCAGGTCACTGGCAAGTGAAGTCATTTGTGTCAATACCACTACTGCATTCCACATTTATAAGATAATGGCAGGAAATGGTAAAGAATGAAAAGGAAGTAACAGACTAGTGGAATCTGCATAGTTAGCAGAAAAGTAGTGGCAAATTCATAGTTCCGAAATGAAGTGCATTGACATAAATTTCCCTACCTTATATGGTCAATACAGAAGTGTATACATTTCAATTAAACATATCCATTTGGACAACAACTGAAGAAAGATAATATCATTGGTGGCTAACCATGCAAGTATTCAGGAGCCGTACTCTAAGCCCATTTCTCCAGTTCTTTTCATCATTTAGCTCCAGAATCTGTAAGAAATCAATCAACATCAAGAAAAACACCGTGCAAACATTGTATTGAAGAATTCAAAATCTGTAGCACATACTGCCTTCTCAGCATCCTGATGAGTCTCGTACTCCACAAAGGCATGCAGCTAATTTCAAAGACAAAAGTCAATTTGTTAGCAAAGCAATGAACAGGAACTGCTGCCTACTATAAACACAGAAGTATACAGAAAACCTATTAGAAAACCCAATGCTAAATTAGGAGTACGCCTAGATGAACTAAAGAGTGCTTAATCGCTGAGCAACAGCCTTGCACCTAGCAGTGCATGCTAAGCAGCGCGTGCAGAGAAGGAGCTAGGCGCGAGGAAAGCGGATCCTGAGCATCGGGAAGCCAGCAGGTGGGATAATAGAAATTGGGCATCAGGAGAGGGAAAGGTAGAGCAACTATTCCTTAAGAACTTTGAAAAATAGGAGATTTTTCAAATAAAAATATATTGCACCTTTTTAACTTGTTGCTACCTGATGAAATTTCTGTACCCTGATGAAGTTTCTGTGCCCTTCTGCGTTTGGTTTCAGGTGATACACGAACAGCATAGCCATCATGCAGGTATGGGAACATGGGTTGCACACACTTGGCAGCTCCATATTAGTTTAAGTTCTATATGTAAACGACTGCTAAAATTTGGCCCTAGTACATAAGAAAAGGATAGTTTGTCAAGCTTAAGCAAACAGAACCTGTGGCCTCGCTGTGTTATCATTTGTATGAATTATGATTAGTCCAGTTTCTACGTGCATTCCTGCTGTGTTCGGATGTGGTCCAGCTTCTTAGAAATCCGTCGATCCAGCTTCTAGGAACGACTCCAGCGTCGCTGGTGGAGCACGGAACGTTCGGGTGAGCTCCTCGGTTCGGCAGGGTTGACAACCCTTTTTCTCTGGGCCTCCTGCTGAGGAGGGGCGTGATCCAGCCTGCTAGGGAGAAGGGCAGGGCTGAAAACCCATTTACTTATTTGTTCAAGAATTTGTTACAGTACAGAGGCAGTTTGAGCTGGTGATGCAGGTGACAAGCGGAAGGTCGGAGGCCAGAGCACCTGCACCAGACAGAGCTTGGGACGCGCCGACCGGAGTTGCTGGAGGAGGACGGAGGGGGTCGGGGACGTAGCTGCTGGAGGACGGAGGGGGTTGGGGACGTAGCTGCTGGAGGAGGAGGTCAGGGTGAGGCCGCGGCTCAGGCTGGCTGCTGGCAGGAGCACGGAGCAGCTGCGGCCAAGGGAGCTGCTCGAGCCAGGGTTCGAGGTGGCGGCCAGTGGCAAGGATGGAGGTGACTCTGGGGTCGCGACAGAGTAGCCCCTTCCTGCAGCTAGGGTTACAGGCTGATTGGATCGAGATATCGTGGCGCAGTAGCCCAATCGAGCGAGGTATCGAACCGTTTTCACTTGGCGGTGGCAGAATGTCTCTAATTTCGCACTGCTCCATGATTTGCTGATCCAGGAATTTGCTGAACTGGTGCTCCGCATTTTGTAAACCGAACTGGCTCAGCCTCGCGGATCTAGCTCTACGGAGCTGGCGTGTTTTACACTGCTCTGTGGTGGAGTTCCGAGAAGATGGAAGCCGGAGAGCTTCCAGACATGCCCTTGCTCGCTTTATTAAGGGGCAAAATTCTGATTTTGATAGCAATAGTAGCACTGAGAGGTCTCGGATATTTTGTGCATGGCAACATGGGTGTTCAACTGTTCATTGCGGTCGCTGGGTTGCATCACACTATAGCATGGTAAGATTCATAATCAATGGTAACACATTTATCTTCTGTGAATAGAGCAATTTTCAATAACTTTAATGAACTCACTTGCCCAAACAAGTTATGATCAAGTAACTATTCTGTTGCATAGATCCATGGGACATGTTCAGGTCACATTAATTTTAGCTCATCTACAGAACAAAGAGATTCAATTTTGAGTATCTTGCGGAGGTTCTCCAAACATAAGAGCATGCACTTGTTACAAGATTCAGAGGCAATGCAAAAAGGGATAGAACAAAGGAGTCCTAGATGTAATGGTCAAATTACGTATACTTTCTCGTGTAAATTATGTATTATTATGTATTAAGTCAGTGCCTAAAGTTACAGATAAAGAATATTGGTTCAGGTCTAATGCATTAAGAATTATTCAGTGAGAACATGCAAGTTAATAGTACTCATTTCCCCACAACATTATAAAAGAAGCATTGAAATCGTGATTACCTTGTTGGCAAAAAGCATATCTAGCTTGGCAGACCTATTAGTAGCAGGACCAGGGCCGTTTGGAGTCTGAGGATAGCATGTACGAATTGATTTCACACTGATACATTACAAAAAAAAACAAAATAATGTTAGTATATATTTATATTGTTCTTTCTTTGGGGATGGTTATACTGCTTTCTTTGGGGGGAGAGGAATGCATGCTTCAATGACCATTACCTGCCAACAGCTGAAAAGATCTTCATAAGATTCTGGTAAGAAGGATCACCAGGAAGATTTTCTGCAACAACAATTCGGGACTACGAGAGAGAGGGAGACAAATAAACCAGCGTCGATTCTCCAAAATTACAAAATGTATGTGCAAAGACATTCATGAATACCTGGAACTCCTGCATATCAGATTCAGTAAATGGATGTCGACGTTTTACTCTTTTCCCATCACCACTTACAATCTACAATGTAAGGTTGTAAGTAGATACACATACCTATTTTATTCTAGGATATAAGTAGACAATTGCCAACATTTTGCTCTTTTTTCGAACGAAAAGTTCTCACTACAGAAAACAACTTATATGTATCTTACCACATGGAAAGACTTACAAGTTTTGATGAGGTGCGGAGAGCTGCAGCAAGCATTGTGTTATTATGCACTAAAGCTTTTATTTTCTTGAAGCCAGCAATAACTGATATTGGCACTGCACTTAGGGAGGCAGCATGTTACTTGCCAACATACATTAGCTGGAAGATTGTATAGAACAAATTCTAAAGATTTGGACCAAAGATGAAGACATGAAACCCACCTTATAACCAACTATGAGTACCAGATAAGTTAAACAAACAAAAACACAGTGTTTTAATTTAGCCAATATAAAAAGCATAAGATGCATCTAGATGGAACAGACATGAGGATCTTTGACTTCTCTCTTTCTGGTAAAGCAAAACAACAGTATGATGAATACAATGCCGTGTTATCGTAAGACTTGCAAGAAAAATGTCTAGTCCCAACAAATGTGATTGCTACTGAAGGAACAAACTACAGGCATAAGCACATCAACAGATCCATCTAGATGCAAATCTGGAGTTATCCAGAAAAGTAGATCCAAATGTAAATATGGAACTTACCATATCCCTGAGGATCCTTGCTAATAAATCTCATCAGATGTTCCGTAGTAGCCAGGTTTATGTCACTGAAATAATACTCCACCTACAAAATTCCAACTATGAAGATAAGAACAGGTAAAAGCAAAATAAAAAGGGAACAGAACACATAGAGAACATTATCATTGATCATTGCCCTGGAGTTCTCTACCGATAAAAATAACAGGACCATCGTTGTTGCCAAGACTTAATTTCAAATTACAATGCATCCCAGATAACTCCACTTAATATACCATTTCCAGATACAGTAGTTTGTTAACTGATTAAATGTATTACAAGGAAATTATCTCTAATATCGACATTGCACTACGTAAAGCTGCCTCTCAGACAAAATAGAAGTCCCATCAAACTATTAACTGGCAACCATTCCCTCTGAGACAAAATAGAAGTCCCACCAACCCATTAACTGGCAACCATTCAACACAGATGCAAAAACATTGCCCAGAGAAAGAACTAGTCGCATTTCAACACTCTTAAGCCAAGGTAGGATAGTGTGATTTTTCATTGAAGGTAAAGATCCCTAAGTATGTCGTGCACAAAAGAAAATATGCATGTTGAACTTTCTCAATATTTAGCAATGGTGCCTGCTTTTGTAAATCTGCCAGATAGTCTGAAAGATGATAGTACAAAGTATAATGGGAAGGTTCTGATTTTTGCAATTTCACCACTCTATTTCCTCCCATGAATCCAGCATATTTAATCAGGATGAAAATAGCCATGCATCCACTTTTGAAGCAAGCAACACAAATGAAACTATTAACTTCTAAATATTCTCCCGTCTCAACTATGTCTGGCTAATCCCCTGCAGCATGCAGGCTGGCTATCTTTAGTATGGTACAAGAATTACGAGTCGACGAGTCGAGCCGAGTTGTCCAGGTACCGACTCATAGACTAGCCGTGACTAGTCTACCCTACTGCTCGACTAGTCGGCATATACTTTAGCAGTCGCTTGTACAAAATACTATCATATATGAAAACCAAATAAGAGATTTAATAACTAAAACTGACATAATTTCAACACAAGTTACATAAATAATAATGCTAGAGCCTAGAACATCATGGCATAGGCCTCAAATTATCTCCTCTAGATAAAGTTCCTAATTTTGGCTCCCGAGAGCCTCACTTAACGAGGAAAATTTTGAGTCGACAGACTCAGGAAGCAGGACTAGTCGAGACTAGTCCACAACTAGTCGGTCAACTCGTCGACTCATGGAACTAGTCGAAACGACCATCTGAATCGACAGTGAAATAACGACTTGTAGACTAGTCGCTCGACTCATAATCCATGGTATGGTAGTTATCCTGTTGTCAAGGTCCACAACAAATATTGATAGAATGAGGGTTTTTCATGATTGTGGCGCATACTGAAGCAACCTTTAGGATAAATAGGTACAAGCATACTTTGTTTCATTTTTCCTACTTTCATATCTTGATTCTCTTCTGTAGAGTAGAAATGTTTTAGTACAAGAACAATCAGAGAGATTCAACCAATTCATGTAAAGCAGATGCCAAAAAATCAAACTAAGAATGATTAACCCCATAGTCAATACAAAAAAAACTACAAAAAGAAATGGAGCTGTTCCCAAAACAAAGAACTCGGTAGCTCGTGAATTAGCTAGGCTAGCTCGTGGATCTGATCGACAAGTCTGGTTAGATGAGCGATCCTAAATGTTGTGTTTGATCCAAGTCCCAAGTGCATCTACCCAAAAAAGCGAGACCGACCTGCTTGGTAATCTTTTGCGCCACCTCATCGGCAAGCCCGTCGGCCGTGGACGGCTCAGCCGCCGCTGGCGCCGAGCGCTCCAATTCCGGCTCCGGCTCCTTGGCAACAAATCCAGCGCCAACCCTGACCGGCGCAAAGAAGTCGAATGGCGGGGGAGGCGGGGGCGCCGCGAAGAAAGCCGTGCGAGGCGGCGGTGGAGGCGCTGCGAACACGCGGACCATCGGTCGTCGTGGTGGCACCACCGCGGCGACCCGCGGCACAAACTCCGGCGCCTGCGCGTTGAGGCGGCTGTTGGAGCCGCTCCTCTGCAGGCTCCCAGGCCGCTCCGACGGCTCCACGGCGAACCAGCCGGCGGCGATCTGGTCGGGCACCTCCTGCTGCGGCATCAGGGTTAGGGTTTGGGCGGCTGCGGTGGCGGTAGTAGCACGATGGCAACCACTACTAGCTAGAGAGCAAGAGGCAACAGTTGAAGATTCCTCTAGTAGTAGTGGCGGTGGCGGTGGTGGCGCGGCGAGAGCTTGGATAGTGGCGGAGAAGGGGTTTCTCAAAGGTAGGGTTCCGGTGAGGCCGGGTTATTTATACGCGCTGACCATCGCGGGCTTCTTCCGGCGGAGAGCTGGAGGCAACCGGGTTATTTATCTCTTGGTATTTAGGCGTACATAACAGGATATGTAACTAGTGAACATAGTTCGAATTAGATACGACAAATATAGGAGTGATGTTTTGGAACATGGGAGCATATGCTCCCTATATTTTGAAATGCATCTTACACATATTTTAAATTTCAAAAAAATTGAAACAAAAAGTTCGCACGTACATTTTCATGTGCTACGCGCTCACAAGGTCGTTTCATAAAAAATGAACTTATCATGTGACGTGTGTAAAAAAGACAAAATTCAGTGCTAAAAACAATGTTTTTCACAGGATAAGTTTTCTCTTTTTTACATAGGCCACAAAAAATATTATTTTTTCGTGAAACTTGACGCATACACATATATTATGGAGATGTACATGTAGATTTTTTTTCAAAATTTTTCCACACTTCGAAATATGTTTTGTTGGTAGAGGGAGCATACGCACCCGGGAGCCAAATTGAATTTCCGGAGCTAAACGACTATTTATTACAGTACTACTCTTCTTCTTTTTTTTCTTTTTTTTTGCGGGTAAAACTGGACCTTTATTAGACAGTAGGGCTTACAAGGGACTCACACTCAATCTCCTGAAGCGCAACAACAGGTCCTGAGCCGAGCCAAGTTACAGTACTACGCATAGTTCTTGCAAATTTTGCGAGAACATGACCAACCCTAACCTGTCCACGATCACCTTTACAAAGGAGCAGGGTCTACTAGCAGAAACTAAAACGTTTATCTCTGAAACTATATGACTATGGATAGACCGATCCATCCCCGGAGCTTGAATCATCGAAACCATTTGTGTCGAGTCTGTGTCAATGATGACCGGAAGGGAGGAATGAGCCAGGGCAAGATCCAGCCCGACCGTACACGCTTGTAGTTCTGCCTCTAGCGGTTCAATACAGGGGCTGATCCACTTGCATGCAGAGAAGATAATCACACTCGTGTCATCTCTGAGGATCATGCCTGCTCCACCAACACCATCCTTGAAGGATCCATCAATTGTAAGCTTAACGGATCCAGCATTTGGTTTCAGCCAGGGTTTTGCGGGCATCGCCTAACGAACGACAGTAGAGGTGGGGAGCGCGGTGACAATCGGCAACTTCCCCTTCAAGATGGCCTCTGTCGAATGTGCCTTGACATCATTCAGCAATCGACTATAGCTGAGAAGAAAGCTCCTGGAGCTTGCTGGGTTGGGTAGAGGTTTTGAATGTGTGACCTCATTACGAGCATGCCAAACGCGCCAGGCCACCAGTAGTGTGGTATCAATCGCATCCGCTGGCAGGTTGGCGATCACAGACCGAAACCAAGGCCGGTTTTGGGCCCGAAATAAATCCTCGGAGGGGAGAATCCATGAAGCACGCATACACCTCCACAAATTAAGGGCATGGGGACAACGAGACAGGGCGTGTCGTGTATCCTCTTCCTCCAATCCACAGATCAGGCATGTACCAGTAACTGGAATATGCCTCTGACGTTTGTTTCCCTCGGTGGCCAGAGCTTCCGAGGCAGCCTTCCAAGCAAAAAATTTAACTTTCGGAGGTACATTAGCCCTCCAAATCTTCCGCCAACAAATATCGTCTCCCTCTGGTTGTGCACTAGATGATGCAAAGTTAGTCTGTGCAGGAAGCTCGGAGATTCCTAGCTTGTATGCGCTACTGACAGAGAAAACGACATTCTTTTCAGGCAATAACATCATCAGCCCCTATCCTCGAGGGTTTAATGGCCAAAATTGCGTCTGGGTCCACCGGGAGGAAGGTGGAGTGAATGATCGGAATGTTCCAGCTTCCATCTACTCCCAAAAGTTCAGAGACCAAGCGTATACGGCTCCTTCTTCTCGGAGAAAAAACTTTCCCATATGAATTTCTGGGGATCCAACTGTCCCGCCACACCCTAATTTGCTTACCATTTCCGACCCTCCAAACTAGACCCTTTTTCAGAAGCTCAAGACCATGTGTGATGGTTGTCCAGGTACTCGAAGGATTGCCAGAAAAAACAGTATCGCTGAGAACTCCATGCGGGTAATACTTGGACTTCAAAACCCGGGCGCATAAGCTATTGGGAAAGGCGATCAGCCGCCACGCCTGCCGAGCCAATAAAGCTTGGTTGAAGATTCTCGTGCCCCTGAAACCTCGACCTCCTTGATATTTTGTTCGTATCAATTTATCCTAGCTCACCCAATGGGTCTTCCTCTTTCCATGCTCCACGCCCCACCAATAATCTCGGATCAGCCTAGTTAATTCATCACATAGGGTAAACGGCAGTTTAAAAACACCAATGACATACGTAGGTATTGCTTGTGCCACAGCTTGAATAAAGATTGCACGAGCACTCTGTGACATCCAGTCATAGCCACAGTCCATCAATTTCTTGCTTAGACGAGCCTGCAAAATCTCAAAACGCCCCGTATGCATTCTACCAGAAGGGGTGGGCAGCCCTAAGCACTTGTCCTCAAATTCTACAGTGATCACTTGGAGTGTATTACGAATTTCCAGTTGCACCTTTCGAGCCACCGAGGCAGCAAAGGAGATAGAACATTTACTAGGATTGATTAACTGCCCTGTTCCAGCTTCAAAAATCTCCATAACATGCTTGATACGTGCAGCTTCTTCCGTGGTAGCTCGGAAAAATAGCAATGTATCGTCCGCGAACAACAAGTGAAAGATACCAGGGGCACTCCTACAAATTTTAATAGGGGAACTACCACGATGCTGGACTTCATGTGACAATAACGAAGACAGACCATCAGCCACGAATAAAAATGGAGAGGGGGACAAGGGGTCTCCTAGTCTTAGACCGCGCGTAGGAGAAAATGCTTCCAATAAGGTCCCATTGAATTTTATCGAATACCTCACAGTGGTAACACATGCCATTATCCATTGTATCCAACTGTGAGAAAACCCCATCTTTTGCATTGTCTTCTCCAAAAACGCCCAATCAACTCTATCATAGGCCTTTGATAAGTCCAATTTGTATGCGCAAAACTTCGAATTCGTAGGGGATCCATGCTCCATAAAATGCAAATATTCAAAAGCAAGCAAAGCATTGTCAGTAATGAGTCTCCCAGGAACGAAGGCACTTTGATTTTTTGATATGACACCTTCCAGCAAAGGTCGTAGCCTATTAACCAAGCACTTAGAAACCACTTTATAGATCACATTGCAAAGGCCAATTGGCCTATAGTCTTCTAGCTCCAAGGGATCATCAGTTTTTGGAATCAAAACAATACAGGTATCGTTGACCCCCTCCGGCATATTTCCAGTGGCAAAGAACTGTTGAACCGCCTTAATAACATCATCACGCATGATATATATCCCAATTCCGTTGGTAGAACCGGGCCGGGAAGCCATCAGGCCCAGGCGCCTTAAGCGGCCCAATCTGAAATAGTGCGTCAGAAATTTCCTTCACCGAAAAATCCTTGCACAACTTTGTGTTCATATCCTCATCAATTAACTCCTGGGTGAGTGCAATAATCGGATCACCATTGATGGTAGGACCACGAGTGTACAAGTGTTTGAAGAAGGACATTATCGTACGTTCCATGTCCGAAGGCACCGTTTTAATGGCACCACCGGCATCCTTAAGTTTTGTAATTTTATTTCTACGGGTGACGTGGGCATAACCTATTGGGTACTCGACATTGCCATACCCGGTGCAAACCATGAAGCTGGACCAGCACGAGGACTCGACAAGCTGGACCTGCACGCGCCTCAACTTGGACTAGAAGGAAAGAAGACTCCAATACGAATCCTACTAGGACTCTTGTAAACCCTAGCCTGGCCGATATATAAAGCCGAGCGGGGCACCCCTTAGGGATATATACAATCGAAACATAATTTTAGAGGCAACACGCCTAGACACCGCAACCCGCGGATTAGAACTAGACTAGATCCAACAACTCCGCCTATGGCGGCCCCCGTATACATATATTCATATAGTGGATTGCTAGCGGGATGTAGCGACCCTCCACCGCGGGACGTGAACCTGGGTACGTCGTGTACCGCCTCGCTCCCGGAACTTCCGTCGTCGCCTTTCTCTAAAACCCAAGCCCCTCATGGTGGGCATTGCCGAGGAACCGCCTCGTCAATTGGCGCCGTCTGTGGGAAACGCGGCGATTGGATTTTGTTATCCGGGCGGGATCCATCAAGTTCACAATCGACAATATTCAGATCGCATTTGGGTATTTCATCAACGAGCACTTTATCTGGTGGCTGGCCGGATTCTCTTGGACAAGAACGGGACGATCCGTCGAGAGCACACCTAAGCGGCGACCTGCAATAGTCGTTGTTTCGCATCTAGCTCGATTGGTTGTGCGACCGTCTCCTGCCAAATTCATCATGGCCGAGCAGTTTTCTTGCCAAGAGTCCCGAGCATCAGCGCTGGCCTGCACATTACTACCGCGCGCTCGCCATCAGCTCCTTCCCTGTCAGCAGATCGGTGCTGGAAAAGAAAGAGAACAACGTCTGTAAAGCATTACGTGAGAGCAGTACAGGGTCGGCAGACTAAGCTGGAACAATTCCCAAGAACTCTAGTGAATTGATTAAAGGCTGAAGGAAACGACACGCCGCTGATGGAAGATACATGGAGCTAAGATCAGTTGGACTTCACGTCTGGAACAAATTTCAAGAGGAGAAAAAGGAATCGCGTCTTCAATCAATCACTACCACCTGACCCTGGCCGATCAGTTTTGATGTTCCGCCGACGCCAACGACCTTAACTATACGAAACAAACCAGATGGCATGGGTTTTGAGGGATATTAGATTTCGCTGTGGCCATCTTCAATCATCGAAATCATCCAGAGAAAGCAAACTAATTAGTAGCCTGCGCCAGCCAGAAATCAAGCCCCAAGACGATCTACGGGGTACCTGCAATCGGAAGCCAGAGCGATTTTCAAGGAAGGAGCAAACCAATGAAATTGTCGGATACGCATGCATTATGAAGGACATCTGCTACTTAGCAGCATTACGTCACGTGGCAAAGTAAAGACCAACGAAGAAGAAAAAGAGAGATAGATCAACAAGCGACAACCTGCGTATCGTGTGTATCCGACGAGGATGACCATCAGCAATGCATAAGCAAGACGTCGAGTTGCTCAAAATCATCTGCTCCGTCAACTTCTTCCGGCCAAACGGCGCTCCACTTCGTCTGCGTCGTACTTCATCACGAACTCGTCATCCGATACAACATATCAGGCCAAAATATGACTGCAGATAGGAACAAGCTTCGACTGCTTCACCGTGCACAGTCGTCACGTTTGGGGCTCTCTCGTTGCATCACGGACTTGATATATTCGGGAGCTCGCCCGTCGACTGCCCTGCTCGGCTGACCGCGCCCGCCATCGCGCACTCTTCTTACTCGGGGGGCTCGCCTGCCGCGGACCCGACATTACGGACCCGATATATTCGGATGCTCACCCGTCGCGGATTGGCCACATCAACCGCGTCCTCTTCATCGGCCACGTCAGCCAAGGCGCCGCATGGGCTATTTTGGATGGGCGCAATTACTTCAGCTGCGCCCGCCGCACCGACTATTTTGGATGGCGCAATTACTTCAGCTGCGCCCGCCGCACCGACTATCTTGGATGGCGCAATCACTCAGCTACGCCCGTCGTATGAAGACTCAAAGTTTGAAGAATTGCAGTAATTCGGGACACCCGAACTGCATCGTCAGGAACCTTGTTCGTATATTACAACGAACCTCGGGACTCACAGTCCCTTGAAGATTCGACCGAAGGAAACAAAGAAGCCGACATTCACGAGAGGCGTTGCTCGAATGGAAACCCGACGTATCGGTCGGATGCAGATTAATCAAGCTAGAGCACACTTTGGAAAGAAATCAGCAAAAAACGGGATATCAAGACTGCCGGCGAAGCTAAGGGAAAAAGAAGTTCGGCTGGAAGCTACGCGCATGCATCCGCGAGACGCGCCGGCGAGACCCCAATACGACTCGCTCAAATACAGCTTCACTATTTCTTCATAATGGAGATAGCAGGTTGATAAGGACGCATCGATCCTGCATATACAGCATAGTCTCACGGTCAACCAAATCTTTCGGCTGCTTGGTCGGTGTATCTTCGTTGGCCTCCAGGATCATCAGACACGCGACGGTTCGCGAACCTTGGCAGCGTAGCGACACAATGGAATACTCGATAGCGACTTGGCGACCGCAATGCAGCTGAATAAAATCCGACCCGATCGCCGACCAAGTGCCGCTCATCGTCCGACGCAAAGATTATCAGATGGAAATTCTTCGACTACTCTGCTCGGACGATCGCGCCCGCCATCGCGCATTCTTCTTGCTCAGGGGCTCGCCTGCCGCGAACCCGACATTACGAACCCGATATATTCGGATGCTCACCCGCCGCGGATCGGCCATGTCAACCGCGTCCTTTTCATCGGCTGAGTCAGCCAGGTGCCGCGTGGATTATCTTCGAACTATTGCGGTTACTCCCATCGGGAGCGCTAGTTCGTTGGAATTCAAGAAGATTTAAAGACTATTACTCCCATTGGGAGCGCCGGTTCGCTGGAACCCGAGAAGATATGAAGACTATTACTCCCATCGGGAGCGCCGGTTCACTGGAGTTCAAGAAGATATGAAGACTCATTATACCTGAAATTGCCATCTAAAAGCCTCTGAAAATACGAGTGCCTTGAAGATTCGACTGGACTCACGGTCCCTTGAAGATTTGACTGTGCTCACAGTCCCCTGAAGATTCGACTGGGCTCACGGTCCCCTGAAGATTATTTCGGAGACCTTGCTCTTTTCCTTTGCTATAGATGCCTCAAAGAGTGCCGCAAATAGCAAGGATCATGAAGCAACGAAGACCTTGCTCTTTTCCTTTGCTATAGATGCCTCAAAGAGTGCCGCAAATAGCAAGGATCATGAAGCAACGGAGACCTTACTTTTTTCCTTTGCTATAGATGCCTCGAAGAGTGCCGCAGATAGCAAGGATCATGAAACACGTACGAAAACGACCCGCGGTCAAGACATGCATCGGTTGAAAGCAAAGTTGCGCATACAACAGGTTTAGCAAAACCTGCAACACGAGCTGATCACTCATAATGATTTGCTGACCAACTAGTATACATACATCTAACGGGCAATTAAGATTTGCTCCTTCAAAATTTGCCAACGGCATTGACACGGTAAAAGTGCATATATATGTACCTACCGAAAAACTTACAATGGCATCAACGATGCTCAAGGTGTGTTTTACCCCTTGAAATAAACAACAATGTGTCAACGGCACCTGAAGAAAACTGTAAACATCGGGTTGCTCGACTTGAGTCTACTCACGGTTGCAAGCATCAGTGCCCAAACTCGGGGGCTACTTCCGTCGGGAGCGCTGGATGCGCACCCGATAAAATCATCGGCTCCTCTGGGCCATCACCCCAATCATCGGCTCCTCTGGGCCATCATCTAAATCATCGGCTCCTTAGGGCCATCATCTAAATCATCGGCTCCTCAGGGCCATCATCCGAATCATCGGCTCCTCTGGGCCATCATCCCAATCATCGGCTCCTCAGGGCCATCATCCGAATCATCGGCTCCTCTGGGCCATCATCCCAATCATCGTCTCCTCAGGGCCATCATCTCAATCATCGGCTCCTCTGGGATATCATCTGAATCATCAACTCCTCTATCTATGGCATCACCAGAGTCATTGGCATCAAGTTCTCGGAACTTCAAAAAGTCTACGGTGTTTGACTTAGCATTTTTTACACCCTATACATAACTATTTCATATTTATCTACAGGCTCGGGGGTTACTCCCATCGGGAGCGCTAGTCGCGCATCCGATAAAAATATGGCAACCTCGCCAACAAAGAAGAATAAAGTTGAAGACATAGGCATCAACAATCAAGATCTTCGAGTAGTACAACTTGAGTCTATGCGTGGCTGCAAGCACCCACCCATAGACTCGGGGGCTACTCCTATCGGGAGCGCTTCGCGCACCCGACCAAAAGCAACTTCGACTCTACATCAAGCACAAGATTCAACAGATGATCAAGACATTCGGCGAAGACAACTTTAGTCCCTGCCCGAAGCTTCACTTCGGCCAGACACTCGGGGGCTACTCCCATCGGGAGCGCTGGCGCGCACCCGATAAAAGAAGGTGAAGCAGAATCAAGATGAACAAGAACAATGAAGGAGAAGAATATCATGCATTAGTCTCTACCCGAATTATCTTCGGCTAGACACTCGGGGGCTACTGACGTGGGCATAACCTATTGGGTACTCGACATTGCCATACCCGGTGCAAACCATGAAGCTGGACCAGCACGAGGACTCGACAAGCTGGACCTGCACGCGCCTCAACTTGGACTACAAGGAAAGAAGACTCCAATACGAATCCTACTAGGACTCTTGTAAACCCTAGCCTGGCTGATATATAAAGCCAGGCAGGGGCACCCCTTAGGGATATATACAATCAGAAACATAATTTTAGAGGCAACACGCCTAGACACCGCAACCCGCGGATTAGAACTAGACTAGATCCAACAACTCCGCCTATGGCGGCCCCCTGTATACATATATTCATATAGTGGATTGCTAGCAGGACGTAGCGACCCTCCACCGCGGGGGCGTGAACCTGGGTACGTCGTGTACCGTCTCGCTCCCGGAACTTCCGTCGTCGCCTTTCTCTAAAACCCAAGCCCCTCATGGTGGGCATTGCCGAGGAACCGCCTCGTCAACGGGCATGCCACTTAGCTTTCTGATGAAAGTACATCGTATTACGGTCACCTTCACGAAGCCAATCAATGCGGGAGCGCTGAAGCCACAACATCTCCTCCTTGTAGAGGAGCTCATTCATAGCATATGTTGCCTCTCTAATAACCGAGCTATCGGCACCTGAAGCAAGCAGTATCTTGATGTGTTCTCTCATACGGTTCAATTCCCTGGTGACATTGCCAAATTTCCTTTTACCCCAAGACTGTAGCTTGTCCATTGTTTGGCGCAGCCCTTCCCTAATTGAGCCAAGATCATGAACGTTCCCCATGTCCTTCCAAGCTGCTTCAATAACCTCCTTCATTGATGGGTCTCTTTCCCAAAAGATCTCATAGTGTGAACATTTTTTCGCCGGCTATGTTCGCTGCTCTCTAGCCAACCGGAGCAACATAGGGAGGTGGTCTGAACATGGAGTCACCAGGTGCTCCACAGAGGCGTCAGAATAAATGTCCCTCCAATTATCATCAGCTAGCACCGGTCTAACCTCACCTTCACGTTAGCTTGTCCAGAACGCTTATTATCATATGTGTACGGCAGTCCGGAGAACCCGAGATCGTGGAGGTCGCATCGCTGAACACAATCCCGGAAGGCTGCCATCTGAGCTTCTGGCATAGCACGGACAAAAAAATGTTCATATTGCCATAGCGCCTCATTAAAATCTCCAATCAACATCCAAGGCAGTGACGACGAAGCTCGAAGGGTCGATAACTGAGCCCACATGCGATGACGATCTTCGGTCCTTGGTTCACCATAAACAAAGGTGACATGAACCAAAGGATCGCCCGGAGAAAACGAACATGTGCCTCAATAAACCTCTAATTTTTCTCTTTTACGTCCATCATAATATTTTCATGCCAGAAAAGAGCAAGACCTCCACTCTGGCCGTCAGCATCAACTCCAGAAAAACCACGCAAACCCAGACGATTGTGCAACCTCTTCATATGATCCGAATGTTGGCGAGTTTCTGAAAGAAACAACACCTGGGAATTATACGTTCTCTGCAGAACGGTAATATCTCGAACCGTCGCGGCATTCCCTGCACCGCGACAGTTCAGACCTAGACAACTCATTGGTCCCGACGGTCATCCTCGAAGGATGCTGCCGATCCAGTAGGAGTACCACTCAGTTCCATGCCATTGTTTCTCTTGTGCCTTTTACTATCAGATGATCCTCCAGAGTCTGTCGGTTCAGTACCATCCACCTTCTGTGTCCCTGTGTTATTCAAGGCACTGTTTGAGGTGTTGTCTAGGGTGTCCTGGAAGGACAATCTCTTCCGAGCTGCTGTTTCAGTTTCAGACATGACCACATCACCATTTTTAATCGGGTTGGATGCAATATCCTTCAGTTTGCCATCCTTCCCTGGAACACGACGCTCAGGGTGGCTACGCCAATCCACAAAGGATCCCCGTCCACGTCCCATACCTCGCCCTTGCTGTTCCTCGCCTCTAGCAGGAGTACCAAACACAGAGTTTCCACCTCTCATACCACCTCTGCCCAAAGATGACCTGCCACGACCAGAAGGGTAGGCGTGAAGCCAGTCCCCAAATTTCAGTTGCTTTTCCTCAAAAATGCCATTGCCACACTCCTTGTATACGTGACCCACCAACCAACAAGCATTACAAAAGAGGCCCAACTTCTCATACTTAACCATGTAAAGTGATCTCTTTCCATCCAGGATGATAGAAACCCAGCGTGTTAGGGGAAGTCGCACATCATGTTTAACACGAACCCTGATAAAATCACCACGGAAGGAGCCTGCAGGTGACATCTCAATGAACATCACCTCACCAGCAACCCGACCAACCAACTTTTCAACCATCTTCTGCTTCCTATAACCTTATGGGATTTTATGAACCTGGAGCCATATAGGGAGAAGTTCTAGCTCGACACCAACATGATCTGAGAAGCCATCGTAGGGAGCTATTACCACCATCCAGTCTCTAAATAACCATGGACCACGCTCCATAACCTTCTCCCAATCACCTAAACAAAAGCATTGTATCACAAAGCGATTAGCAGCCACTGCTCTCATACTAATTTCCTTTGTCGGGTTCCATGCCAGGCGCATCTGCTGAAAGAACGCTTCATGGATGAAGGTTTTTGGGCAGTGAACCCTAGCCACAGCCAACCACATCGTGCTGGCCTTGATCTCTTCCACATCCTCCTCAAGGACGAAATCGTCGAATTCATCTTCACCAATGTCCAACATATCAAGCATCGAGTCGATGCCTATCCCCTTCTGATCCGAAATCTGAGAGGACGACACCGCGTCGCCATCATCAAGTTGTGCCTCCTTCGATTTGTCTGGATCCATCGATGCCGGCTCCGCCAACAAGTAAACTTGCAGCAGCCCTAGATCGCAAAACTTCTCACGTTCTTAGACGGAAAGCCTGGGACACCACTTTTACCCGGGAACGGGGAGGGAGGACCAGGCCACAGCGGAGACAAAGACGTACGTCCGGGGTGAGTACCAAGCGCGAACGTAGAAGGACACAATGTGTACTGGGGACTCGCCTCTGGGATCGCCGCCGCGGTCGCCAGAAGGAGGACATAAACCCTAAGGGTACCCCGTACTCTTCTTCTTTTGGGGCACGTAAATCGATAAATGAAAAGAAATGGGCCCAAGTCAACGATTAAGGTTGGTCATAATGCATATTATTATATACTAGTATCATGCATATGATACTTCTCTATGATACTAGCTCTATAGTGGGTGGTATTATAAAGTAGTATCATAAACTTTTAAATTTATTGTTTTATAGAATCCCAATGTAAATCTATGTACATGATCTATTTGACAATTACTTTTCTCGTAATGTGCACTATGATACAGTATCCACCTATGTTACTCTAATTCTATCTCTCCTCCTTAATTACATGCCACATCATCATTTTTGTGGGCCTAGTATGCATGATACTTCCTATGATACTAGCACTATGGCCAGCCTAATCGGCCAGTTAATCGCTATTCAGAGTTTGACCGTGTCCGTTACCTCGAATTGGCCATGTTAATCGTTTATCCTAACAAATGGATCTGAAATCCCGATTACTCGGCCCCCAAACGGCGCTGGATCGAGCGTTTGGGGGACGTCGCTCCCCAGTCGCGTCCCTTAAACGCGCCCCTAATAAATAAAAGTGCACGAAAATAAAGGTTCTCATTTAAATTTGATTATATTTTATAAGTTTGAATGAAAACGGCTAGATTATCTAACCCTAGTCTACTAGCCGCACGGCTGTGCGTTCGACGGCCCCGCCCCGTCGTCGCCTCTCCTCCGCCGCAGCTCACACGCCGCGCTGCCTCTCCCTACGGAGCGTGACGAGTAGACTCCGGTGGTCGTTCATCAGCGCATTGTCGCATGCCCTCCCCTGTTGCACCGCCTGGAGAGAGTTTTCGACGGCACGGCGAATCTGCTCGTCTTCGTAGGCACGGGCGTCATCATGTAGCTTCTTTGCGACTCGAACGACTCGACGGGCGCTCGTTGTTGTGGGTATACTTTATGGGTATATCAACGACATGGTCTAGATCCGGCAAGCTCGGGTGGCCCACAGATGGTGATGATGGCATACGGCCCATCGGGCGGCCCAGTTGCTGTGATAGAAGATGTATGAAGTCCAACCTAGGAACAGGAGCCGGATCTCAACTGACCTATACAGGAGTCGGATCCATTGAGGCCCATGAAGTATCCGGATCCAATACGGCGTATAAGGAAAGGTGGATCCTTGGCGTGCACGGCAATGTAATATACCGTAATTAGGCATCTTGTATTCCGGCTAGGACTCTCCGTGTAAACCCTAGATCCGTGTACCTTTATAAGCCGGATCCCGGGAGCCCTAGAGGCACAACCACAACTCATTGTAACAACGCGAAAGTGCCCAGATAATTCCAGACAAGCAGCAGTAGGCCATGTCATCGTGCAGGTGTTCCGAAGCTAGGTAACTCGCGTAGCACCGTCCCGAGGACACTCCGCCCAATGGCCCCTACTTCGTCTCCCCTCCATGAGGATCCCTCCTCTGGAGTAACATCGAATAAGCAACGACAGCTGGCGCCCACCGTGGGGCCAGCGGCGTCTGGAGGCGGGAATCGGGAGGGTTCCGCCATGGGAAGCTACGACGAATCCATCGTTGTGGGGCGTGTCCTTTACGCCGGGAACTTTCCGATCGTCCCTCAGGACGAGTGCTAGATTCTGGCTAAAACTGACCCCCATCAAGCTCTCCATCGTCTCAATCGGCGGCATCCACATCTTCATAGACGAGACCATTGATGGCGTGTATTTCACACGTTCGTTGGGGAACCCCAAGAGGAAGGTATGATGCGCACAGCAGCAAGTTTTCCCTCAGAAAGAAACCAAGGTTTATCGAACCAGGAGGAGCCAAGAAGCACGTTGAAGGTTGATGGCGGCGGGATGTAGTGCGGCGCAACACCGGATATTCCGGCGCCAACGTGGAACCTGCACAACACAACCAAAGTACTTTGCCCCAACGAAACAGTGAGGTTGTCAATCTCACCGGCTTGTCGTAACAAAGGATTAACCGTATTGTGTGGAAGATGATTGTTTGCAGAGAAAACAGTAAAAACAAGTATTGCAGCAGATTTGTATTTCGGTATTAAAGAATGGACCGGGGTCCACAGTTCACTAGAGGTGTCTCTCCCATAAGATAAAAGCATGTTGGGTGAACAAATTACGGTCGGGCAATTGACAAATAGAGAGGGCATAACAATGCACATACATGTCATGATAAGTATAGTGAGATTTAATTGGGCATTACGACAAAGTACATAGACCGCCATCCAACTGCATCTATGCCTAAAAAGTCCACCTTCGGGTTATCGTCCGAACCCCCTCCGGTATTAAGTTGCTAAACAACGAGACAATTGCATTAAGTATGGTGCGTAATGTAATCAACAACTACATCCTCGGACATAGCGCCAATGTTTTATCCCTAGTGGCAACAGACACAGCACAACCTTAGAACTTTCTCATCACTCGTCCCGGGTGTCAATGCGAGCATGAACCCACTATCGAGCATAAATACTCCCTCTTGGAGTTAAGAGTGAAAACTTGGCCGAGCCTCTACTAATAACGGAGAGCATGCAAGATCATAAACAACACATATGCAATAACTTGATAATTAACATAACATGGTATTCTCTATCCATCGGATCCCGACAAACACAACATAGAGTATTACAGATAGATGATCTTGATCATGTTAGGCAGCTCACAAGATCCAACAATGAAGCACAATGAGGAGAAGACAACTGATACGTCTCCGACGTATCGATAATTTCTTATGATCCATGCCACATTATTGATGATATCTACATGTTTTATGCACATTATATGTCATATTTATGCGTTTTCCGGAACTAACCTATTGACAAGATGCCGAAGTGCTAGTTCTCGTTTTCTGCTGTTTTTGGTTTCGAAATCCTAGTAACGAAATATTCTCGGAATCGGACGAAATCAAGACCCGGGTTCCTATTTTTCCCGGAACCATCCGGAACACCCGAGAGCCGCCGGAGGGAAGCCCCGGGGGCCCCACACCACACCCCGGCGCGGCCGGAGGGGGGCGCGCCGCCCTATGGTGTGGTGGCCCCGAGCCCCCTCCGAGGCTGCCCTTCCGCCTATTTAAAGCCTCCGTCGCGAAAACCCTATTACGAAGGACGAAACCCACGAAACCTTCCGGAGCCGCCGCCATCGCGAAGCCAAGATCCGGGGGACAGGAGTCTCTGTTCCGGCACCCTGCCGGAGCGGGGAAGTGCCCCGGAAGGCTTCTCCATCGACACCGCTGCCATCTCCACCGCCATCTTCATCACCGCTGTTGCTCCCATGAGGAGGGAGTAGTTCTCCATCGAGGCTCGGGGCTGTACCGGTAGCTATGTGGTTCATCTCTCTCCTATGTGCTTCAATACAATAATCTCATGAGCTGCCTTACATGATTGAGATTCATATGATGATGCTTGTAATCTAGATGTCATTGTGCTAGTCAAGTGAGTTTTACTTATGTGATCTCCAGGAGACTCCTTGTCCCACGTGTGTAAAGGTGATAGTGTGTGCACCGTGTGGGTCTCTTAGGCTATATTTCACAGAATACTTACTCACTTGTTATGAATGGCGTAGTGAAGTGCTTATTTATATCTCTTTATGATTGCAATGTGTTTTGTATCACAATTTATCTATGTGCTACTCTAGCAATGTTATTAAAGTAGTTTTATTCCTCCCGCACGGTGTAATGGTGACGGTGTGTGCATCCGTGTTAGTACTTGGCGTATGCTATGATCATGATCTCTTGTAGATTGTGAAGTTAACTATTGCTATGATAGTATTGATGTGATCTATTCCTCCTACATAGTGTGAAGGTGATAGTGTGCATGCTTGTGTTAGTACTTGGTTTAGTCGTGTTGATCTTTCTTGCACTCTAAGGTTATTTAAATATGAACATTGAATTGTGGAGCTTGTTAACTCCGGCATTGAGGGTTCGTGTAATCCTACGCAATGTGTTCATCATCCAACAAGAGTGTAGAGTATGCATTTAACAAGAGTGTAGAGTATGCATTGAGGGTTCGTGTAATCCTACGCAATGTGTTCATAATCGCGCTAACCTCGAGGATCTCTTCTTCAAAACCACCCTCTAACACACCGTCTAACAAGCTGAGAAAACAATAGCGTCACAACCAAGCTACATCACATGGTTCC
>NC_061512.1:90717455-90783306 GCF_022539505.1 Lolium rigidum | reverse complement strand
TATATAGAAGAAATACGAGAATCGGCCTTTTATACCAAGTTGGGCTTAATTGCCCGTGTATCTGTAACATATTAGATCGCATCTTAGTTTAGAAGTTAGAATCTTACCCGTGCACGGTTTAGTGCACGCCCACATTAGAAAGTCCCCTGGACTATAAATATGTATCTAGGGTTTATGGAATAAACAACAACCAACGTTCAACACAAACAAATCTCGGCGCATCGCCAACTCCTTCGTCTCGAGGGTTTCTCCGGTAAGCACCATGCTGCCTAGATCGCATCTTGCGATCTAGGCAAGACAAGCCTGCCCACGTTGTTCATGCGTTGCTCGTGCTCGAAGCCTTTTTGATGGCGAGCAACGTAGTTATCTTAGATGTGTTAGGGTTAGCATTGTTCTTCGAATTACATGCTTTCGTTATGCGACCCTTGCACATCTAGCCGCCCTTACACCTATCTTAGGTGTAGGGGCGGCACCCCGCTTGATCATAGTTTAGTAGATCTGATCCGTTACGGTTGCTCCTTGTTTATCAAGGATTAGTTTAACATCCGCATTAGTTAGGCCCTATAAAGGGTTGGAGGATCCAAGTGGCGTGTAGGGTGACGTTTGCTAGCCCTAGAAAGGATGTTCCGGGGATCAACCTCGTGTTGGTTTTTAGGCCCTGTCTAGGATCGGCTTACGGTCACCGTGCGCGAGCGCGAGGCCCAATCGTGAGTAGGATGATCCGATTATGCGGTGAAAACCCTAAATCGTCGTAGATCTAATCAGCTTTATCTTGATCAAGCAGGACCACCATATATTCGGACACCTCGTCCGAATCATGGGTGGATCGGCTCTTTGAGCCGATTCACAGGATAACCTGAGAGCCGATCGAGGCTCGTATTTAATGTTTACGTGTATGCCATGCAGGAAACTAAGCGAGGCATCATCCACACCTTCCCGACCAGGTATAGGTCGGTGGCACGCCCTTGCGATAGCATCGGACGTGCGACCAGGAGGCTTTGCGGGCCGTCGCTCCGAGGGACCGGGGCCAGCCGCAGCCCTAGTTGTTCCCGGCTCTACCGTGTTGCCCATCTCTGCCCGCCAGGGGGTTTCTGACGTCAACACATTCTGGCACGCCCGGTGGGACAACCTTTGACATCCACCACATCGCCATCTACATCCGAGATGGCGGAAAGCACTCCGGTCAAGTACGAGGATTTGCCTGATGAACTCAAGAAGAAACATGACGAGATCAAGGCAACCCTCGAAGCCGAACTCATCGGCTCATTCCACCGAACCCGCTCCCATGTCGTCAGGTGGAAGGGTTTCACACCTGAAGGCGCACTCGATGGAGTGGACCTGTCCGCCCCGTCGAAGAACGCACCGAGTCGGCTGCGGCAGAAATCAACTACATGGTGGCTCATTCGCCGCGCCGCCACTCGAGAGCCCGGTGAACACTTTGGAGCGTGTCGCTCGCGCGTGGTCCAGGAAATCATGAGCCACCGGTATTCTCCGTCGGGACCAGCTGCGGGGACTTTCAAGGGAGAGATGCTACTCCAGCCCCAGCCGCTCGCATGGGCAGCACCGAGCCGCCGAACTCATCGGCATACGTCGTCTACAAGATTGGTGGTGATCCTAGTGACTACCAATTCCTACCCGAGGCACCCAAGGAGATCCCGCACGGATACGCGTGCGCATACGTCACCGGACCGCAACACTCGGGCACTCTCGAACCGAGGCCGCAACATCGGGGGCCTCCGGAACGGCAGGAGGAACGTCGGGAGCCGATCCGAGAAGCAATCGTGGCTAGCTAAGTACGCCACTCCGACAAACCTCCAGAGCCCAGCTCCTGCAGTTGGCTTAGAACCGGAAAAGCAAGCATGGCTGGTTAAGTATGCCACCCGGCGAATCTTCGAGGTTCGACACCCTCGGCCATCACGGCGGATCAGATTTGTGCAATCTCGAAAGATCGGTTCGGCATGATGCCGAAAGGAAGACGTTCGGCTACACCAAGCCGTACCCCAACGACTACGAACTGATCCCGCTACCACCCAAATATCGGCTCCCGGACTTCACAAAGTTTAGTGGATCAGATGGTTCCAGCTCCATCGAGCATGTGAGCCGATATTTGGCACAGCTGGGCATGATCTCAGCGTCAGACGAGTTGCGTGTGAGGTTCTTCGCACAGTCCCTCACAGGATCGACTTTCGGGTGGTACACATCGCTGCCACCGAACTCCATCCGGACTTGGAAGCAGTTGGAAGAGCAGTTCCATGAGCAGTATCACTCAGAGGCTTCCGATGTTGGTATTGCCGATCTAGCGCAAGTACGACAGAAGCGCGGGAGACAGGTGTCGGAATACGTCCGGCGCTTCGAGACCATTAGGAACCGATGCTTTTCGGCTCATATAAGTGAAAAAGAAGCAGATCGAGTTGGCGGTGGTGGGTCTCTTATCATCGATTAAGGACGTGGCCTCCCAAGCGGACTACCCTTCATTGGCGCACATGGTGCGAAGCCGTCGGCATATGAGCAGCGCCACCCGGATGTTTACCAGGACAAATTCAAGCGTGCGGTGACCCCGGTTGAGGCGGACGAGGATGAAGGTGCTGCGGAGATCGAGAGATAGCGGTGGCTGAATGGACTCGAGCGACGGGCCCCGTGACTCGCAAATGGGTGAAGCCACAAGGCCCTCCAAAAGGGTTCGACTTCGACGTGACCAAGACGGAGCAGATTTTTGATCTCTTACTCACGGAGAAGCATATAAAGGTACCCGAAGGCCACAAGATCCCCACGGTGCAAGAGCTGAACGGAAAGCCATACTGCTAGTGGCATAACACGTTCACCCACACCACCAACGACTGCAGGGTGTGGCGGCAGCAGATCCAAATGGCGATAGAAAATGGACGGTTGATTTTCAACCAATACGCCATGAAGGTCGACACACACCCCTTCCCCGCCGTAAATATGGTGGAGTATACTTACCATGGAGGGTGTCAGCCGGATTTCCCGTGCAAAATCAACATGGTAGGACCTGGACACCACTCTGGTAAGGACGGAGATGAGGGCAGCTGCTCTCATAGCAAAAATACAGAGGAAGCCGCTCCACGCGATCGGCTCCGCCAAGACGGCAAGCGCTACGACACAGAGGAGAGGTGAAAAACATAAGGTATCAACGACCTCTCTCTGATCACCTCCTCAACAAGTATGTGAGTCAGTATGACCAACGCCGGCGATTCAACGACGATGATGAAGAAGATCGTCTAGCTAGGGGCGACAGGAGACGTCGTCGGCATGATCGTGATGAGGAGGAGCACGTGCGCCGTGCCAAGGATAAGTTGGGGGAGCGAGTCGACGAGGATAGGCACTGGGACTGTTCCTTCTTCAGACACTGCTGGGATTCAGGAATGAGCCGATTGCCCACAATCGGCAACCGCCAGTAATGCAACCGGAAGAAGGAGACGACCAACGTGTCCGTGTTCAAGCGCCTAGGGCCTCTCCCGCCACAAAGTAAACGCGGCCGAGTCCCCTCGGTTGAAAGATCTCGAAGATTCGAAGACGAGGGAGAAGAAGAAGACAGTACCACCGGCCAAGGTGGTGCCCCGATGGACTCGGCCGTTCTCGAAACGCAGGGTTCAGCGATTGCGCGGCTCCGGAGGAAGCCGAGAGGTTATACTTGCATACATTGAGGAAGGCAAGGCCCGATCGTCGGCGTGAAGATTCGGCGAGCCCTGGATGAAGAGGGTCGTCCACGGAAAATGGAGTGGCGCCCCAAGCAAAGGAAAGCCGATGATGAAACATCGGCTGGCACAAACATGGTGCTCGTTCTTCCGACGAAGCTTAGTGCTCCACGATTACACGATGCACTCAAGGTGGACGACAGCAAGCGCACCAACATGATAAGGTCAGAGATTGGGCTGGTTTTATCTACCGGCCTGAACGAGTAGCAAGAGCACGTCAATAAGCTAACGTGGCGAGGCTGATCCTTGTGATCGGCCCCAAAAATTTATGAAGGGACCTCACAAGACCTTCACCGAGCAAGCAACGTGGAGGCCGATTCCAAGCAATCGGCCAAAATTATCCTCACCATCCATTCCGCCTGGGTTCAACATGTTATCCAACGGAGCCGATACCATCAATTCTCTTGACGAGAATCGGCTCGGGGGGGCACCCATGTGGATAAAACACGAGGATATGCAGTAGAAGTGTCTCATCCTTTGGTGATGAGTATTAAAGTATGGGGGCCGATGCATAAATCGGCCGTAAAAATTCAAAAAATTCGAAAATTTTTGAGCACAGCCGATGCAGCAGACATCGACTTAAGGATATACAAGCCGATGCAGAGGTGTAGCTGTAACTACCAGAGGATCAATGGAGCAGGAAGTGGACCACGAAGAGCGGCTGTGATGGGATAACTCCTCAATGGAGTGGTTCAATGGTCCAATGGCTCGGATCCTCTCTTCAAGAACAATGCCAAGAGCAGCCTGGACGTGCGGATCGGGTCAAGGATGGATTGCCTCGGATCCACCGAAGGAAGGGAGCCGATCTAATCAACAAGGCGCAAGGAGTAGACCGAAAAGCTCGGGGCAGCTCACCCTGAAGGTTCTCCGCTCCGGGAGCCGATTTTGTTGGAATCGGCTGGCTCTGCATTGTGGCGTGAGGTCAATGACGACCTGATTGGCTATTTCGCTACCTTTCTCGCCTTGACTAAGGCTCGGAGGGCCATTAACTTGGCGGATGATCTATTTTTGAGAGCCGATTGGAGTTGCATTGGCTGATACTGCATCATGATCTTCTCAGGGAGGAGCTGGGAAGGAAAAGCCGTCGTCTTGTACGAGGGTTGGACCGTGCTGGTGCTGCAAGAAAAAGGAAGGAGACTGGTTTCTCAAATTGGCCGATGAACAGTCATCGGCTGCGGAACTGCAAAATACCACGGTCAAGAAAAAATATAGTAATCCGATTCGTTGCAATCGGTCTTGGAGTGGCAAGCGGAAGGATGGAAATTGGATTAATGGAAGGAGAAATTGAAAGAACAATTCTCATTAATTCAAAGGAGCGGCTTTACAAGAAGAGCCGATGGCTCTCAAAAGAGGGATCTGGTGCCTAGTGCACTGCTACTGCTGGTCCTACTCTACTAGTCGTCGCTGTCCTCATCATCGCCGTCGTCGAGGTCGTCGGCGCTGCTCCCAGGAAGCTCCTCGCCGCTGCTGCCCCAGCCATCGGCTGGAGCTTCCTCCTCCTCCTCGTCATCGTCATCATCCTCGCTATCCGCCCAGCTGCGGAAGCGCTTCGTTGGAGGATATCCAGCGGAGGAGGAGGAATCATCTTCCTCTTCCTCATCTTCTTCTTCCTCGTCGTCATCGTCGTCCTCGCTCGTCCGCCCACATGCGGGAGCGCTTCTTCGGCGGAAGCCCGGCGGAGGGGGAGGCCTTGGTCCTCTCCGCTTCTCCTTCTTTCTTCTCCTTGTCGGAGGAGATGGGGTTCGCCCGGAGCGGGGATCGTCCTCTTCCTTGTTCTTCGGCGACGATTGGAGAGAGAGGCCTGAAGCGGAGGAGGAAGAGGAAGACATGGCTGCAGAGGAAGAGGGTTTTTTGGTTTGGTGAACAGAGCAGAGCAAGGGGATGGAGTTGTGAGCCGTTTGGCACAGATAAATAAAGAGAGCGGAGTGGAGATTTAATTCCATGACGGTTCTCGAGGACGTGATGCCGAAATTGTCAATTCGTACAGAGAAGCCCAGGAGGCGAGGCGTAATGATGGAAGATTCTGCGGCAGTTCTGCTCTGCCACGACATGACCCGACGAAAGAAGAGCATAATGATTTTGGAAATATCATTTCCAAAACCAGGGGGGCATGTGTTATCACCAGAATTTGACCGAGTCAGAGGTGGGCCGTGATCGAGATGGATTTGAAGATTATATAGAAGAAATACGAGAATCGGCCTTTTATACCAAGTTGGGCTTAATTGCCCGTGTATCTGTAACATATTAGATCGCATCTTAGTTTAGAAGTTAGAATCTTACCCGTGCACGGTTTAGTGCACGCCCACATTAGAAAGTCCCCTGGACTATAAATATGTATCTAGGGTTTATGGAATAAACAACAACCAACGTTCAACACAAACAAATCTCGGCGCATCGCCAACTCCTTCGTCTCGAGGGTTTCTCCGGTAAGCACCATGCTGCCTAGATCGCATCTTGCGATCTAGGCAGACAAGCTCGCCCACGTTGTTCATGCGTTGCTCGTCTTGAAGCCTTTTTGATGGCGAGCAACGTAGTTATCTTAGATGTGTTAGGGTTAGCATTGTTCTTCGAATTACATGCTTTCGTTATGCGACCCTTGCACATCTAGCCGCCCTTACACCTATCTTAGGTGTAGGGGCGGCACCCCGCTTGATCATAGTTTAGTAGATCTGATCCGTTACGGTTGCTCCTTGTTTATCAAGGATTAGTTTAACATCCGCATTAGTTAGGCCCTATAAAGGGTTGGAGGATCCAGCGGCGTGTAGGGTGACGTTTGCTAGCCCTAGAAAGGATGTTCCGGGGATCAACCTCGTGTTGGTTTTTAGGCCCTGTCTAGGATCGGCTTACGGTCACCGTGCGCGAGCGCGAGGCCCAATCGTGAGTAGGATGATCCGATTATGCGGTGAAAACCCTAAATCGTCGTAGATCTAATCGGCTTTATCTTGATCAAGCGGGACCACCATATATTCGGACACCTCGTCCGAATCATGGGTGGATCGGCTCTTTGAGCCGATTCACGAGATAACCCGAGAGCCGGTCGAGGCTCGTATTTAATGTTTACGTGTATGCCATGCGGGAAACTAAGCGAGGCATCATCCACACCTTCCCGACCGGGTATAGGTCGGGTGGCACGCCCTTGCGATAGCATCGGACGTGCGACCGGGAGGCTTTGCGGGCCGTCGCTGCGAGGGACCGGGGCCAGCCGCAGCCCTAGTTGTTCCCGGCTCTACTCGTGTTGTCCGTCTCCGCCCGCCGGGGGTTTCGACGTCAACGGCAGCTCACAAGATCAAACAATGAAGCACAATGAGGAGAAGACAACCATCTAGCTACTCGCTATGGACCCATAGTCCAGGGGTGAACTACTCACTCATCACTCCGGAGGCGACCATGGCGGTGTAGAGTCCTCCGGGAGATGAATCCCCTCTCCGGCAGGGTGCGGGAGGAGATCTCCAGAATCCCCCGAGATGGGATTGGCGGCGGCGGCGTCTCTGGAAGGTTTTCCGTATCGTGGTTTTTCGCATCAGGGGTTTCGCGACGGAGGCTTTAAGTAGGCGGAAGGGCAACGTGGGGGCCACACGAGGGCCCCACACCACAGGTCGGCGCGGCCAAGGGCTGGGCCGCGCCGCCCTATGGTGGCAGCCCCTCGTGGCCCCACTTCGTATCCCTTTCGGTCTTCTGGAAGGTTCGTGGCAAAATAGGACCATGGGTCTTGATTTCGTCCAATTCCGAGAATATTTCGTTACTAGGATTTCTGAAACCAAAAACGGCAGAAAACAACAATCGGCTCTTCGGCATCTTGTTAATAGGTTAGTTCCAGAAAATGCACGAATATGACATAAAGTGTGCATAAAACATGTAGGTATCATCAATAATATGGCATGGATCATAAGAAATTATCGATACGTCGGAGACGTATCAACCATCGACTCCGACGGAAAAGCCCTGGTAAGTCACGCTGACCCGACCGCCGCTGAGCAGGACGCATTCGCGAAGATCCGATCTGAGACGCATGAACTTCCCAAGGAAGATTCCGCCTTAGATCTAGAAATTTGAAAACCCACCCAATCCGCCCTGAACAGGAAATTACGGTGGAAAACCAATGCAGATTCGCCTGGGTCTCTCGGGTGTTAGAGAAACAAAGGTGCCACTTCGTGCACTTCCTCGCACATACCGCAGGAACCGCCCCTTCTCAGGATGGAGTCGGACCCATGCAGGTTGAGGCTACCGGAGACAGCGACGCTCCGGATCAGCAAGAGGTTGTCGGAGACAGCAACGCTCCGGATCAACAAGAGGAAGCCGGAGAAAAAGAAGAATCAATCCTGGGCAACCTGATCCCAACATCTAATGACGCTTCCTCCATGGACACCGAAGTGTACAACCGTGCGCTGAAGGAATTGGAAGGGGAGGAGCGATCTGAAGCAGAATCCGCCCAGCCAAAGGAGGTCCTGGCGACCATAACTGGGCTGGATCAGGAAGCTGACGACGAAGATACTCCGACCAACACTGGACTTCCAGGCCCGTCCAACTCGGAAACTCCACCCTCGAGGCCACGACGTCGCGCTTTGCCGGATCCCGAAGAAGGACTTATCCCCGAGCACGAGGACCATCTGTCCCCAGAAGAGCTCGTTGAGCAAGCAGGCATAGGCGCTATTGCGCACTCGGAAATCCTCAACAAGCCAATAACTCCGGACGATGCCGCAGATCTGGAAGCTCTAGAAGCGAAAAAGACGGAGATGCTGGCTACCGCCAAAAGATTCGATAACACCGCAATTGCGATGCTGGAGGAAAGGCAAGAGGCAGAAGAAGTGATGGAGAGTTTCCTCAAAAGAGAGCGCGAAGCTGTAGAATACTTGGAAGAGGCCAAATCACTCCGTCGACAATGGGAATGCATCATCAATGATGCCGGAGCGGAAGCAGATAAGATCCGCTGGGAAGCCATTGGCCCCCAGAAGATTAATTTTGCGACCCCCACCGATCAACAGCCGCTCACAACTCCAAAGGACAACATGAAGAAGGATGCGGAGCTCTTGGCCAAGAAAGATGAGGAAATCGACATCAACCACCTCCGCACACTCGTAGCTTCAGCAGTGAAGCAACAGAGTAAGGCAGACACTTCGCGCAGGTTGGAATCCAACCCGGAACTCTGTGTGTCCACCGCGCAGAAGGACGCCTCTGGAAGACAACATCGTGATGATGAATCGCGCACCGGATCTACGCAGCGCAGAAGAAGGACCAGAGAACATCCAAACCCGATACCCGTACCCTCGGAAACACCTCCGACGGACCCAAAGAAGGGAAAGGGTCCGATGTACACTGGCAGGGACAAGTACCGGAGCCCGTCACCTCTGCCCCGGATCCCGCGTCCTCCTCTGCCACCTCGCCGCCGTAGTCCAGTCGGAAACACCAGACCCCATGGGCCAGGTGGAATCAATATCCGCGACAACGTGGTGCCTCCGAGGAATCAGAACACGGAGCGCACGCCGGAACCTCATCGGAGCCGGAACGAAGAACGCGAGCCTGAGCCCCGCAGAAGCCGGAAAGAGGGAGGCGACCGCCATCGTGTGGAAGGTAGCCACCGAAGCCAGAGTCAGCAGGAGGAAGGGCGCAGGGAATCTGAGGGCGGAAGCAAAAGGTCCCACCGTCCACCTCGCAGATCTCCCACCCCACCACCCAGTGGAGGAGGTGGAGGCGGAGGCCGGAGATCTCGTTCCCGTGCAAAATCTCATCACAATGGCCCGTGCGACGCACAGGAACGTCTCAACGAATACATATCTAAATACATTGGTCCAAAATGCTTCGGCAGGATGATCCGAGAGGAGCCAAAGCCAAAAGGCTTGAACCTCAGGCTACCCGGAAATCTGAAGCATTACGATGGTAGTGAAAGGACCGATATGTGGATTGAGGACTACTACAACGCAGTCACTTTTGCCGGAGGGACCTCCAATATAGCCCGCCGCATGCTCCAGTTGTACCTTGTTGGTCCAGCCCGTACTTGGCTCAGTGACCTCGAGGAAAACTCCATCTTTTGCTGGTTCGACCTGAAGGTTGCCTTAGAGAAACACTTCAGGGGCACCTACAAGAGACCTGCCACAACAAGCGACCTGCAGGAATGTATCCAGAAGAAGGGTGAAACATCACGGAATTTTCTCACCCGGTGGTTAGCAACCAAAAACGAGTGCGAGAACGTGGATAACCGCACAGCTATGCACGCCTTCATAGGTGGCATGCAGAGGGTAGGGCTGCTCCGGCATAAACTTACTTGCTTAATCAATGAGAACAATTTGACTCTGCATGACATGATCACCATTGCCAGTAATCACACCGCCGCTGATGACGACGCAGGTGGAGAGCTCGCAGCCACAACCATACCCCTGCACCAACAAAAGAAGAACCGTGATAACGGCGGCAGCAGCAACAGCAATAAGCGGAAGAACCCCTCCGCGGACCAGAAGAGAGGCGGATCCGACATGGTCGCCATGACGTTCCAACGCGGAGGTCAAGGAGGCGGAAGAGGCCGCGGCCGTGGTGGCGGAGCCAGCAGGTGCCAGCAGCGCGCTGACGAGGTCACCGTTGTCGGAACCCGTGCTCCCCAGACCTACGAAGAATACAGGGACATTCCATGATTAGCCCACATTGATCCAACTACTGGCAAGTCCTCCCACACCAGTCGAAACTGCAAGTGGGTCAATGATCTCAAAACTGACCCGGAAGCAGGATACAAGCGCGCTCGGAAGCACCGCCCACACGGCAAAGGAGACAAGGGCAAGAACAAGAAAAAGGACGAGGATAGTTCTGAGGCGATGGATGAGGATGACACTTCGCAGGATCCCAAAGAGGCTTCCGCAGCTAACAAATCCAACCCCTTCGTCAAAAACAGTGCTGGTGCATACCACACCTTCCTCGGAACCCCAACGGTCCGGGCCAAGAAATCGGCCCTCCGGATCCTGAATGCCACAGTTCCTGCTGTGCCGCAGTACATCAAGTGGTCGGAAAACCCCTGCACTTTCGACAGGGCGGATCACCCGACCATCATCCCAAAAGAGTGCTACGCCCTGGTTGTGAGTCCCCGCATCGACGGGTATGACTTCTCCAAGTGCCTTATGGATGGCGGAGCCAGCCTGAACATCATGTACATGGAGACTCTGGAGAGGATGAACCTTACCAAGGAGCAGCTTAAGCACATCACTGATGTCTACGGGTGCTTCTATTCTTGTAGACAGTGTTGGGCCTCCAAGAGCATAGGTTTGTAGAACAGCAGCAAATTTCCCTTAAGTGGATCACCCAAGGTTTATCGAACTCAGGGAGGAAGAGGTTAAAGATATCCCTCTCAAGCAACCCTGCAATCACGATACAAGAAGTCTCTTGTGTCCCCAACACACCTAATACACTTGTCGGATGTATAGGTGCACTAGTTCGGCGAAGAGATAGTGAAATACAAGTGGTATGAATGAATATGAGCAGTAGTAACGGCGCCTGAAAAGTGCTTGCCGGCGTGCGGTTGATGGTAGTAATATTGCAGGAAGTAAACATGCGGTAGAACAAGAAACAAGCGATGATTGCAGTATTTGGAAACAAGGCCTAGGGATCATACTTTCACTAGTGGACACTCTCAACATTGATCACATAATAAATAAGTTCTCTTCCTTTGTGCTACATATACTCTTGTTTGATAATGAACACCATTCGTTGCGTAGGGCTACTAGAGCACCTCAATGCCGGAGTTAACAAGCGCCACAACATTCGGTATTCATGTTTAAGTAACCTTTAGAGCATAATAGATCTTTGCAATTTAAACCGAGTACTAACATAGCATACACACTGTCACCTTTACACTATGAAGGGGGAATAAATCACATCAATACTATCATAGTAATAATTAACTCCATAACCTACAAGAGATTATGATCATAACCTACGCCAAGTACTACACGATGCACACACTGTCACCATTACACCGTGAAGGAGGAATAGACTACTTTAATAACATCACAAGAGTAGCACATAGACTAAGAGCGATACAAAGCTCATCGTATGGATCTCAATCATGCAAAGCAATTCATGAGATCATTGTATTGGGGTACAGAGAGAGAGAGAGATTAACCACATAGCTACCGGTAGAGCCCTCAGCCTCGATGGAGAACTACTCCCTCCTCATGGGAGACAGCAGCGGTGATGAAGATGGCGGTGGTGTCGATGAAGGAGCCTTCCGGGGGCACTTCCCCGTCCCGGCGGCGTGCCGGAACGGAGACTCCTGCCCCCAGATCTTGGTTTCGTGATGGCGGCGGCTCTGGAAGGTTTCTCGTACCGTGGCTTTTCCGTCTCGAAGATTTAGGTCAGGGACCTTTAAATAGGCGAAGAGGCGGAGTCGGAGGGCTGACGAGGCGGTGACACAATAGGGGGGGCGCGGCCCAGGCCCTGGCCGCGCCGCCCTGGCGTGTGGTGGCCCTGTGGCCCCCCTATGGTGGCTCTCGGGTGTTCTGGAAGCTTCGTGGAAAAATAGGATGCTGGGCATTGATTTCGTCCGATTCCGAGAATATTTCCTTACTAGGATTTCTGAAACCAAAAACAGCAGAAAACATGAACTGGCCCTTCGGCATCTTGTCAATAGGTTAGTTCCGGAAAACGCATCAAAACGATATAAAGTGTGAACAAAACATGTAGGTATTGTCATAAAACAAGCATGGAACATAAGAAATTATGGATACGTTTGAGATGTATCAAGCATCCCCAAGCTTAGTTCCTACTCGCCCTCGAGTAGGTAAACGATAACAATGATAATTTCTTAAGTGACATGCTACCAACATAATCTTGATCAACATTATTGTAAAGCATATGAGATGAATGCAGCGATTCAAAGCAATGATGAAGACAATGAGTAAACAACTGAATCATATAGCAAAGACTTTTCATGAATAATACTTTCAAGACAAGCATCAATAAGACTTGCATAACAGTTAACTCATAAGCAATAAATTCATAGTAGAAGGTATTGAAGCAACACAAAGGATGATTAAGTTTCAGCGGTTGCTTTCAACTTGTAACATGTATATCTCATGGATAGTTGTCAACATAAAGCAATATAATAAGTGCAATAGGTAAACATGTAAGAATCAATGCACACAGTTTACACAAGTGTTTGCTTCTAAGATAGAAAGAAGTAGGTAAACTGACTCAACAATAAAGTAAAAGAAAGGCCCTTCGCAGAGGGAAGCAGGGATTAAATCATGTGCTAGAGCTTTTCAAGTTTTGAAATCATATAGAGAGCATAAAAGTAAAGTTTTGAGAGGTGTTTGTTGTTGTCAACGAATGGTAATGGGTACTCTAACTACCTCGTCAACCAGACTTTCAAGAGCGGCTCCCATGAAGGACGTTATCTCTACCAGCAAGGTAGATCATCCCTCTTCTCTTTTGTTTACACATGTACTTTAGTTTAGTTTTTATTTTTATTTTTTTAGATGACACTCCTCCCAACCTTTGCTTTCTCAAGCCATGGCTAACCGAATCCTCGGGTGCCTTCCAACAATCTCATACCATGGAGGAGTGTCTATTTGCAAAATTAAGTTGCTTACTGATGAATCAGAGCAAAACATGTGAAGAGAATTATTAATGCAAGTTAATTAATTGGGGCTGGGAACCTCGTTGCCAGCTCTTTTTGCAAAATTATTAGATAAGCGGATGAGCCACTAGTCCATTGTGAAAGTCTGTCAAAAGTAAATGACAAGATCGAAAGATAAAACACCACATACTTCCTCATGAGCTATAAAACATTGACACAAATAAGAGATAATAGCTTTTGAATTGTTTAAAGGTAGCACATGAAGTATTTGCTTGGAATGGCAGGAAATACCACATAGTAGGTAGATATGGTGGACACAAATGGCATGGATTTTGGCTCAAGGATTTGGATGCACGAGAAGAATCCCTCTCAATACAAGGCTAGGCTAGCAAGGTTATTTGAAGCAAACTCAAGTATAAAACGGTGCAGCAAGACTCACATATGAACATATTGTAAGTATTATAAGACTTTACATCGTCTCCTTGTTGTTCAAACACCTCAACCAGAAAATATCTAGACTTAGAGAGAACAATCATGCAAACCAAATTTTAACAAGCTCTACGTAGTTCTTCATTAATAGGTGCAAAGTACATGATGCAAGAGCTTAAACATGATCTATATGAGCACAACAATTGCCAAGTATCAAATTATTCAAGACATTATACCAATTACCACATGCGGCATTTTCCGTTTCCAACCATATAATAATGAACAAAGCAGTTTCAACCTTCGCCATGAACATTAAAAGCTAAGAACACATGTGTTCATATGAACCAGCGGAGCGTGTCTCTCTCCCACACAAGCATTTATTCAGAGAATGAAAATAACAAAACGAAAAGAAAAGCACACAGACGCTCCAAGTAAAGTACATAGGATGTGACTGAATAAAAATATAGTTTCAAGAGAAGAAACCTGATAAGTTGTCGATGAAGAAGGGGATGCCTTGGGCATCCCCAAGCTTAGATGCTTGAGTCTTCTTGAAATATGCAGGGATGAACCACGGGGGCATCCCCAAGCTTAGACTTTTCACTCTTCTTGATCATATTGTATCATCCTCCTCTCTTGACCCTTGAAAACTTCCTCCACACCAAACTCGAAACAAACTCATTAGAGGGTTAGTGCATAATCAAAATTTCACATGTTCAGAGGTGACACAATCATTCTTAACACTTCTGGACATTGGCCAAAGCTACTGGAAGTCAATGGAACAAAGAAATCCATCCAACACAGCAAAAGAGGCAATGCGAAATAAAAGGCAGAATCTGTCAAAACAGAACAATCCGTAAAGACGAATTTTACAGAGGCACTTAACTTGCTCATATGAAAATGCTCAAATTGAATGAAAGTTGCGTACGTATCTGAGGATCACGCACGTAAATTGGCAGATTTTTCTCAGTTACCTACAGAGAATTCTGCCCAGATTCGTGACAGCAAGAAATTTGTTTCTGCGCAGTAATCCAAATCTAGTATCAACCTTGCTATCAAAGACTTTACTTGGCACAACAATGCAATAAAATAAGATAAGGAGCGGTTGCTACAATAGTAACAACTTCCAAGACTCAAATATAAAACAAAAGTGCTGTAGTAAAATAAACACATGGGCTATCTCCCAAGAAGTGCTTTCTTTATAGCCATTAAGATGGGCTCAGTAATTTTAATGATGCACTCGCAAGAAATAAGAGTTGAAGCAAAAGAGAGCATCAAAAAGCAAATTCAAAACACATTTAAGTCTAACATGCTTCCTATGCATAGGAATCTTGTAAATAAACAAGTTAATGAAGAGCAAAGTAACAAGCATAGGAAGATAAAACCAGTGTAACTTCAAAAATTTCAGCATATAGAGAGGTGTTTTAGTAACATGAAAATTTCTACAACCATATTTTCCTCTCTCATAATAACTTTCAGTGGCATCATGAACAAACTCAACAATATAAGTATCACATAGAGCATTCTTATTCAGATGCATAAAAGTATCATTACTCTCCACATAAGCATAATCAATTTTATTAGTTGTAGTGGGAGCAAATTCAACAAAGTAGCTATCATTATTATTCTCATCAAGTGTAGGAGGCATAGTATAATCATAATAAAATTTATCCTCCATAGTAGGCGGCACCAAAAGACCACTATCATTATAATCATCATAAATAGGAGGCATATCACAATGAACATAAACTTTCTCCTCAATACCCGGAGGACTAAAGAGATCATTTTCATCAAAATCGACCTCCCCAAGCTTAAATTCTTCCATAGCATTAGCAACAATGGTGTTCAAAGCATTCATACTAATAACATTCCCATTAGCATGCATAAGTTCCATGGGTTTTTTAATTTTCTCTTCAAACACATCATGTCCTAATTCAAGATAAAGTTCATAAAGATCTCTCATTTTGTTGTTGTCTTCCATTAAGCCTTACTAGTGTAAAACAAGAGACAAAAAGATGCAATTGCAGGATCTAAAGGAAATAGCTTTGAGCACTTACAACGGCAACAGAAAATTACTTAGTTACCTGGGACCGAAGCATGAGTGCCTTTTACCTTTCCTCCCCGGCAACGGCGCCAGAAAAGTGCTTGATGTCTACGGGTGCTTCTATTCTTGTAGACAGTGTTGGGCCTCCAAGAGCAGAGGTTTGTAGAACAGCAGCAAGTTTCCCTTAAGTGGATCACCCAAGGTTTATCGAACTCGGCGAGGAAGAGGTCAAAGATATCCCTCTCAAGCAACCCCGCAATCACGATACAAGAAGTCTCTTGTGTCCCCAACACACCTAATACACTTGTCGGATGTATAGGTGCACTAGTTCGGCGAAGAGATAGTGAAATACAAGTGGTATGAATGAATATGAGCAAGTAGTAACGGCGCCGTGAAAAGTGCTTGTCTGGCGTGCGGTTGATGGTAGTAATATTGCAGGAAGTAAACATGCGAGTAGAACAAGAAACAAGCGATGATTGCAGTATTTGGAAACTAGGCCTAGGGATCATACTTTCACTAGTGGACACTCTCAACATTGATCACATAATAAATAAGTTCTCTTCCTTTGTGCTACATATACTCTTGTTTGATAATGAACAACATTCGTTGCGTAGGGCTACTAGAGCACCTCAATGCCGGAGTTAACAAGCGCCACAACATTTGGTATTCATGTTTAAGTAACCTTTAGAGCATAATAGATCTTTGCAATTTAAACCGAGTACTAACATAGCATACACACTGTCACCTTTACACTATGAAGGGGGAATAAATCACATCAATACTATCATAGTAATAATTAACTCCATAACCTACAAGAGATTATGATCATAACCTACGCCAAGTACTACACGATGCACACACTCGTCACCATTACACCGTGAAGGAGGAATAGACTACTTTAATAACATCACAAGAGTAGCACATAGACTAATAGCGATACAAAGCTCATCATATGGATCTCAATCATGCAAAGCAATTCATGAGATCATTGTATTGGGGTACAGAGAGAGAGATTAACCACATAGCTACCGGTAGAGCCCTCAGCCTCGATGGAGAACTACTCCCTCCTCATGGGAGACAGCAGCGGTGATGAAGATGGCGGTGGTGTCGATGGAGGAGCCTTCCGGGGGCACTTCCCCGTCCCGGCGGCGTGCCGGAACAGAGACTCCTGTCCCCCAGATCTTGGCTTCGCGATGGCGGCGGCTCCGGAAGGTTTCTCGTACCGTGGCTTTTCCGTCTCGAAGATTTAGGTCGGGGACCTTTAAATAGGCGAAGAGGCGGAGTCGGAGGGCCGACGAGGCGGTGACTCAATAGGGGGCGCGGCCCGGGCCCCGGCCGCGCCGCCTCGGCGTGTGGTGGCCCCGTGGCCCCCTATGGTGGCTCTCGTGTGTTCTGGAAGCTTCGTGGAAAAATAGGATGCTGGGCATTGATTTCGTCCGATTCCGAGAATATTTCCTTACTAGGATTTCTGAAACCAAAAACAGCAGAAAACAGGAACTGGCCCTTCGGCATCTTGTCAATAGGTTAGTTCCGGAAAATGCATCAAAACGATATAAAGTGTGAACAAAACATGTAGGTATTGTCATAAAACAAGCATGGAACATAAGAAATTATGGATACGTTTGAGACGTATAAATCACCACTGAGTTTCATGGTGTGGTTCCGGGTAAAAAAGGCAAACTCCCTGGGCAGCATCAAACTTCCCGTGGCCTTCGGCGATGTTAATAATTTCCGCGAAGAGATGATCACGTTCGAAGTGGTGCCCTTCAAGAGCTCCTACCACGTCATCTTCGGCAGGCCCACCTACCACAAGTTCCACGCAAGGGCATGCTACATCTACAATAAACTCAAGATTCTGGATCCTAACGGTATGATCACCGTATCCGGAGACTACAAGAAAGCTCGAGACTGCGAGGAGGGCGATGCCGCCTTTGCAGAATCCGTGATATCTGGAGAGGAGCTGCAAGGCTACAGGGCTGCGGTGGATCCAAGTGAGATGCATAGCACCAAGAAGCAGATCTCCGAACAGAAGAACTCGTTCAAGGCCGCGATAGACACCAAGAAGGTCGACCTTAAGGCATGCGATAGTTCCAAGCAGGTGTCTGTCGGAGCTGACTTGGACCCCAAATAGGAAGACGCGCTCGTCGAGTTCCTCTGAGCTAACATGGTTATCTTCGCATGGCAACCTTCTGACATGTCCGGAGTACCAAAGGAACTCGCCGAACACTACCTCAACATAAATCCGGGTGCAAAACCGGTGAAGCAAGCTATGCGACGCTTTGGATATAAGAAGCATCGCGCCATAGGGATGGAAATAGCAAAGTTACTAGAGGCAGGTTTTGTAGTATAAGTTATCCATACTGATTGGGTCACAAACCCCGTCCTTGTACCCAAAAAGAATTCTGAAATACTAAGAATATGCATCGATTACTCCGGCTTGAACAAATATTGTTCGAAGGATCCGCTCCCCTTGCCGCGCATTGACCAAGTCATTTATTAGACGGCAGGGGCGGAACTTCTGTGTTTTTTTGACGCATATTCCGGGTACCATCAGATCCGGATGAAGAAGTCCGACCAAAAGGCGACCTCGTTCATCACACCCTTTGGCACTTACTGCTATGTCACCATGCCTTTTGGTTTGAAAAACGCAGGTGCCACTTACCAACGTGCGATGTAGCGATGCCCGAAGGACCAAATTGGCCAGAACGTGCACGCCTACATCGATGATATCGCGGTCATGACCCAGAAAGGATCCGACTTAATCAGCGACCTCACAGAAACCTTTGAAAATCTCCGACGGTACAAGATGATGTTGAATTCGCTGAAGTGCGTCTTTGGCGTACCAGCCGGAAAACTCCTTCGCTTCATCGTCTCTCATAGAGGCATTGAGGTTAACCCGGATAAAATCAAGGCTATCCTAAATATCAAGATGCCAACTTGTCTCAAAGATGTGCAACGATTAACTGGTTGTGTTGCAGCAATCAGTAGATTTGTTAGCCGTCTTGGCGAGAGGGCACTACCCTTATACAAACTGCTGAAGAAAACAGACAAATTTGTCTGGGATGACGCAGCAGACGGAACACGTCAGGGGTTAAAGGACATACTCTCCTCCCCACCCATCTTGGCAGCTCCAAGTGAGTCAGAGCCTATGCTCCTCTATTTGGCAGCCTCCAACAGGGTCATCAGTCTAGTAATCGTGGTGGAGTGACAGGAAGAAGGTCATGAGTATGGAGTCCAAAGACCAGTCTATTACATTAGCAAGGTACTGACGGAATCCAAGCAAAGATACCCTCCCTTTCAGAAGCTAGCCTATGGTGTATTCCTAGGCAGCCGGAAGTTGAGGCACTACTTCCAAGAGCACCCTATGACAGTTGTGAGCAAGGCTCCACTATCAACCATCATCAACAACTCCGACGCAACAAGGCGCGTAGCAAAGTGGGGAATAGAACTTTCTGCCTTCGACATCATTTACAAAGCCAGATCCTCGATCAAATCACAAGTATTGGCGGATTTCTTCGTTGATTGGACTGAAGCGCCGGAGGGCACACCTGTGCCGGAACCTGAAGCCTGGGTCATGCATTTTGACGGATCCAAGCAACATCAAGGCTCGGGGGCTGGAGTTACCTGAAGTCACCCACCAGAGAAGAATTGCAGTACGTTCTGCAGATTCACTTCGAAGGTACAAACTATTGGAGATATGCCCAAGAGGCAATAATAAATTATTTATTGTTATATCTTAATGTTCATGATAAATGTTTACATCCCATGCTATAATTGTATTAACCGAAACATTGATACATGTGTGTTATGTAAACAACAAGGAGTCCCTGATAGGTCCAAAACGTATCTACTTTCCCGAACACTTTTGCTATTGTTTTGCCTCTAATTTGTGTATTTTGGATACAACTAACACGGACTAACGCTGTTTTCAGCAGAATTGCACTGGTGTCTTATTTTTGTGCAGAAACTCAACTTTTAGGAAAATCCCCGGAAATAATCGCAATGGGCCTATTTTCACAGAGAACTCACGGGGCCAAAAGGGCAAGCTAGGGGGCCCACGGCCCCCACACCATAGGCCGGCGCGGCCAAGGAGGGGGGCAAGCCGCCTTATGGTGAGGGCGCCTCGGCCGCCCCCCGACGCTCTCCTCTGGACTACTTAAGGCTTTCGACCTAAAAACGCGAGGGGGTTCGACCACTTTTCCAGAAGACATGCAGAACTCCGCCGCCATCGCGAAACTCTGCCTCGGGACCAGAAACTCCGTTCTGGCACCCTGCCGAGACGGGGAATTGGAGGAGATCATCGCCATCATCACCACCGACGCCTCTCCATCGACCATCCATGACTCCCCCATCCATGTGTGAGTAATTCCCCCGCTGTAGGCTGAAGGGGATGGTAGGGATTGGATGAGATTGATCATGTAATAGTCATAATATTGTTAGGGCATAGTGCCTAGTATCCGTTGTTGGTACTTTTATGATATTGTTGCAACTTGTTATGCTTAATGCTTGTCACTAGGGCCCGAGTGTCATGATTTCAGATCTGAACATGTTATTGATTCATGATGATATTCATTGTTTTATGATCTTACCTGCAAGTTGTATATACATATTGTCGTCCGGAACCCGAGGCCCCAAAGTGACAGAAATTGGGACAACCGGAGGGGAAGGCTGTGATATGAGGATCACATGTGTTCACGGAGTGTTAATGCTTTGCTCCGGTACTCTATTAAAAGGAGTACCTTAATTACCAGTAGTTTCCCTAGAGGCCCGGTGATGCGTGCAGTTAACACACGTCCGTTGGGAACCCCAAGAGGAAGGTGTGATGCGTACAGTAGCAAGTTTCCCCTCAGAAAGAAACCAAGGTTTATCGCACCAGTAGGAGCCAAGAATCACGTTGAAGGTTGATGGCGGCGAAGTGTAGTGCGGCGTAACACCAGGGATTCCGGCGCCAACGTGGAACCTGCACAACACAATCAAAATACTTTGCCCCAACGTAACAGTGAGGTTGTCAATCTCACCGGCTTGCTGTAACAAAGGATTAAACGTATTGTGTGGAAGATGATGTTTGTTTGCGAAAAATAGTAAAGAACAATTGCAGTAGATTGTATTTCAGATGTAAAGAATGGATCGGGGTCCACAGTTCACTAGTGGTGTCTCTCCCATAAGATAAATAGCATGTTGGGTGAACAAATTACAGTTGGGCAATTGACAAATAAAGAAGGCATAACAATGCACATACAAATATCATGATGAGTACTATGAGATTTAATCGGGGCATTACGACAAAGTACATAGACCGCTATCCAAGCATGCATCTATGCCTAAAAAGTCCACTTTCGAGGTTATCATCCGAACCCCTTCCGGTATTAAGTTGCAAGCAACGGACAATTGCATTAAGTATGGTGCGTAATGTAATCAACACAAATATCCTTAGACAAAGCATCGATGTTTTATCCCTAGTGGCAACAACGACATCCACAACCTTAGAACTTTCTGTCACTGTCCCAGATTCAATGGAGGCATGAACCCACTATCGAGCATAAATACTCCCTCTTGGAGTCACAAGTATCAACTTGGCTAGAGCCTCTACTAGCAACGGAGAGCATGCAAGAACATAAACAACATATATGATAGATTGATAATCAACTTGACATAGTATTCAATATTCATCGGATCCCAACAAACACAACATGTAGCATTACAAATAGATGATCTTGATCATGATAGGCAGCTCACAAGATCTAACATGATAGCACAATGAGGAGAAGACGACCATCTAGCTACTGCTATGGACCCATAGTCCAGGGGTGAACTACTCACACATCGATCCGGAGGCGATCATGGCGATGAAGAGACCTCCGGGAGATGATTCCCCTCTCCGGCAGGGTGCCGGAGGCGATCTCCCGAATCCCCCGAGATGGGATTGGCGGCGGCTGCGTCTCGGAAGGTTTTCCGTATCGTGGCTCTCGGTACTGGGGGTTTCGCGACGAAGACTTTAAGTAGGCGAAGAGGTAGGTCAGGGGGCGCCACGAGGGGCCCACACGCTAGGGCCTCGCGGCCAGGACCTGGGCCGCGCCGCCCTGTTGTGTGGCCGCCTCGTCGCCCCACTTCGTTTCCCTTTCGGACTTCTGGAAGCTTCGTGGAAAAATAATCCCCTGGGCATTGATTTCGTCCAATTCCGAGAATATTTCCTTACTAGGATTTCTGAAACCAAAAACATCAGAAAACAACAACTGGCTCTTCGTCATCTCGTCAATAGGTTAGTGCCGGAAAATGCATAATAATGACATATAATGTGTATAAAACATGTGAGTATCATCATAAAAGTAGCATGGAACATAAGAAATTATAGATACGTTTGAGACGTATCAAGCATCCCCAAGCTTAGTTCCTACTCGCCCTCGAGTAGGTAAATGATAACAAGGATAATTTCTGAAGTGACATGCTATCATAATCTTGATCAATACTATTGTAAAGCACATGAGATGAATGCAGCGATTCGAAGCAATGATGAAGATAATGAGTAAACAACTGAATCATATAGCAAAGACTTTTCATGAATAATACTTTCAAGACAAGCATCAATAAGTCTTGCATAAGAGTTAACTCATAAGCAATAAATTCTTAATAGAAAGCTTTGAAACAACACAAAGGAAGATATAAGTTTCAGCGGTTGCTTTCAACTTCAACATGTATATCTCATGGATAATTGTCAACACAAAGTAATATAACAAGTACAATAGGTAAACATGTAAGAATCAATGCACACAGTTTACACAAGTGTTTGCTTCTAAGATAGAAAGAATAGGTAAACTGACTCAACAATAAAGTAGAAGAATGGCCCTTCGCAGAGGGAAGCATGGATTACTATTTTTTTGCTAGAGCTTTTCATTTTGAAAACATAGAAACAATTTTGTCAACGGTAGTAATAAATCATATGTGTTATGTATAAGATATCCTATAAGTTGCAAGCCTCATGCATAGTATACTAATAGTGCTCGCACCTTGTCCTAATTAGCTTGGATTAACACGGATTATCATTGCATGACATATGTTTCAACCAAGTGTCACAAAGGGGTACCTCTATGCCGCATGTACAAGGGTCTAAGGAGAAGGTTCGCATTGGATTTCTCGCTTTTGATCATTCTCAACTTAGACACCCATACCGGGACAACATAGACAACGAGATAATGGACTCCTCTTTTAATGCTTAAGCATTCAACAACGAGATAATATTCTCATAAGAGATTGAGGTTTTGTGTCCAAACTGAAACTTCCACCATGATTCATGGCTTTAGTTAGCGGCCCAATGTTCTTCTCTAACAATATGCATACTCAAACCATTTGATCATGAAAATCGCCCTTACTTCGGACAAGACGAACATGCATAGCAACTCACATGATATTCAACAAAGGTAAAAGTTGATGGCGTCCCCAGAAACATGGTTACCGCTCAACAAGCAACTTATTAAGAAATAAGATACATAAGTACATATTCTTCACCACAATAGTTTTTAAGGCTATTTTCCCATGAACTATGTATTGTAAAGGTAAAGAATAGAAGTTTAAAGGTAGCACTCAAGTAATATACTTTGGAATGGCAAAGAAATACCATGTGGTAGGTAGGTATGGTGGACACAAATGGCATGGATTTGGCTCAAGGATTTGGATGCACGAGAAGAATCCCTCTCAATACAAGGCTAGGCTAGCAAGGTTGTTTGAAGCAAACTCAAGTATGAAATGGTGCAGCAAGACTCACATATGAACATATTGTAAGCATTATAAGACTTTACATCGTCTCCTTGTTGTTCAAACACCTTAACCAGAAAATATCTAGACTTAGAGAGACCAATCATGCAAACCAAATTTTAACAAGCTCTATGTAGTTCTTCATTAATAGGTGCAAGGTACATGATGCAAGAGCTTAAACATGATCTATATGAGCACAACAATTGCCAAGTATCAAATTATTCAAGACATTATACCATTTACCACATGCGGCATTTTCCGTTTCCAACCATATATCAATGAACGAGGTAGTTCAACCTTCGCAATGAACATTAAGAATAAAACTAAGAACATACGTGTTCATATGCAACAGCGGAGCGTGTCTCTCTCCCACATAAAGAATGCTAGGATCCGATTTTATTCAAACAAAAACAAAAACAAAAGCAAACAGACGCTCCAAGCAAAGCACATAAGATGTGAATGAATAAAAATATAGTTTCATTAGAGGAACCTGATAATGTTGTCGATGAAGAAGGGGATGCCTTGGGCATCCCCAAGCTTAGATGCTTGAGTCTTCTTAAAATATGCAGGGATGAACCACGGGGGCATCCCCAAGCTTAGACTTTTCACTCTGCTTGATCATATTGTATCATCCTCCTCTCTTGACCCTTGAAAACTTCCTCCACACCAAACTCAAAACAAACTCATTAGAGGGTTAGTGCATAATTGAAAATTCATACATTCAGAGGTGACATAATCATTCTTAACACTTCTGGACATTGCACAAAGTTACTGAAAGTTAATGGAACAAACAAATCCATCAAACATAGCAAAACAGGCAATGCGAAATAAAAGGCAGAATCTGTCAAAACAGAACAGTCTGTAAAGACGAATTTTCCAGGGGCACTTAACTTGCTAAGATGAAAATGCTCAAATTGAATGAAAGTTGCGTACATATCTGAGGATCACGCATGTAAATTGGCAGATTTTTCTGAGTTACCTACAGAGAACCCTGCCCAAATTCGTGACAGCAAGAAATCTGTTTCTGCGCAGTAATCCAAATCTAGTATTGACTTTACTATCAAAGACTTTACTTGGCACAACAATGCAATAAAATAAAGATAAGGAGAGGTTGCTACAGTAGTAACAACTTCCAAGACTCAAATATAAAACAAAAGTACTGTAGTAAAATGATGGGTTGTATCCCATAAGTGCTTTTCTTTAACGCCTTTCAGCTAGGCGCAGAAAGTGTGAATCAAGTATTATCAAGAGAAGAAGCATTGACATCAAAAAATTTCTCACAAACAAAACTTGTTGCAGAGGGTACCTTAGATGCTCCATTGTCTAAATTTCCCATAGTGGTACTAAGGGTTTTATCAATTTTAGGCTTATAATAATTCTTTGGCTTAGGCACCTTAGAGACATACATGAATTTTTGCTCCTTTCCCACATAAGCTTTCTCCTTAAATTTAAGAGAAGAAAAAGTTGAACCCAATGTTCCCATAGCTTCTTCAAGTTTACCAATTCTATGGGTTTGATTATCATGGATAGCACAAGTTTCTAAAGTAGCAATTCTTTTATTAATTCCTCCTAGGGATTTATCAAGTTTATCAGTATTATCAAGTAATATCCCCAGTTTAGTCTCAACACTTGGAAGATTTTTGTCTATGGCTTCTAACTTTTTCATGACATCCTCAAGAGAGATTTCAATTTTAGTTTCATTAACAGGTGGTATTCCAACTAGACTCTCAATGATGCAACTAGCTTCTAAAGCAGGAGTACCTAGGAAATTACCCCCCGAAAGAGTATCAAGAACATACCTATTCCAGCTAGATATACCAACATAAAAGTTCCTGAGTAGGATAATTGTGGAGTGTTTCTTAGTGCACCTATGATGAGCATCACTAATTCTATACCAAGCATCTTTAAAACTTTCTCCACCTTGTTGCTTAAAAGAACGAACTTCAATTTCAGGATTACTCATTTTAGCAATAGTAAATAAAGCAAACTAGATAAAGTAAATGCAAGTAACTAATTTTTTATGTGTTTTTGATATAGAGAACGCAAACAAGATAGTAAATAAAGTAAAACTAGCAACTAATTTTTTTGTGTTTTGTTTTAGTGCAGCAAACAAAGTAGTAAATAAAGTAAAGCAAGACAAAAACAAAGTAAAGAGATTGGAAGTGGAGACTCCCCTTGCAGCGTGTCTTGATCTCCCCGGCAACGGCGCCAGAAAAAGAGCTTGATGCGTGCGGTTAACACACGTCCGTTGGGAACCCCAAGAGGAAGGTGTGATGCGTACAGTAGTAAGTTTTCCCTCAGAAAGAAACCAAGGTTTATCGAACCAGTAGGAGCCAAGAAGCACGTTGAAGGTTGATGGCGGCGGAGTGTAGTGCGGCGCAACACCAGGGATTCCGGCGCCAACGTGGAACCTGCACAACACAATCAAAGTACTTTGCCCCAACGTAACAGTGAGGTTGTCAATCTCACCGGCTTGCTGTAACAAAGGATTAAACATATTGTGTGGAAGATGATGTTTGTTTGCGAAAAACAGTAAAGAACAATTGCAGTAGATTGTATTTCAGATGTAAAGAATGGACCGGGCTCCACAGTTCACTAGTGGTGTCTCTCCCATAAGATAAATAGCATGTTGGGTGAACAAATTACTGTTGGGCAATTGACAAATAAAGAAGGCATAACAATGCACATACAAATATCATGATGAGTACTATGAGATTTAATCGGGGCATTACGACAAAGTACATAGACCGCTATCCAAGCATGCATCTATGCCTAAAAAGTCCACTTTCAGGTTATCATCCGAACCCCTTCCGGTATTAAGTTGCAAGCAACAGACAATTGCATTAAGTATGGTGCGTAATTTAATCAACACAAATATCCTTAGACAAAGCATCGATGTTTTATCCCTAGTGGCAACAGCACATCCACAACCTTAGAACTTTCTGTCACTGTCCCGCATTCAATGGAGGCATGAACCCACTATCGAGCATAAATACTCCCTCTTGGAGTCACAAGTATCAACTTGGCCGAGCCTCTACTAGCAACGGAGAGCATGCAAGAACATAAACAACATATATGATAGATTGATAATCAACTTGACATAGTATTCAATATTCATCGGATCCCAACAAACACAACATGTAGCATTACAAATAGATGATCTTGATCATGATAGGCAGCTCACAAGATCTAACATGATAGCACAATGAGGAGAAGACGACCATCTAGCTACTGCTATGGACCCATAGTCCAGGGGTGAACTACTCACACATCGATCTTGAGGCGATCATGGCGATGAAGAGACCTCCGGGAGATGATTCCCCTCTCCGGCAGGGTGCCGGAGGCGATCTCCTGAATCCCCCGAGATGGGATTGGCGGCGGCTGCGTCTCTGGAAGGTTTTCCGTATCGTGGCTCTCGGTATCGGGGGTTTCGCGACGAAGACTTTAAGTAGGCGAAGAGGTAGGTCGGGGGCGCCACGAGGGGCCCACACGCTAGGGCCGCGCGGCCAGGACCCGGGCCGCGCCGCCTCGTTGTGTGGCCGCCTCGTCGCCCCACTTCGTTTCCCTTTCGGACTTCCGGAAGCTTCGTGGAAAAATAAGCCCCCGGGCGTTGATTTCGTCCAATTCCGAGAATATTTCCTTACTAGGATTTCCGAAACCAAAAACAGCAGAAAACGAAGAATCGGCTCTTCGGCATCTCGTCAATAGGTTAGTGCCGGAAAATGCATAATAATGACATATAATGTGTATAAAACATGTGAGTATCATCATAAAAGTAGCATGGAACATAATAAATTATAGTTACGTTTGAGACGTATCACCCGGCTGCCACCGGCTGGTAGGACAAAAGATGTTGTGCAAGTTTCTCATTGCGAGCACGTACGACTATATATGGAACACATGCCTATGGATTGTTTAGTACTTGGATACCGTTTTATTATTATCTGCAAATGCCCTACCTTGATTGTTACATGACTTATCTTATCCATGCAGCGCTCGTTCATCCATCCCTATGCCTACAGTATTTTAATCCTGATGTTTACTAAAATCACTACTACTGTCTTTATTACACTGCTGCTTATATTTCACTACTGCTACTGCTATAAAATTTTTGCTACTGATAAACTCTTGCGAGCAAGTCTGTTTCCAGGTGCAGCTGAATTGACAACTTCATCTGTTAAGGCTTACAAATATTCTTTGGCTCCCCTTGTGTCGAATCAATAAATTGGGTTTTACTTCCCTCGAAGACTCGTTGCGATCCCCTATACTTGTGGGTCATCAAGACTATTTTCCGGCGCTCGTTGCGGGGAGCATAGCTTTATTTGCAAGTTCACCTGAATTGATATTGTTCGCTGCAAATCCTCCATCATGGGTAAAACTCGCGATGCTAAAGTCGCCATATTACCATCCACTACAAGAAAAGGTACAACTCTGAGTACCTCTGTTGCTCTTGATTCACCATCTGTGATAAGTCAACTTGTTTCACCACCACAAGCTTCACGTGTTGGTACTTCTGCTAAATCTGAAAATTCCTCTGATAATTTTGATGATGCTTCTACTGTGCTTGATGAAAATGGTTCATTAGGTCCTTTTCTAGATGCTACAATTGCTAGGTCTAGACAAATTGAAAATACTGAAATCCCTAATGAAAATAATGTTACACCTGTTAATTCACCTGAGTCTGATGATCCTGATGAAGATTATGTGGAACTTGATGATGATTTTATTGATAAATGTAATGCTACTACTGGTACAAGTAACCTTAAAAAGCTTCTTGCACAACATGCTGTTAGATATAAACTGTCTCCTGATCCTAAATTTGCCACATCTCCTATAAACATTAAGGATAAGGATTATGATTTTTCTCTTGATTTATCTCATATATCTATTGTTGAGAAAACACCTTTTTGTGGTACTGAAAAAGAAAGTGTTGTAGAGCACATGAATGAGCTTTCTACTTTAAGTAGCTTGTTTTCTGATGATGTTAAGATGCGTACTTATTTTGTTGCTAAATTTTTTCCTTTCTCATTAAAGGATGATGCTAAGATTTGGTATAATAGTTTGCCTCCTGATTCTATTGATAGTCCAAGTTGTTTGCTTGATGTTTTCTTTCGAAAATATTTTCCTGCTAGTGCTCAACATATTGCTCTGTAGAAAATTTATAGTTTCGACCAAGAAGATGGGGAGAAATTGCCTGAAGCTTGGGCAAGGTTTTGCTCTCTTATTAGAGCTCGGCTTGGACATGATTTGGAAAAGCATGATTTACTTGATATATTTTATAGTGGACTAACCATTGAGTCTAGGGCATACCTGGATAGTTGTGCTGATTGTGTTTTCAGGAAAAGAACTCCAGACGAAGCTGAAGAATTATTGGCTAGAATAAGCCAAAATCATGATGATTGGACTACACCTGAACCAACCCCAACACCAGTATTGAAGAAGAGGGGTATGATTGAATTAAATGATGAAGATATGAGGGAAGCCAAGAAATCTCTTATGGAGAAAGGTATTAAATCTGAAGATGTGAAGAATTTACCTCCTATAGAAGATCTATGTAAGATAATTCCCCCTTCATCCACGATTGAGGTACATTCTCTTCAACGCTTTGATAAAGGAGATATTCCTTACTCAAAACCTCCTGATCAATGTTTAGATGAATTTGATAATTATGTTGTTAAGCAAAATAACTTTAATATGAGAGTAGAGAATCATCTAATGGAAAACTCTCAAGCTATTAGTAAATTCCATGATATTGTGGAGAGAACCTCCAATGATGTTAAGATGCTTGTTAAACATTTTCATATGATTCAAACTCAAATTGATCAACTTACTAAAGTGCAAAATGACTTGTTAAAAAATACTCATAAAGAAAAACATGCTTATGAAGTTGCAACTAGAGGTGGTGCTTCTACCCAGGATCCTCTATATCCTGAAGGGCATCCCAAAAGAGTTGAACAAGATTCTCAACGAACTAAAGAAACTAGTGGTCCCTCTAAGAAAAAGAAAAAGAAACATAAAACTGTTGTAGAATCTTCTGAAACTGTTAATGATCCTAATAGTATTTCTATTTCTGATGTTGAAACTGAAAGTGGTAATGAACATGATAAAGATAATGATAAGAATGATGTTTCCGATAAAGAAGAGATTGAAAATGAACCTGAAAAGCATGCTAAAAATAAAAAGTACACTAAAGAAGATTTTATTGCTAAGAAACATGGTAATGAAAGAGAACCTTGGGTTCAAAAGCAAATGCCTTTTCCTGCTAAGAAACTAAAATCAAAGGAGGAGGAACACTATAATAAATTTTGTGATTGGATGAAACCTTTGTTTTTGCAAATCCCTTTGACTGATGCTATTAAATTGCCTCCTTATTCAAAGTATATGAAAGATATTGTCTCTAACAAAAGGAAAATTCCTAATGAGGAGATTTACACTATGCTCGCTAATTACTCTTTCAATGGCAAGGTTCCAAAGAAGCTGGGAGACCCAGGTATACCAACTATCCCTTGTTCCATCAAGAATAATTATGTTAGAACTGCTCTATGTGATTTGGGAGCAGGAGTTAGTGTGATGCCTTTCTCTCTTTACAAAAGACTTGATTTAGATAAGTTGATACCAACCGATATATCTTTGCAAATGGCTGATAAATCTACTGCTGTTCCTGTTGGTATATGTGAAAATGTTCTTGTTCAAGTTACTCAAAATTTCTTAATATTAACGGATTTTGTTGTGTTGGAAATGCCTGAAGATGATAATATGTCTATTATTCTTGGAAGACCCTTTCTTAATACTGCAGGGGCTGTTATTGATTGCAATAAAGGAAAAGTCACTTTCAATGTTGATGACAAGGAACATACTGTCTATTTTCCCAAGAGGATTGATAAAGTATATGGAGTTAATACGATTTTTAATTTGAGAACTATCAAGGTGGGAACTATTGATTGTCCTATATATGAGCCTAAATAAGAATATCAAAGTATTGTGATTGGATCCATATCAATTCAATATAAGGTAACATGATTGATTTGAGGTTTATTTCTTCTTATGTCATGTAAAATTTATTTGGTAGCAAGACTTGATCAACCTTGTTAACAAGTATATTTTAAATGCATGAGAGAGCTAAACAACACTTCTTTCTTTCTCCACTTGTTTTACTTGTTGTAGTACTACTTGTTTTGCAAGATGCTTTAGTCGTTTAAAATTTTGGAAATCTTTTTCCTGCCCTGAAATAATTATTTTAACACCCAGAAATATGCATTTTTCGAAATTTTCAAAAAATTACAAAAATTATACCGTTGGTCCTATTTTTCGAAATGCAACCTGGGAGTGCCTGGGGCTGACCAGTGGGGCACCCAGGGCGGCTCCCCATGTGTCGGCGCGGCCTGGAGGGGGGGGGGTGCCACCCTGTGGTGAGGGCCCCTCCTGGCCCCACTTCGTCATCCCTTCCACTCATTGCACTCTCTCTCCCGAAAAAACTCGTACCAGTTCGTTCTCACTCGCGTTTTCGCCCAAGAGCTCAGGATTTTTCGATCTCCTTGCTCAGCCCATCTTTGCTGCTGAAATTTGGAGCATTTGTTTTCCGGTATGTGACTCCTTCGATTATCCAATTATAATTTTGAATGGTTGAGTATATCTTGAGAAATTTGCTGCTGTAGGTGACATGTTAAGTGAGCTTGCATGCTTGATTCAAGTTGTAGAAATGAGTTTTGATGCATGTTTAGTACTCTAGCAAGTTCCTATAGTAGTTTCCCTCAATTATATGTCTTGAAATCAAGTTTTATAATGATTGTTGAAAAATTTCAGAAAATGGAGTGGAATAGACATCAACTCAATCAACATGAATTGGAGGTGCATGAAGTTATGAGAGTCCACCGTGAAGAGGGGGTATACCCCTCCTACTACCCATGCACCGATTTCATGAAGAGTGCAGGGATCTTCCAGGATGTTCAAAGTCTAATTTCTAATGCAGGGTTAGAAGATTTTGTTGTTGGTGAACCTTACCAATATGCAAAACTAACCATGTCAGTGGTGCAGGATTTTGAATACCATTGGTCCCAACCTAACCCCATGGTTCAATATAAAATCTACAATAAAACTATCAACTTGCCTCTTGATGATTTTTGTGCAGCTATCAAAGTGCCACCGTGGGGATCATGTGAGAAGATTAGAGGGCAGCCACCGCAACTCTTAAAACTTTACGAGATGATCTGTCAAGGGAGAAGCTTCTCAGATGAGAGTGGTAAAATTCGTAGTATTGAACTCCCATCTATTTGCTATTTTGCTTACTTTATCACCAAGTGCGTCCTTGCTAGAAAGAATGCAAATAAGTTATCCATCCATGATTTGGTTTTCTTAGCTGCTGCATTGCAACGTGATAGAACTTATAATTTGGGTGCTTTGATAGCTTTTAGGCTTGCCACTAACCGTGATAAAGGAGGACTTTGTGGGTGTCTCATTGCCTCTCGTTTGCTAGCTATGCATGGTGTAGAACCTCACCCTCTTGATATTCAACTCTCTATAGAGAAACTTGATATTGTTTCCATGATAAAACATGACTTTGTTTCTAATTGGTCTAACTCGAATAACTTGTCCTATGAGATAACCTTTTTCAAGAAGAAGTGGAGAGTAACTAAAACTGAAAGACTAGTTGGATTGCCTGCACCTGCTTTGTTTAACCTTGATTCCAGGGAAAATTGGTCGGTCACAGAAGGTGAATTTGATGCATACATAGAGAGGTGCAGCCATCAAGCAGGGGATGGCGTGGAGGAGGCCGAGGACCCCCTCGACATGCCATCCGACGCAGCAAGTTCTTCACATCAGTATTCTGGGCATGTGGAACCTTCATCCTTCTCTTCTGCACAGGGATCCTATTGTGACCACGCCATGTATGATCCACTGTCGTGGAACCCTGACCCTCGTTGGGGTTAACCTCCACTTAGGCCAAAGCCTAAGCTTGGGGGGAGGTATGCCGGCATCACTCATTCATTGCATATTACAATTGCCGGTCATGTGTATATACTTGTTTCATTTCTTTCGGTTGTTTCTCTTTTGTTTATTTTTATTTCAGTAAGATTTTATTTTAGTTTTTGAAGGTTGTTACTACAGTAGTAATCTTTATTTTTTACTTCTCTATTTCATTTGGGTGCCGATGGGTGCCTCTAATATGAGGAAGATGATATTTGGGGAAGTGCTGTCTAAAAAAACAGATTCTGGGCTGATACTAAAAAAATTCCTGTGCGTATCCATAAAGTTATTTTGAGCTGCCAATTTTTGTGCATGTTCCCCAGGTTGTTATCTAACTTTCATTAGTTGAGCACTTTTCGAGTTGAGCAGCATAAGATTTTCCGAAAAAATGATTACTGCACTGCTGTCAAGTTTTGGCAGATTTCTGCCACTTTGCTTTTCTGTGATTCTTTTAGTTTTCGTTCTCTTGTTTTTGCTTTGTTTCTTTCCTAAAACACAAAAATACCAAAAATATTTCTGTTGTTTCTCTTCACCATTTGTTTATTTGGTTCTTTGTTCCTATTTTGCTTTGTTTGCTATTGTTGGTTTGCTATGAGAAAATCCAAAAAGATTTTACTTTCATTCGGTGACTCTAATATCGAAAACGCCAAAAATATTTGTTGTTCTTCTTTGGTTTTGTAAAGTTTATTAGGTAGTTCAGCGGTCTCCGGTGGTTGGAGCTTGGTTTTCATTCCATATTATTATTCAAGCTACACAAGTGAAAGGCAATAATGACGATCTACGACAACTCGACTGTGGTGAGAGGCTGATATGAACTCTATTTGTTTTCATTTTTGTACATATACTCATCCATGTGAGCATGCTTAGTTGGTTCATGTGAGGTATATATTTAATGAAAGTCTAGTAGTTCATGATCTCTCATGTTTAGCTCCAATTTATTAATAATGAGTAGCATGTCATGAATATCTGCTTGCATTGTTTTATTCATAGATAGGTATGACATTGTGGTATCCTCTTCTGAATAACTCATTTGGATTGACTTGGCACATGCTCACGCATGCATATGACTAAAAAACAAAAAAGTCAATTAAGCCTCGATGATTTACTTTGCTTCAGAGTTCTTGTATCACTTTTATGCCTCCGTTAATTTTATTTTGTCGCAAGCATGATTATGACAGTTATTGCTCTCTTGATTGTCGCTTCCCAGTCTATTGCTAGCCTTCACTTGTACTGAGCGGGAATGCTGCTCGTGTTTCCAAATCCCTGAAAACCAAGTTATTCAAAAGTGTCCACCATAAATACCTATGCATGGCATTTCAAACCATTCCAAGTAAATTCTCATGTGCTACCTTTAAAACCTTCAAACTATTTCTCAATTTGTGTCAATGTTTTATAGCTCATGAGGAAATTGTGGCGTTTTACCTTTCAATCTTGTCAGTCGGACTTTCACCAATGGACTAGTGGCATATACATCCGCTTATCCAATAATTTTGCAAAAAGAGCTGGCAACGGGGTGCCCAGCCCCAATTAATTACAACTTTCATTAATAATTCTCTTCACATGTTTTGCCCTGATTTATCAGTAAGCAACTTAACTTGCAAATAGACACTCCTCCATGGTGTGTGAATGTTGGAAGGCACCCGAGGATTCGGTTAGCCACGGCTTGTGTAAGCAAAGGTTGGGGGGAGTGTTATCCATAATGAAACTAAAATGCATGTGTAAACAAAAGAGAAGAGGGATGATCTACCTTGCTGGTAGAGATAATGTCCTTCATGGGAGCCGCTCTTGAAAGTCTGGTTGACAAGGTAGTTAGAGTACCCACTATCATTCGTTGACAACAACAAACACCTCTCAAAACAATTTTACTTCTGTTTCAAAAATGAAAAGCTCTAGCACATGTTAATCCCTGCTTCCCTATGCGAAGGGTCAATCTTTTACTTTTATGTTGAGTCATCATCCTTTCTTTGAGCACCTTCTTGAGAGCATAATTGTCATTCTTAGTGTAATATGCTTGTCCCAGAATATAGTTAACTGTGGTATAACTTTGATGCTTTTATCTTTGATAGTCTCTATTTCTAGTCTTCCCATGAACTTCAGAGGTGCCTGGGCATTTATGTTTTGCTGTACAAATACGGGCAAGCGAGATACCACTTTATCATATCTTTCTATGAACATTGCAATCCTGCTTATGGAAGTGTTTCATGATGCTTGTTATTAGTTTGTTGGTATCTCTTTCATGATTGACACAGCTATTAGATGACTTTATTTGCATGTATCTTATTATGAATTACCTAAGTACTCGTCCATATCATGAGAATATTTACATCATATGAGCAAATGTGTTCGTGAAAGTTCTTTTATCGCACTCAGTTGTTAACTATATTGCTTGAGGACAAGCAATAAGCTAAGCTTGGGGGGAGTTGATACGTCCAAAACGTATCTACTTTCCCGAACACTTTTGCTATTGTTTTGCCTCTAATTTGTGTATTTTGGATACAACTAACACGGACTAACGCTGTTCTCAGCAGAATTGCATTGGTGTCTTATTTTTTTTGCATAAACTCAACTTTCAGGAAAATCCCCGGAAATAATCGCAATGGGCCTATTTTCACAGAGAACTCATGGGGCCAAAAGGGAAAGCCAGGGGGCCCACGGCCCCGACACCATAGGCCGGCGCGGCCAAGGAGGGGGGCGCGCCGCCTTATGGTGAGGGCGCCTCGGCCGCCCCCCCCGACGTTCTCCTTTGGACTACTTAAGGCTTTCGACCTAAAAACACGAGGGGGTTCAACCACTTTTCCAGAAGACATCCAGAACTCCACCGCCATCGCGAAACTCCGCCTCGGGACCAGAAACTCCGTTCTGGCACCCTGCCGGGACGGGGAATTGGAGGAGATCATCGCCATCATCACCACCGACGCCTCTCCATCGACCATCCATGACTCCCCCATCCATGTGTGAGTAATTCCCCCGCTGTAGGCTGAAGGGGATGGTAGGGATTGGATGAGATTGATCATGTAATAGTCATAAGATTGTTAGGGCATAGTGCCTAGTATCCGTTGTTGGTACTTTTATGATATTGTTGCAACTTGTTATGCTTAATGCTTGTCACTAGGGCCCGAGTGCCATGATTTCAGATCTGAACATGTTATTGATTCATGATGATATTCATTGTTTTATGATCTTACCTGCAAGTTGTATACACATATTGTTGTCCGGAACCCGAGGCCCCAAAGTGACGAAATTGGGACAACCGGAGGGGAAGGCTGTGATATGAGGATCACATGTGTTCATGGAGTGTTAATTCTTTGCTCCGGTACTCTATTAAAAGGAGTACCTTAAGTACCGATAGTTTCCCTAGAGGCCCGGCTGCCACCGAGCTGGTAGGACAAAAGATGTTGTGCAAGTTTCTCATTGCGAGCACGTACGACTATATACGGAACACATGCCTATGGATTGTTTAGTACTTGGATACCGTTTTATTATTATATGCAAATGCCCTGCCTTGATTGTTACATGAGTTATCTTATCCATGCAGCGCCCGTTCATCCATCCCTATGCCTACAGTATTTTAATCCTGCTGTTTACTAAAATCACTACTACTGTCTTTATTACACTGCTGCTTATATTTCACTACTGCTACTGCTATAAAGCTGTTGCTACTCGATAAACTCTTGCGAGCAAGTCCGTTTCCAGTGCAGCTGAATTGACAACTCCGCTGTTAAGGCTTACAAATATTCTTTGGCTCCCCTTGTGTCGAATCAATAAATTGGGTTTTACTTCCCTCGAAGACTGTTGCGATCCCCTATACTTGTGGGTCATCAGTCCCTAGTAAGCCTCTTGTATAACTAGCTTGTTGATTAATAGATGACCATGGTTTCGTGATCATGAACATTGGATGTTGTTAATAACAAGGTTATGTCATTGGGTGAATGATATAATGGACATACACCCAAATGAGCGTAGCATAAGATCAAGTCATTAAGTTCAATTTGCTATAAGCTTTCGATACATAGTTGCCTAAGTCCTTCGACCATGAGATCATGTAAATCACTTACACCGGAAGGGTACTTTGATTACATCAAACACCATTGCGTAAATGGGTGGTTATAAACATGGGATTAAGTATTCGGAAAGTGTGAGTTGAGGCATATGGATCAATAGTGGGATTTGTCCATCCTGATGACGGATAGATATACTCTGGTCCCTCTCGGTGGAATGTCGTCTGATTAGCTTGCAAGCCTATGATTGGATCATAAGAGATGACATACCACGGTACGAGTAAAGAGTACTTGTCGGTAACGAGGTTGAACAAGGTATGGAGATACCGATGATCGAACCTCGAACAAGTAAAATATCGCGTGACAAAGGGAATCGGCATCGTATGTAAATGGTTCAATCGATCACTAAGTCATGGTTGAATATGTGGGAGCCATTATGGATCTCCAGATCCCGCTATTGGTTATTGCTCGGAGAGGAGTCTCGACCATGTCTGCATAGTTCGCTAACCGTAGGGTGACGCGCTTAAGGTTCGATGTCGCATAAGTAGATTCGGAATATGAGATGGATACCGAAGTTTGTTCGGAGTCTTGGATGGGATCCAAGACATCACGAGGAGGTCCGGAATGGTCCGGAGAATAAGATTCATATATGGGAAGTCATTTTCAGGGTTACCGGAAAAGTTCAGGATTTTTCGGTATTGTACCGGAGGTTCTAGAAGGTTCCGGGGGTACCATAGTGGGGCCCACCTATCCTGGACGACCAACATGGACCGGAGGGGGTCACATAGGCCCACATGGGCCAAGCACACCAGCCCCCCAAGGCCCATGTGGTTGGATCAAGTGGATAAGATCAAATCCCTTGAAAATAGGGACTTAACTTGGGGGGAAGTTGCCCCGTTGTTTTGGCCGACCCAAAGGCTTGGAGGAGGGACCAAGGCAGCCCCCCCATGCCTATATAAGAGGGAGGGGAGGGCTGGGGCGCAGCACATCATCCCCCAAGCCCTAGCTGCCCCTCTCTCCCTCCTCCTTCTTCCTGCGCAGGCTAGGCGAAGCCCTGCAGGAATTTCTCCTCCACCTCCACCACCACACCGTCGTGCTGCTGGGATTCCGAGGGGATCTACCACACCTCTGCTGCCCGCTGGAACGGGGAGAGGAAGGGCTTCATCGACACCGTACGCACGACCGAGTACGGAAGTGCTGCCGGATTGCAGCACTGGATGATCGACTACATCAACAACGAGATCTAATCTCGTAGGCTTTGGAATCTTCGAGGGTTAGTCTCACATACATCTCGTTGCTTCGATCTTGGTAGATTAGATCTTGCTTCTTCCTAGATTGGATCTTGGTTTTTGTTCATGTTCACGGTAGAGTTTTTTTGTTTTCCATGCAATGAACCCAACACAAACAATATGGCGGAATGCGAGGCTCTACTACACGGTCCGTGCATCGCTAAGGAGATTGGGATCAAGCACATCATATGCTGCGGAGAATCCGACCTGGTGGCACAACAAGTAGCCGGAACCTGGAACGCCAGAAACTCCGGTATGGCGGCTTACAGAGACGAAGTTGACGAGATCGCCAAGTGCCTTCCTCGGATATGAAGTCAAATACGTCATGAGAGATGATAACACAGCGGCAGATATGCTGTCCAAGCTCGGATCTGGTAGAAAACCCATTCCGCTTGGAATTTTCCTTGAGCATCTTCAGACACCCTCGGTGAAGGGCGCTAACTCGGAAAACCTAGATGTGGCGGTGTCTCCGTCTAAGGAGGTGATGGTCATCACTCCGGCTTGGACCTGACCTTTCCTGGAGTACCTCATCGACCAAAAGTTGCCGGAGGACGAAGTCCTCGCACGATAGGTCATCAGACGAGCAAGATCCTACACAATTGTCTATGGACAGCTCTACAAACGAAGTGCAAATGGGGTATTTCTGAAGTGCGTCTCAAATCAAGATGGCATTGAAATCCTCAGAGGGATCCATGCAGGGCATTGCGGGCATCATGCCGCTCCCAGGTCCCTCGTTGCAAAAGCCTTCCGGCAGGGTTTTTACTGGTTAACAGCTAAAGAATATGCTGAGAAAATAGTGAAAACCTGCCGAGGCTGTTAGTACTACGCTACTCAACCAAATGCTCCGGCTCAGGAGCTGAAGGCCATCCCTATTACTTGGCCGTTCGCGGTTTGGGGACTCGATATGGTCGGCAAACTAAAGAAATCATCTCCTGGCGGTTTTGAGTCCTCTTGGTCGCTATTGACAAGTTCAGTAAGTGGATCGAGGAAAATCCAGTGAGAAAAGCCGATGGTGCTACGACACTAAAATTTGTTTGCAGCCTCGTAACGAGATTCGGCATCCCACACAGCATAATCACAGACAATGGCACGAACTTTGCACAGGGAGAGCTCAAGGATTATTGCAATGACGTAGGGATCCGGCTTGAGCTTGCATCTGTGGCTCATCCACAATCAAACGGTCAGGTCGAATGAGCCAACGGCCTTATACTAGCCGGAATCAAACCTCGCCTGGAAGAACCACTGCAACGTGCAGCTGGAGCTTGGGCTGAGGAGTTAGATTCTGTTCTGTGGAGTTTACGAACTACCCCTAACAGGTCAACCGGATTTACACCTTTCTTCCTAGTATACGGATCTGAAGCAGTGCTCCCCTCCGACATCATCCATGATTCCCCGCGAGTTTCCGCCTACAATGAAGAAACTGCTGACGAGGCTCGACAGCTATCTGTGGACCTGATCGAAGAGGCTCGGAATCTAGCTGACCAACGTTCCACAATTTACTAGCAGAAACTCCGACGCTACCATAGTCGTCGAGTTCGGAACCGCTCGTTTAGGGAAGGTGACTTGGTCCTCCGCCTTCGGCAGGTGAAAGAGCATAAGTTGCAATCTCCATGGAAAGGACCTTTCGTCATCAGCAAAGTGTTGCACAACGGATCTTACTATCTCGTTGATTTTCGTGAGTTAAAGGATAGACCTGCCAATTGGTACCGGAAACGCAAACGGGAGGATCCGGATGACATATACGATGAAACAGATCGTCCCTGGAATATAGCACATCTATGTCCTTTCCACACTTAGAAACTTCCATTACATACTTTGTAATATACTTTGTAATAGTTATGATACATGATCAATGATATAAAGCATATGGTTCACTCTTTGAGTCTTTTTACCTCCTTTAGTTGTTCATTTTGGGTCGTGTATGTTTTCCGACTAAAACCGCAGAGCTGGATGTTTCCGCCTAGGCGTGTATAAAAGTTGTGATTTTCAAAATCGTCCTTTAGGACGTAGGCTTAAGTTTTCTGGTGGATGAGTTTTTTGTTGCGAACTTATGGATTCCTGGTAGCGATTTCCGGCACCTTGGTTGGAGGATTGTTTCCGCGGTTATTGACGGATTGCCATTAGGCTTCGTCGTCGTCGGCGATTTTTTTCCGGCTAAAGGTCTTCCGGCTCGTGGAAGGTCAAATAAGCAAGCCGGAAAACTTAGAAACTAGCACTTGCTTTCAAACAAACGAAACATGCATATAATATCAAACGGATAGCAGGATAAGTTTTTTCCTCCCAAGCATTTGTTTCGTCCTAGCTACTTAAGAATATTTAAGTTATATTACAAACCCTCGATGGGGCAAAAATGATGCATTGTTTTTTCCCGCAGGAATGAGTTTTTTACTTCTCCTTCATCGGAGAATAACAACCTTCATCGTCAGTTTGCGACTTGCTTTTCTATGTGTCCTTGGCCGGAGAAGAAACCGCATCTTCATCGCTTTCCTTAGTATCTTCAGTCGGAGAAGTAGCGCCGCCCTTGGACTTGTTCTTCTCGGATTCCTTGGAGCTGGTCCAGGTAAACTGGCTGCCGTAACCGGATCCAGTAGGTCGCGCTTCCGCCTCTCGCTCCTTGTCAAGCTCTGCTTTGAGGGCTTCGTCCGCAGGAAGCACCACCTTATCATAAAATTCGTCATGGCGAATGCGGCGGGAAATCCTAGTATCGTACCCACTGCACACATCCGATAGCGCATCTGCGTCCAAGTTCGAAGGAATTCCGGCAGTGGTAAGATCGATGTCCAGCCCCGGAGCACGTGAAAGGCACATGGCCAAAGACATCTGAGCGGAGCCTCTGGAAGATGAAGCTTGGAGTCAACAACGAGCTCCGGAAGGACATCCATTTTCTGGATAAGTCCTTGGGCGTCGCAGGTTCTGCTTTCTTTGATCGCCAAATTGTGGCAGATCTTCCGGCAAGCTGAGATCAAGTCCCTGCAGTCGTCTCCGGCGAGCTTGATTAAATCGTCGCGTGGGAACATGTTGCGGCGAGCTTCATCATATCCAAGTGGTTCTGCACATAATTTTTTTGGTCGGAGTTAAGCATTAGCCAGAGTTACGAAGAATTGTTTGACTTTGGGTCTCCGGATACTTACCATGACATCGGAATTCAGTAAGTCCAAGCTTTGCTCCGATGTCGTCATGTCACTACGGAGCTGTTGGACTTTAGCTTGGAGGTTTTTTAGCGTTGTGATGTCCTTCTTGCGCTTCTCCACCAAGTCAGCTTTTTCTTTGATAAACTCGGAGTTCTTCTCCACCAGTTGCTTTTTTGTAAGCTCCCGTTTTTCTTCCACCTCCGTGAGCTTCGTCTCCAAATTCTTGTAAGCGGAGCGCAGGTTCTCAAGCACGGAGGAAGTAGTGGCAAGAGAGAGGAAGATGCACCTGTCGAAATTAAAATAAAGTAAATTCAAAGTTGGAAAGCTGGATTAATGGTAAATTTGGTCGGAGACATACCTTGGGAAATTTTTTCCTTAAAATCCTGGATTTTATCCGCCTGGCTCAGGGTGACGCGGCACTGCAAGGAAATGTTCTTGTGGAGCTCATAATGCAGCGCTTGTTGTTCCTACAGCATTAATAGAGCAGGAATAAGTTCCGGATACATGTTTATATCAGTGTAGATCTTTTCGAAGCATCATTGCCGGAAAATTTACGCCATGACGCTTGGGGGATACCACGACACTTTAAAAAAATTCAGTTGGGTTTACTCAAAGTATCAAGGTGCTAACGGTTACTAGTTTCCGTCTAGATACTTGGGGGCTACTGGGAATATTGGTGTACCTTGCGTTTGATGAGGAGATGGTCGAAGAACTCGCCGATCTCTCTTTTGTGATTTTGAATCTCGGAAGATTCAATATCAGCTTTACCCCATGCGTTGTTTAGCATGGAGTTCAGCAGGTCTTGCTCGAGCTCCCACTTCTCCATTTCCATCAGCTTGTTGAAGAACTTATGGGAGTATGCCTTCTGAGTGGAGAAGAGATCTGTGGGATCGTCAAAGTTGGTCGGAAACCCGACGACATCCTTAGCCGAAGCTTCAACCTTGTTAGTTGAGGTGACTTTTGCCTCATATGGAACTTTTCATTGGGGCCCTTCAGGAGCGGCTTGCTTCGTAGCAGAGCAGCTTCCGCCTCCTTTCCCGCTGCTCATTGGAATAATTTCCACTTGAACATTGGCAGCAGGGTTGTGGTAAGGTTGGGCTTCAGGTGGAGTTGGGTGGGGAGCAGGATTGGAGGTACTTGGCGGAGCTGGGGTAGTCGGAGCCACGGCCGGAGATGTCCTCAGATAGTTCGTGATGGGCTTCTGGGTGTTAACCCGTGAAGTGGGGACCTTTTGGCTTCTAGAACAAGCAAATGAAAAAATAAGTAACAAAACTTCACAATCAATAGTATGTATTTCCGAGCACTTACGTAGCACCGGGGAGCAGCGGGCGTGATCCTTTCCCTGTTCTGGCCAGCAACTTGATACGATCGCGCTCCGCCTTCTTGGAGTCAAGGCGCGGGGGTGGCTTGGTCTTTGCCTTTTTGGCGGAGGCCTCGCCGCTGGCTCCGGCGTCGGGGCCGGAAACCTTGGCGTGGGGACGCTTAGTCGCGCTAGGGGCAACCTTTTTTTGAGCTTTCTCTTCCCCCTCGGCGCCGTCCTCCGGATCCTCCTCCGCCTTTTCGGAGCTAGCGGGTACGCGGAAAACATTTCTAAAACCATCCTCCGCCAAGGTATTGAGCTGTAGAGGAAACATGGCAAAAGATAGAACATTTCAAGAATGAAGAAGCAAAAATGACTAAGTGCGAATACGTACCGGACGACATTTGTTGTTGACGGAGATGTCTTTATAAATCTTCGGGACCTCCTGGCCCCGGGTAAGATTCACAAGTGTTAGGATCCTTTTGTTCAGAGAATCCGTTCGCAGATTGTCGCGGGTCACTCGCAGCTCGACCCCGGAGTATTCGCAGATCAGCCGCTTATTGTACTTGAGCGGCTGGATCCGGCGAGTGAACCAGCTCAAGGTCAAGTCCATGCCGGTTAAACTGTCATGCTAACCAAGAGATCCTCCGCGCGGCCTTGTCCAGTTCCTGATACTGGGTGAGGGTGGGGATGAGGCTCCAGCTGGCTAGCTCCTTCGGGGGGCTGTTGACGAACTTGGGGAGACCTTCGTGGACACCCGGAACTGGCATGTTCTTCACATAGAACCATCCGGCGTTCCAGTACTGGATGGACTCGTGGGATGCGAGAGTCAGAAACATCCTGTGAGGGCGGAGCACGAATGTCATGCTTCCGCAGTTGACCATGACCTTATCCTTGGTCTCCTTTTTGACGCGGTAGAAGAATTGCCAGAGGCGAACATCGGGGCGGATTCCGAGGTGCCCCTCGTGGAGTGTCACGAAGTTGGAGAGGAAAAGATAGGAGTTGGGGCATATGTTATGAGGCTGGAGGCCGTAAGTGTTGAGAATCGATAAAAAGAACTTGGAGGGAGGAAGAGACAGGTCGCGCTCCACCCAGGCTTTGGTGAAGACGCGTTCATCAGACTCCGATTTGGGGGTGCTGGAGTCCTTCTGGAAGCTCCATGTATCCGGAGCAATGAGGCCTTCCTTTGCGAAGGCTTTGAGTTCCGAATTGGTGACTTCACTGGGCCACCATTCACCCTTTTCACCTTCGCGGTTTCGGGCCTTCGAACCTTTCTTCTGTTCAGCTTCCAGTACTTTGGCAGCCATTCTTGCTTGTCCTTCTAGCTCTTCTTGGATCTCTTGGGGTGTTGGGATCCGGCCTAACATATTGCTGGAAGAGGCGGAGAAAGGTTGAGCTAGCCTAGTATCAGAAATGTTGGGTGGTAGGAATGCTAAAGTTTCAACGAAAGTTGGATCCGGTGAGTTTGGCTCTGGGCTATTCCGAGTACTACCGGTGAACTTAGGTGAACTAGTGGACATTTTTCCGGCTGCATGCATATGGTAAAATACTTAAGTAGCCGAAACTAACTATGTCATCTTCTACGAGTCCAGTGGACTTACCGGCAATGGCGTGGCGGTTCCCCGTGACGCCGGCGAGGAAGAAGCTCCCGGACTCGAGGCGCAGACCTCCGGCGAGACCACGATTCGGTGGCGGAGAAGATTTCACGGTCAACCGTGAGCAACTCAGGTCAAGGGATACCTTGGAGGAGCGGCGCTTGGATTTTTCCGGGGACGAGCTCGCCGGAGTTGAGATCTACCGGGCGGCTCTGGTGCGAGGAGGAAGATGAAGTGGTGAGAGCGGTGAAAGAATGAAACTGACCGCACACGTGGAGTATATATAGGCCTCGCGCGGAGATTCATGAGCCAGATCTTACGGTGGGAACGGAACGGTCGCACCGTTCGATGACCGCCATGTGTCTTAGGGTAAAAACGGTGAAATGGACGCAGTTGTGACCTAACTGCGCGCCTCTGAAAATTCGGGCTGAAGATTGATACGTCTCCGACGTATCGATAATTTCTTATGTTCCATGCCACATTATTGATGATATCTACATGTTTTATGCATACTTTATGTCATTATTATGCGTTTTCCGGAACTAACCTATTGACGAGATGCCGAAGTGCCAGTTCCTGTTTTCTGCTGTTTTTGGTTTCAGAAATCCTAGTAAGGAAATATTCTCGGAATTGGACGAAACCAACGCCCAGGGTCCTATTTTTCCACGAAGCTTCCAGAAGTCCGAAGGGGAAACGAAGTGGGGCCACGAGGTGGGGACACCGTAGGGCGGCGCGGCCCAAGCCCTGGCCGCGCCGGCCTAGTGTGTGGCCCCACCAGGACTCCACCGACCTTGCCCTTCCGCCTACTTAAAATCTCCGTTGCGAAAACCCTACCACGTTCGATGAAACCAGAGAAAACCTTCCAGAGCCGCCGCCATCGCGAAGCCAAGATCTGGGGGACAGGAGTCTCTGTTCCGGCACGCCGCCGGGACGGGGAAGTGCCCCCGGAAGGCTCCTCCATCAACACCACCGCCATCTTCATCAACGCTGCTTGTCTCCCATGAGGAGGGAGTAGTTCTCCATCGAGGCTCGGGGCTGTACCGGTAGCTATGTGGTTCATCTCTCTCCTATGTACTTCAATACAATAATCTCATGAGCTGCCTTACATGATTGAGATTCATATGATGATGCTTGTAATCTAGATGTCATTATGCTAGTCAAGTGGATTTTACTTATGTGATCTCCGGAGACTCATTGTCCCACGTGTGTAAAGGTGACAGTGTGTGCACCGTGTGGGTCTCTTAGGCTATATTTCACAGAATACTTATTCACTGTTATGAATGGCATAGTGAAGTGCTTATTTATATCTCTTTATGATTGCAATGTGTTTTGTATCACAATTTATCTGTGTGCTACTCTAGCAATGTTATTAAAGTAGTTTTATTCCTCCTGCACGGTGTAATGGTGACAGTGTGTGCATCCGTGTTAGTACTTGGCGTATGCTATGATCATGATCTCTTGTAGATTGTGAAGTTAACTATTGCTATGATAGTATTGATGTGATCTATTCCTCCTTTCGTAGTGTGAAGGTGATAGTGTGCATGCTATGTTAGTACTTGGTTTGCTTATGTTGATCTGTCATGCACTCTAAGGTTATTTAAATATGAACATTGAATATTGTGGAGCTTGTTAACTCCGGCATTGAGGGTTCGTGTAATCCTACACAGCTAGTGGTTTTCATCATCCAACAAGAGGGTGTAGAGTCTAGCATCTATCTATTTATTCTATTATGTGATCAATGTTGAGAGTGTCCACTAGTGAAAGTATGATCCCTAGGCCTTGTTCCTAGATACTGCTATCGCCGCTTGTTTACTGTTTTACTGCATGTTTACTTCCTGCAATGTTACTACCATCAACTGCACGCCAGCAAGCACTTTTCTGGCGCCGTACTACTGCTCATATTCATTCATACCACTTGTATTTCACTATCTCTTCGCCGAACTAGTGCACCTATTAGGTGTGTTGGGGACACAAGAGACTTCTTGCTTTGTGGTTGCGGGGTTGCATGAGAGGGATATCTTTGACCTCTTCCTCCATGAGTTCGATAAACCTTGGGTGATCCACTTAAGGGAAACTTGCTGCTGTTCTACAAACCTCTGCTCTTGGAGGCCCAACACTGTCTACAAGAATAGAAGTACCCGTAGACATCAAAGATTCGCATATCCAAAGATTTAGCGCGGGAAAAAAGGAAGATGTGCGTGACGTGGGCAATTTTTTTGCTAAGTTACCGTTACAGAAGAACAAGTGATTTCCGGTTGGATGAAGTCGGAAACAAAGAAGTTTTGGAAGCTATTCAAGATTCTCTTCGGATCCGGACGAAGATAGACGGAGGAATGATGAATCTCGGAGAACTTCGGGGGCTACTGTTTTGGGTATACTTTATGGGTATATCAACGACGTGGTCTAGATCCGGCAAGCCCGGGTGCCCACAAATGGTGATGGTGGCATACGGCCCATTGGGCGGCCCAGTTGCTGTTGATAGAAGATGGATGAAGTACATCCCAGGAACATGAGCCAGATCTCAACCGACCTATACAAGAGTCGGATCCGTTGAGGCCCATGAAGTATCCGGATCCAATACGGCGTATAAGGAAATATGGATCCTTGACGTGCACGACAATGTAATATACCGTAGTTAGGCATCTTGTATTCCGGCTAGGACTCTCCGTGTAAACCCTAGATCCGTGCGCCTTTATAATCAGGATCCCGGGAGCCATAGAGGCACAACCACAACTCATTGTAACAACGTGAAAGCGCCCAGATAATTCCAGACAAGCAGCAGTAGGACCTGTCATCGTGTAGGTGTTCCGAAGCTGGGTAACTCGCGTACCACCGTCCCGAGGACACTCCGCCCAATGGCCCCTACTTCTTCTCCCCTCCATGAGAATCCCTCCTCTGGAGTACCGTTGAATAAGCAACGCCACTCGTTGTTGCGCCGCCGCCTCCTCCGGGTCCGACCCGTCGTCGTCGAACCAGTCGAAGTCGTCATCGTCATCTTCCTCCTCCGCCTCCTCCATTTATGCCGCCACAACCGTCGTCAACACATCTGCCTCCGCCGCCAACGCATCCGCCTCCGCTGCCGCCGCCTCCTCCCGCAGCTGCTGCTCCAGCGCCTCCTGCCGCTCACGGTGATGGAGCTCCCGCTCCATCCGCATGCGCTCCCGCTTTGCACGCCACCGCTCGCCCATCTCCTTCGTCCGGCGCCGCCGCGCTTCTTCCACCGTGGCGGAATCGAACACCGCTATGGTGTCCGCCAGCGTCGCCTCCTCCCACGCTTCACTCTCCACAGCTTCCGGGTTGATGTCGAACTCCTGCGGTGGTGGAGGTGGTGGTGGAGGGAACTAGCCAGCGACGGCGTGGTTCATCCTTGCGTAGGTGGTGTGTATGCGACGAGGAATGTGCTTGCGGCGGAGAAAGGGGTGTCGACGGCTGTGGTGGCTACCATTTAGCGGGGAGACCTTTTATATACGTCGGCGTCGTGAGAAGAGGCGGGAAGAAAGCATGGGAAGGGGCCAGAAGCGGCGGGAAGAAAGAGTGGGAACACGTGGTGGCGTGCGAACGCCGGCAACACATGGAGGTTGCGCAGCGTTGACAAAACGTCACACCTGCCCCCCCCCCCGTCGCAATTAAGGCAAAGTTGCGACGCTTCGTTCGTGTGTCACTAACGCGTCAGACCCGCCACTTCCCGCCTCGCTTCTCGATGTGTCTGGCGCGCCCGAAGCGTCCCTGTGGACCGGGGACGGACTCAGGGTGCCGGACACCGTATTTGGATGCGCCAGTCGGAAAGGGGCTTTGGGGCGCGCGGCTGGGAATAACAAATTGTTTGGTGCGCCCCAAATACCTTTGGGGATGCTTTGGGGACGTGGTTGGAGATGATCTTATCAACTAACTGCTACACTCGACTCTAAAATATGCAAGATTTCCAGCGTAGATCGCTCCTCTAGCCGCCACCCACACAAATCAATTAGGTTTATGAAGATCCCGCTTGATTCCTGCATCTAGGTGCTCGGTTCCCACAGCCGCCGACCAGTTCCTCGGTGTGTTGGTGACAAGTTCCTCGTTATCGTTGATGACCATATCTCCTATATGGGTGATACGTTGCAAACGTATCTATAATTTGATGTTCCATGCTTGTTTTACACCAATTTCTATATGTTTTGTTTACACTTCGTTGCACTTTTATAAATTTTCCGGAACTAACCTATTGACAAGATGCCACAGTGCATGTTCCTTGTTTTCTGCTATTTTGTATTTCAGAAAAGTTGTATAGGAAATATTCTCGGAATTGGACGAAAAAAGCCGAAGTTCATATTTTACTTTTGAATGGATCTTAGCGAACAAGAGGGGGGTGGGGTGAATGGTCGCTATGCAATTTTTATCCTTTTTCAATTTTAGTGCGATGCGGAAGTAAAGATGATAGCTTTGGTGATAGAGGTGATCCTAGTATGATCCTAGGCTAGTGCAACAAGCAAAGGAACCAAACAAGATAGTAAAGTTAGGGAGCGGGACAACCGGTGTCGAGGGTGCTCCTCGGCAATGCCCTCCGATAGGGGCTTAGGGTTGATGGAATCCTGCAAGCTGACACGAGACATCGGTTCACAGACAAGCGGGGAGAGCGATTTACCCAGGTTCGGGGCCCTCGATGAGGTAAAACCCTTACGTCCTGCCTGTCTGATCTTGATTATGAGAATAATGGGTTACAATGGGGTGCCGAAAGGTTCGGCTGAGATCTCGTCGAGAAGCTAAGTGTTACGGCGACCTAGCTCTAGACTTTTTGGTGGCTAAGATTGCTAAGATTGTATGTGTACCTCGGTAGCCTCCCTCCTGGCCTTTATATAGGAGGCCAGGTCTCAAGAGGTCTAACCGAGTACGACTAGATTTACAGTAGTTCTATCTCCAAACTTTCCTTGTTTAGTTCCTTCCTTATCTTGCCCGCCAAGGAATCTTCTTCCGCGCCATCCAAGTGGCCCACCTTGTCATCGGATTCCTTCATGGGCCCCCAGCTTGGTCGTGTAGGGTAGGGCAATGTCGGTTACCCGAAGGGTAATGCCCACCTCAGTAGCCCCCGAGTATCTAGCCGAAGATAGTTCAGGTAGAGACTAAAGCATGCCTCCACCTAATGTTCTTCTCCTAGATCGTGTTGTTCATCCTGCATCAGCATCATCATCTTCTATCGGGTGCGCGTCCAGCGCTCCCGATGGGAGTAACCCCCGAGTCTAGGTATGGATGCTTGCTATCCTTGCGTAGACTCAAGTTGTACCACTCGAACATTTTCTTCTGCTAAAGTTTTGCTACAAGTCTTCATGGGTCATCCGATACATTTGTACCAAGGCTTATTCTCTTTGATAAGTTTTCCATACGCAAGGGATAATGAATAACGTGCCCAACTTTTGCTGGTTAACTGCCGATGGCAAAACAACGTCACCCTACACAGAATCAAGTCCCCGGGCATGATCCTGGAGCGCAAAAAAGTTTTATCGGGTGCGCACCCAGCGCTCCCGATGGGAATAGCCCCCGAGTCTGGACACGGGCACTTGTCACCGGGTGCAGACTCGAGCTAAGCATTCAATCCTTTTCTCCAAATATTTCTTCACAAGAATATCTTCGAGTGTTCGTTTTATCGAGTGCGCGTCCATCGCTCCCGATGGGAGTAGCCCCCGAGTCTAGGTACGGATGCTTGCTATCCGTGCGTAGACTCAAGTTCGCCATCCGATACCTTTTACATTTCTTCGAATGCTTCGATCGTCCCTCATGACATCACTGATGACGTTATTGTTTCGCTGATTCTGACTGACAGGACGCGACCCGCCAGGCCCATTTTACCTCTGCCTAGCTCTGTTTTTAAGTAATATCCGCTTTCCTCGCACAGTTACCAAGGCGCCTCCTCGATTTCCGCGATTAACAACGGAGAAAGGGTCCTCTTCTTAAAATCTCTTAGGAAAAGAATCCTTTGTGTTCTCTCACATTTTCCACAGCATCCTCCTATCCTTCTTCTACCTTTCTCTTTCACAGTCACCGCGCCGCCACCACCGTTTCTTAGATCTTCTCCAGATCTCACGATGGTGAAGAAGAAGAACCCCACAGCCGCCGCCAGCTCCACGAGCGGTGGCGCCGCCGCTAAGGCCTCCTCGAATCTTCCGAAGAGGAGCACTCCAGATGCTCCTCCCCCAGCTCCGGCGCCATCAGCGCCGCCAAGCTTATCAACCGTAGCCAAACCCGGAGACTGGCTAGCATCCTCTGTCACAAAGCGTGACGAGAAGAGGGCTCGAAGCCTTGGGCTAATCTCCTCCGATGAGGGGAACGTGATTCTCCCAGGTGCGTTCTCTCGGCCCAATCCTCCTGCTGGTTTTACCGTGATGTTCCTGTCATTCTTGTATCAGGGTCTCTCGCTTCCTGCTCACGAGTTTCTTCATCACCTTATGCGGACTTACGAAATCCAACTGTGGCAACTCACCCCTAATTCAATCCTCCATGTTGCCGTGTTCATTACCCTTTGCAAGGCGTTCTTGGGCATCGAGCCTCACTTTGGGTTGTGGAAGAAAATTTTCTTTGTAAAGAGATACAATAGTAGCAACGGAGCCTTCGTTATTGGGGGAGTGGGGTTTGTTGTTCGTTCAGAGGTTAATTATTTCAGTTTCCCAATGAAAGAGTCCGTGCAAGGATGGAGACTGAAATGGTTTTATGTTAAAGACTCCTCAACAACCGAGTCTCAGCTTCCTTGCTTTGCCGATGTCCTTGAAGCCAAGCCTAAGAATTCTTGGAAGAACAACCTTTCTCCCGACGAAAAGACAACAGCCGACGAATTATTTGCCAAATTTCTTCGAATCAAAGAAAACGACGGCCAAACCATGATTGGTACAGAGGTGGCTGCGGTGTTCTTGAAACGTCGGGTGCAGCCAATCATGGCCAGGAACCGCCCAATGTGGTTGTATTCAGGTCCAAAAGATGAAACCAGGATAAACATCGCTGAACTGTCGGAAAAGGAGCTGCTTGATGAAGTTCGTCGCCTTACTCTCTTTAGCTAGGAAGACTCGATCCCACTGATATCGTCTTATCCTCCCCTTGATGCCGATCATCCGTCGACAGAGGTAGAATTTTTTTTTATATTCTCATTACCCTGTTCCATTCTGCCGATATGACTACTATTGTTCTTATTCACTTTTTCTTCGACAGATTCCCATAATTTCCAAAAACCTGCACGATTTACCAAATGACACTTCTGAGGGAAGAGGTTCCTCGACTCCTGAGAATTTTCGCACTGCTGAATATACGAACTCAAAGAATGAGCACGATGATCCGATAGATTCTGAAGCTATCTTTGCCGATCCTCCACCCTCAGCCTATGATACTTGCGACACAGCGGGGTCAGTGCATGATGACGACGCTGATCGTGATACCTTTATTAATGCAGCTGAGGAAGAGGCCAAGGCTTCGCCTATGAAGAGATCAACCGCGGGTTTTGCTGATGAAGATGATCTCTTTGATTCGAAGTGCCTTTTTCCTGGAGTCCGTATGTCGCTTTTATCATTCGCTCTTCTTTCATAATTTTTGCCATCCATTTCCTTTCGCAGTGACGAAGGTCTCATCGAGCCCCCGCCTAAGAAAGCCAAATCTGGCGCTGCTCCTCTGGACGTCGCGGCTTCAGAAGCTTCGGCTCCTAAGGCAGCCCCCGCGGCCCAGGTATCGACTGCTTCCTCCCTTTCCAAGGGGAAAGATGTTCCTTCAAGTGCTGCCGCCACGACTCCTCCTTCTGTAAGTCCTTTTTTGATCACAACTCAAATTTCTCGGAGCGTGCCTCGTCTAACGATTCTTTGCCAAACATCCTTCTATCTCAAGGACCTGCGGGGCGTTATATCCTCTTTGGAGGCCTTCGCCTCCCAATTCACTTCTCTGGAGGCAGACAATGTTCGACTGCAGAAAGAAGTTGAATCTTCTTCCTCGAAGTTGAACGGCGCAGTCAAGATAGCTACCGAAGCTCGCCAAGAAGTCGACTCCCTGAAGGAGGAAGTGAGCAGGCTGAAGAAAAAGCTGAAAGAAGAGGAGGCGTCAAGACTGGCTGCCGAGGCTTGGGCAGCTGAAAAAGATGAACTCCTTCGCCAGTCTTCCTTGGCTTTGCTTGGTAATCTTTCTTATACTTCTCTGCCGATTATTGTACTTACGAATTCGATCTTTTGACAGTGATCTTTTTCATTCTATTCTTTTGCAGAAGCCGCCAACATCCCTGCCAATGCCTTGGACAAAATTCCAAATAACTCTCCTGCAAACGGTGTATCGATGACTCTCGCCTCCCACCAGCTTACGCGAGAGCTTCTTGAAAATGGAAAGGGTGCCATGGCGCGGATGCACTCGATGATCTTCCCCAAGATCAATCAGGACAAAACTCTGGGGGAGTTGATCGACGCCTTCGCGGTTGATACCAAGGAGGTTATCGAGGTATTCAAACGCACTTCGCGTACCTATGGTGCCCTCCTTGCCTTCCAACTTATGATGGGTCACGGCTTTAAGGCCGACATCGAAGAAATGTCTAAGGAGCTGCCGAAAGAGCAAGATGGGCGGTTCATTGATTTAAGCGTCTTCAAAACGTCAGCCCTTAAGTGCGCTCGCCAGCTCCTTGAACTGGTTTCATCAAGGAAGACATCGGCTGGCCCCAGTTTATCGACTCAGACCCAGGCCCTTTGATTTTTGTAACAAACTTTTTCCTTGAGCTGATGCGGAACAATGTTCTGTCGCAAAACTTATGTTTGTAATATACTCCGTGCTAGCAATGTTGCTAGTACACCTTTGTTATGATATTTTCACTTGCACTTCTCCCGATGGGAGTTACTTTAGATGTTTGAATTGAAGCAACCCGTCATCCCTTTAACGCTGTTCTTTGCAGATTTTCCCAGTGCCACCGTTTGTCGATGATTCTTCGGTTGTTCTTTCTGAAGAGGATCGGATCCAGCGTATGAAGGATCGGATTGCGCAGATGGAAAAGGATCTGGGCAGTACCTATGCCTTGGCTGCTATTGTCAGGAAGAAGGGCGAAATTGCAGCCGACATAGAGCGCTATGCTCTTACTGAACTGCATAAAGCCACTGAAAGCTTGAACTGTAAGTCTTCTTGGTCCTCGTGCTTATTATTCTCTGTTGAACATATTGCCTGATCTCCCCATTAATTCCATCGCTAGTCATAGCCCTGAACCGTGCTGAAGAGAACAAGCGAATTCACGAGCGCGTGAACGCATTGACTCAGCTGTCATCAGCCGAAGAAATTTTCTGGCGGGAACACTCGAAGGCTTCGGCTGTCGCACGATTTCAGGATCGGGTCCAACAAGTCCATCATTTCTTTGACAAGTGCTACAAAGCCCTGAGGGTAATTTGGAGGACTATGTTCCCGTTGAACGCGATTCCTCCTACGATGTTGACTCTGATGTCTGAGTTTGGGAATACCAAGAAGATTCGGGATTTGGTGCGAGCACAGGTTTTTGCAGGGGCCAGGTTTACACTTGCCCTTGTCCTTGCACGTTACCCCTCAGCAAATCTGGTCACTATAGCCAACGCGGTTGGTGACTTGGAGACTCTGTATCCGAAGGTATTGCTGTCCGCCAATATAATTGTCGACAAGCTTGAGAAGGATTCAAAGGTACCTGAGGAAAGAGAAACTCCGCAAGGGTGATTTCAAGGATTAAGGTTGTTTTGTAAATAGGTTATTTTGGCTACTTTATCCAAATGTTAGGATTGTTTAGCCGAAACTTTTTATTCGGTAGATACATGTATATGTACTTTTACCGTGTTAATGCCGTTGGCAAATTTTGAGGGAGCAAATATTAATTGCCCGTTTAGATGTATGTGTACTCGTTGGTCAATAAATCATTTGAGTGATCAGCTCGTGTTGCAGGTTTTGCTAAACCCGTTGTATGCGCAACTTTGCTTTCAACCGATGTATGTTTCGACAGTCACTCCCGAATATTTCGGGTGCAATGATTCTGCCGATGAGCCCGTTGTTCTTTGATATTTCCATATCGAACGTGGGTTGTATTTATACGTATTTCCGAACTCTTTCTATTTTCGGCACTCGTAAAGGCATCTATAGCGGAGGGAAAGGTTTGCACCTTTGTTTATTTTGCATCCTTTAGCACTCGTAGAGGCTTTTTCTTTTAGAGCTCGATCTTTTGCCGCGTAGTACGTCGTTTGCCAAGAGGCGTAAGCAAGGTTCACGGTGCTGCGGCTTAGATGCTTTGAATTACTGCAATGCTTAACAAGGGATTGAAACTTAAGTTCTCATTAATAATGTAAGCACGGGACTAAAGGGCGAAAAGAGGAAGGCCCTGTTTAAGGTAAAAGAGAAAGCTAAACATTATTCAACTATTCTAAGCAAGGAAAGAGTTCTTCTTATCTTCTGGCTTGTCTACCACGTTAGCGGTTTTCGAAGCGTCGTTGAGTACAGTGGGGGTCTTGACAGCGGCTGCCAATGTCTTGCTTTCTTCTAAGACTGTTGTGCCATCAACTGCCGAAGTTTTTGCTGCCGAAGCTTCTGGAGCAAGGTCGGCTGGCTTCTTCTTGGTTTCCCCGTCATGTTTCTCCTCCTTAATTTCGCGTATCGATAGCTTGGGCGGAGGGTTGATAATTTCTTGTTTTAACCCAAACTTCGCAACAATCCTCTGAAAGTCGCGATCACAATTGTCTGAGCGTGAAAAACTTCCATAAACTGTGATGTTTGTCCCGTTGTTCCCAGGCATTTTCAACTTAAGGTATGCGTAGTGCGGTATGGCCATGAACTTGGCATAAGTTGGTCTTCCGAGTATAGCGTGATACTGAGACTCCCAGTTCACTACTTCAAACTCGATCTTTTCCTTCCTGAAATTGTCTGTTTTGCCGAAGACGACGTTCAGGTGAACTTTGCCGAGAGAGTACCCCGGTGAAGTTGGAAGAATCCCATGGAAGCAAGTGTCTGTTTCTTCTAGCATCCTCATGGTGATCCCCATGCTTTTGATTGTGTTGACGAATATCAGGTTTAGCCCGCTTCCACCATCCATGAAGACTTTGCTCATCTTGAACCCCCCGATTTGTGCCTCAACTACTAGGGCAGCGTGTCCTGGTTTTGGTATGGTCATCGGGTGATCTGCTCGACTGAACGTAATATTCTGAGAGGACCACTCGACATACTCAGGGATGTTCGCCATGATACTTTCTGCCAGGTTAATCTCTCGGGTGAGCTTCTTCATTTCTCTTCTCGAGACACCTGTCCTATGGATCATGCTCATCTGACCACGTGGTGGTGGAAACGCCTCGTTGGGTTGATGAGGTTGAGCCTGCTGGACTTGATGCTGCGGTGGAGGTGGTGGTGGTGGTGGTGGTGGCGTTTGCTGGCCTGCCTGCTGGATGAGTTTGTGCATGTCAATGAACTGTCGACAGTCCCTGAGCAAGTGGCTTGACTTCGTTTTGCCGTCCTTAGAATCGACATACGAGTGCAAGTAACAGGGAGCGTTGATCTGCTCAGCATAGGGCAGTTCGGGGGTCCTCTGCTGCCGTGGTTTATAATTGCCACGGTTCCCAGAGTTGTTCCGATTGCCGTCCTGTCGATCGTCTCTTCTATCGTCATATCGATCTTCCTGCCGATCGGAGTACCATGCGGCTACCAGGTTGTTGTCGTCATAGCCACGGTTCTTCCTTCTCTTGTGACGATCCCTTCGACCACCCGAGTCGTGCTTTGGCTGGTCGTCGTCTTCGTCGTCACTGCGCTGTCGCGGTTTTCGCACGTTGTCCTCGCCATCAGCCCAGCTGTTGGCGATTTCCATTAACTTGGTTATGGTTTTTGGCTTTTTGCGTCCGAGTTCTTCTATGTAGCTTTCACGTCGGATGTCGTCGCTGAAGGCGTCGATTGCTCTGTCGATAGATACATCTTCGGCAGCGTTTAGGAGTTTGGTGAATCTCCCGATGTATGAGCGTATCGATTCCTTCTGCTTTTGTTGGCAATGCCGTAACTCTTCAATCCCGACGGGTCTTTTGTATGTTGCTTGGAAATTGGCAACGAAAGCATCTACTAGGTCGTCCCATGATTTGATGGAACCCTTCGGCAGACCCCTTAACCAGGCTCGCGCTGAATCCTTTAAGTAAAGCTGCGAGCACTCGCATTGCTGCTATACTGGTTCCCCTTATGCGGAATCACGGTCCGCGGATAGTCGTCTATCCAGGACCTTGGCTCCTCGCTGCCCATCGTATTTGGCGGCGTCGGTAGGGGTGGGTTTGAACTTTCTGGGTGGCATCGCCTCACGGATTTTGTAGCTTAAACAATCGGCTCCCCTGAGCTCGCCGTCGTTCTCCTGACTCTCATCTGAAGAATCACTGTCATACTCCTCCCTAGCGGCGCGTCGTCACCTTGCTTTGTCAATCCTGCTCTGGGTGATTTCATCCCGAGCATCTCTCGCATGATGCTTTGAGCCACTAGCCTGTAACGTGGTCTTTTCTTTTCGCGGAACTAGATTATCTCCCAATATCGCGAGACTTTCCAGGGTACCTCGGTGAGCTTGAGCCATGGATCCTTCAGGGCGCTGGTTGATGAGGTATGCACCGAGGTTTGCTGTTGCTCCCGCAACGATTTTTGGCCGTGGCATGCCCGCGGTGTCCGTGGTCATAAAGGACTTGGTCAGGTTCGATGTTATTTCTCTAGTGTTATCTTCCGAAAGCCTGGATAGTCTTGATCGACGCTTGTCTGCCCCCTGAGTACTTCGAGAGGCGCTTCCTTGCGAGCCTCTTCGTCGTTCGCTGGATCGGTCTGCCGCAAATAGGCGTCTCTCGAGGGTGGCTTGTTATTTCGATAGGTGCTCCCGGTTTTTCTCTAGTATAGAGCGATAGGCGTTGAGGGTTCCAACCGAGGTTCCTGCGGGAAGAGGTGTGTTGTTAAGTACGGCTGCCTTGGCTGCTGCCCACTCCTCGCCCGCGATGGTGTAATTGCTGTTGTGGTTGCTGGTGCTATTTTCGAAACTTGCTCGTCTACTGGAGCGAGGAGTATGATTTCCGTCTCCTCTGTGCCTTGTGTTTCCCGTGTTATTGGAGACATAAACCTGGTGGTGTGCCATTCTCCGGGTGGTTCCTTGGACGATGTTGTCGATACTATCCTCTCCCGATGAATACTGGGCATTGCAGATGAACGGTGTGTCGCTCGATCCCAGCCCGTGCCTGGTGTCGCAGTTCAAGCAGTAGTACGAGGTTAATTCCGAAAATGCGGGATTGTCGGATCCTACCGACATGGAAGACGCCGAACGGGGAGTCGAGGGCGCAGGAGAACTCGCCGAGCCTGTCAGACCAGCAGAAAGGTCGAGTGATGATGACGCGCTTGGACTCGTCGATCTGGAAGTGGGTGATTCCAGCAGCCGAAGGATTCCTTCCGCGTTGACGTTGTAGTGGACGCTACCAAAGGTCATCTCCATGTTTCCTTGTAAATCTGAGAAGGTTGAGCGAGAGGAGTCGCTGTGCGGGGTGAATTCATAGGAGCCGAATCGAATCGGGCTTCCCAAGCTTGGTGATGACGGTGTCGATGAAGTTGCCGATGACATGACTGGATCTGCCGATGACCGATCTTGTGTCAACAGGGTTCCCACAGACGGCGCCAATTGTCGATGGTGCTCCTCGGCAATGCCCTCCGATAGGGGCTTAGGGTTGATGGAATCCTGCAAGCTGACACGAGACATCGGTTCACAGACAAGCGGGGAGAGAGATTTACCCAGGTTCGGGGCCCTCGATGAGGTAAAACCCTTACGTCCTGCCTGTCTGAACTTGATTATGAGAATAATGGGTTACAATGGGGTGCCGAAAGTTTCGGCAGAGATCTCGTCGAGAAGCTAAGTGTTACGGCGACCTAGCTCTAGACTTTTTGGTGGCTAAGATTGCTAAGATTGTATGTGTACCTCGGTAGCCTCCCTCCTGGCCTTTATATAGGAAGCCAGGTCTCAAGAGGTCTAACCGAGTACGACTAGATTTACAGTAGTTCTATCTACAAACTTTCCTTGTTTAGTTCCTTCCTTATCTTGCCCGCCAAGGAATCGTCTGCCGCGCCATCCAAGTGGCCCACCTTGTCATCGGATTCCTTCATGGGCCCCCAGCTTGGTCGTGTAGGGTAGGGCAATGTCGGTTACCCGAAGGGTAATGCCCACATCAACCGGGGACGCGGAGACGAGGTGAGGTTTGTTTCCCGTAGTTCCTCCCACAAAAGGGAGTACGTCTGCGTTGAGGAGGTGCTAGCCACGAAGGCTACACGACCACACCACGAAGGAAGCCCTCACATTATTCCTCGAGAAAGCTCCACAAAGGAGCTCCCCCTTCTCCACTAAGTAGCCGGTCGAGGCGGCGGCTCCTTCACAAGGTTGGGGCGAGCTCCACAACACACGGAGGCTCCCAACACCCTATGGGGCTAGCACAACTCCAAGCTAGCCTCCATAGGAGCACTTCCTCCAAGATCCCACTATAGGAACCCTAACTCCAAGATCCACTAAGGACTAGATGGTATTGGTGGATTCTCTCTTGGTAGATCAATAGATCGGGACCTCCTCCACCACTCCTCTGAATTTAGGCAAGATTTATTGGGTAGGTGGGAAGATCCTCAAGGTTTGAGCTCAACAACAATGGAGGAGAAAGAGAGAAGAGATGAAAACGAGCTGGGGAAGAAGGGGCCCTTTTATAGGTCCCTCCAAATCCAACCGTTATGTGCAGATCCTGCACAACTGGTACTACCGCTTGGGCAAGCGGTAGTACCGCTCTGGATTCGAAATTCCCCCACAGATTCACCACATGGGCTCACAACGGTAGTACCGCTTGCGGTATCGCTTGAGGTACCGCAATGACCTCTGTGAGCCCCTGGACCCTCGCGGTACCGAAGCGGTACCAACGCGGTAGTGTCGTAACTTGTGTAACAGTACCTAGGCGGTACTACCGCTCTCAAGCGGTACTACCGCTCATGGTACCGTAGAGGTACCGTAACGCACTCTGTGATACTTTTCAGTGGAAATACCCAGAGCGGTACTTTAGGGCGGTACCAGTAGGGTAGCGGTACTACCTCTCCTGGTACCGGTAGTACCGGTTAGGCAGAATCTGCTGTTTTTCTCTTTTCCTCTCCAAGCACGTCACCTCGCGACACACACACAAAACCAGAAAACCTATAAGCTACGCTTCAGTCTGCCGATCATGACGTGTTCAGCGAGGGCACCGTGCACCTGCAAATCTATCAAAGATAATCTATGCACACGGTTAAATTCATTCAAGTGTTGTTATCAAACACACAAAACACGGGATATAGACCTTGCTCTTTCAGCTGTAACGAAGACGGAGTCCAGATGACATAGGCATCCTGGATGGGTCTGCCGAATAAGGTACCCGAGGTTATTTGGAGGCCCACGACCCGAAGCTTTCAAGGCCCAGAAGCCCAGCAAACATCAATATGGAAGATAGATTCATATTAGGACTTGAGAGTCATGTAATTATACGGGAGAGACTCGGAAAGTCTCCCGGAGTTTGTAACTTGTACGACAACAAGATCCCTCGTCTCTCCCTCCTATATAAAGGGGAGCCGAGGGGTGAAGAATCATCGAATCTATTATCCACAAACCCTAGTTTTTCTTAGTCGAGCACCTTTTCGGCTGAACCTTCGAGATCTACTTGCCCTCTACTTTCTACGAAAACCCAAGTCTACAATATGTAGGCATTGACAAGTTATTCCCTTGTCAATTGGCGCCGTCTGTGGGAATTGGAGGCTGCAAGGAGGTGATCTCAATGTCATCGTTAACATCATCAACATCATCAACATTGTCAACGGCGAGCAACGCGATGGACGGAGGTAAATAGATCCGACCTGATCTCGACAATTTTGTCCCTCACCCTCCCGCCCATTTGCATGCATATGCCAATCTGGAGGAGTCAATGGAGATGACGTTCGGAAGTTTCCACTTCTGCGTCGGGAAAGAAAGATCGCACCGTCTCGCGCACCGATTTTATCGGGACCGTTAACGGCCGATTCCGATTTCACGGGATCATCATCATCATCGATCGAATCAGGCGACGAGGAGGTTTCGCCAACAAGCTTCATCAAGCCCGTCGTCGGTGGAGAACTCGCCGATATGTTCGGCGATATGTCTTTCGGGTCGTTCACGGGCTCCGATCTGAGTAGCGACTCGGAAAGCATCGACAACTTCGACTTCATCGACAGATCTACTTCTATTTGGGAGGTCTTCGGCGATCTATACGATGGTGTCACCGACCCTGAAGAGGAAAACAAAGCTACAATATATCATCAAGTCTATTTTATCGGTGAATCAACTCGCCAAGAAGATTAAGCGTCAGAGGCTTTCGATGATTTGGGCAAATCCATACATCAATACGCGAGGAACAGGAAATAAATACGTCGGGACTACACCTCGTGAAAAAGTACAACTTCCGCAACCAGTTTGGGACAGAACTCAGAGAGCCATGGATGGCACAGAGCTAATGACCACCACAGCCACAACAGAAGACCTGCAAGCTTACCAATATAGACTCGCTCGCGCTGGACGAGAACTAGAAAAACAAAGAAGGGCACTCGATGAAAGAAGAGTTGCAGCTTCTGCAGCAAGTGCGCGCAGAGCCGCCTGAGTCGACAATCAGGAACCTCGGAAGATAGTCACAGAGCGGCACGCGCAATAGGAAGATCTCGATTGGCAAACGTGCCCGAGAATGAGCGCGACAATTTGATCCAAAACCTCGACATGTTCTTTATGTCGATAGATACGAGAGGGCACATCATCCCCAAAACACCGGAAGTAGGATATATGGCGACTCACGCATTCATACTGGCATCCAAGCCACCTCCCGGAGATCCCAGAGAAGCATTGTATCAGATGGCTATGGCAGGAGTTGGCGTCATGGGGACAACGATAGCAGGACCGAGTACACCACAACCTGAAAGTGCTCCACGAAGAAGTAGTCCAAGGAAAAATAGTCCTCGACCCACTACGGTGGCAGCGCGAGATCCTCCACGAGAAGGTGACGCGCAAAACACGGTGACAGAAGCACGAGTCGACAGAGCACGGCAGGGGAGAGACCGTGAAAACAGAACGCGAGAACGACGGCACTCACCTGAAATTAGCGAGGAAGATTTATGTGGGCTCCCTTGTTTCACCCGACGAGTTCGCAAAACTAAAGTGCCTTCTAGCTTCAAGCTACCTGACACCTACAAGAAATTCGACGGATTGCAAGATCCCGAAGATTGGCTAGTTGATTACTTGGAGACGGTGAAGCTGATGGGCAGAACCGGAGAAATGGCCATGTAGAGCATTCAAGTCCACTTCAGCGGAGCCGCAAGATCTTGGATGAAGAAGTTACCGGAAGGATCCATCGACAGCTGGGAAACTTTCGGGGACTGGTTCGTGAGGAATTTCCGTTCCACGTGCAAGAAACCTGCGTCAATAGAGCAGCTAAGGACTTGCAGACAGAAGCCGGACGAATCGATGAGGACGTATATCCAGAGGTGGAGCAACATAAAAATACTTGGCTGAGAATGTGTCAGACGAAAGTGCAATCGACGCGTTTATCGCAGGAATCCGAAGAAAGGACCTAATCGAGGAATTGGGAAGATCAAACCCAAGAACAATAGCTGACCTCATGGAGATAGCAAATCATTGGGCTGACGGAGAAGATGTTGTTTATAAAAAACGACAGAGGTCACCCGAAGAGGATCGTTACATGAATAACAATCAAAAGAGGCGACGTTTTTGACCCTTCACGGATTATGACGGTCCCATCCCAGTGGCGGCTGGGTTTCGAGGAAATAGCGGGGGAAATCATCGGGATGATTACCAGCGAACAATGACCATCGCAATAATCATAGAGATGAACCGGCCTAGGTTCCCAAGGCCATACAACGTATCACCCGAATATATGCTGAACGAGCCGAGCTAGATGCATTTTTATCTCGACAATGAGGGAAAGAGACAGTCGGGTCATCTTCAGAAGGATTGTCGAACTTTTCAGGCTTTTCTGCGAAGATATGCGGAAAACACCAACATCCAAGCAGCAAACAGGGGATTCGTGCAGGGGCCAAGAAGTGAAATTCACCTACCACCACCCGCAATTACCAGCGCAAATCAACATCAGCTGCAACTTGCGGCACCTCCAGGTAGTCATAACGATTTTATCGACATAACGGGAGCAGTATCGATGATACAGAAGGGCAGACCCTCAAACAGGGTGCAGAAGTTAATTTCGCGATAGCTATACATGGCAGAAAAGATGCCTCCACCAACCATCAAATACCTTAATTGGTTGGGACAGGCAATAACCTTCAGCCAAAAGGATCATCCACCTCAAGTTCCACGACCAAGGCAGTCAGCTATGATTTTACCAGCGGTAATTGCGGGATTTGAGGTCTCTCGCATATTCATAGATGGAGGAAGCAATTTAAATCTCATATACGCGGACACGTTGCGGAAGATGAATATCTCTCTGACAAATCTGACGCCAACGGATACACGTTTCCATGGCATCACACCTGAGAAACTGAATTATCCTATGGGAAAGATCTTAATCGACGTGCAGTTTGGAACCCGAGAAAATTTCAGGAAGGAGAAACTGGAGTTCAAAGTTATTGATTTCCCATCACAGTATCATGCTCTCCTGGGATGACCCGCATACGCAAGATTCATGGCTGTGCCGCACTATACATATCTATCATGGAGAATCCCTGGACCTAAGGGCCCAATCACAGTCAAAGGAAGCTTCGCCCTGGCAAATAAGTGCGACAAGGATTTTCATAAGCTCTCGGAAACTTTTGGGATGCAGGCTGAGTATGAGGCATCCAAACTCACCACCAATTACGATGTGTTAACTGACGAAGGTAGATCTTTGCAAGAGCAAGCTTTCGATACCTCCAAGAACTCTAAGGAAGTGCACATCCACCCGACATATCCAAAAAAGACGACAACTATCGCGTCCAACTTGCACAGCGCATAGGAAAGCATGGTCGTCAAGTTCCTTCGTGAGCGCTGGGAAATCTTTGCATGGTGCCCAGCCGACATGCCAGGAGTACCCAAACTTGCCGAGCACCCTCTTAATCTAGATCCAAGGGCTAGACCGATTCGACAACCTTTGCGGCGATTCTCCGAGCCAAACCGCAAAGCCATGCTATCTGAGATTGATCGGCTCAAAGAAGCGGGTTTCATCAAGGAGCTGCACACTGAGGCCACATGGGTCACTAACCCAGTGCTGGTCCCGAAGAAAAACACTGAATTCTTTCGCATGTGCATCGATTTCATGTGTCTCAATAAACACTGTCCAAAGGATCACTTCCCCTCCCGAGGATCGACCAAATTATCGATTCCATGGCAAGTTGCGTACGTCTTTCCTCCCTCGACGCGTATTCTGGTTATAGTCAGATCTGCCTGAAAGAAGAGGCTGAAGTCAAAACAGATTTCATAACCCCTTATGGTGTGTTCTGTTATAGAACAGTGCCCTTCGGGTTGAAAAACACGGGAGCCACATATAAGCGGATGATGCAGAAGTGCCTGGCCACGCAGATCAGAAAAAAACGTTCAAGTATACATCGACAACATCATCATAACAACAAAGCAAGGATCATCCCTGATCGACGATCTCAAGGAAACCTTCGACAACCTCGACAAGTTTCGTCTCAAGATGAACCCGATGAAATGTTCCTTTGGTGTTCCTGCGGGAGAACTCCTCAGATACTTAGTGTCAGCCAGAGGAATCGAAGCCAACCCCGAGAAAATAAAGGCTATCCTAACGATGAGAAAACCAACAAAGCTCAAAGAGATACAACAGCTGACTGGACGTGTCACAGCCTTGAGCAGATTTGTCGCCAGGTTGGGAGAAAAAGCGCTGCCTTTCTACGCGCTAATCAAACAAGGGAAAAAATTCGAGTGGAACGAGGAAGCAGACAAAGCTTTTGAGCATCTGAAGTGAACTATCTTGACACCACCAGTTCTGGTGGCACCCCAAGAGAAAGAACCACTGCTGCTATATATCGCGGCCACACCTCAAGTGGTCAGTACAGTCCTCGTGGTAGAACGATAAGAAGAAGGGAAGATTCACGGGGTCCAGCGGCCAATATATTTCCTTAGTGAAGTTCTATCACCATCCAAGCAGCGCTACCCGCAGTATCAAAAGCTAGCTTACCGAGTTATTATGACAACACAGAAGCTAAGGCATTATTTTTCGACGCATCCGATAATAGTGGTCAACGAGGCCCCTCTCTCAAATATACTGAACAACCAAGAAGCTATGGGACGTGTCTCGCTTTGGGGAATCGAGCTTTCCCCTCGGGACATCACATACGAAAAAAGAAAGGCAATCAAGTCGCAAATTCTACCGGACTTTGTCGCAGAGTGGATGGAACTGCAAAATACGAGACCCCCAGATTTATCGAGTACCTGGCATATGAACTTCGACGGATCCAAGAGATTGGAAAGAGTTGGAGCAGGCATCGTACTTGTTTCACCTCAAGGTGAAAAAATGAAGTAAATATTGCGGATGACGTTCCCCAACGCATCTAATAATGAGGTACAATATGAAGCCCCCATACACGGGATGAAGATGGCAAAGGCGTGCGGCGCCACTCGCTTGAAAATCTTTGGCGACTCCCAACTGGTGGTTCAACAGGTGATGAACAAGTGCAATGCAGTCAATGACATCATGATGGCATATAAAGAGGTGTACAATGAACTCGAGAAAACCTTCGATGGTTGCAAAGTTAACCATATCAGCAGACTCAGCAATGATGAAGCCGACGTTCTGGCAAACATCGGCTCACAGTGCATCCCGATACCACCTGGAGTCTTTTGGGAAGAGATAAGTGAAAGATCGACCAAGGGGAAGAAAGTACTGAAGCAACCAAACAAAAAGGAGATGTCCAAGAAAGACTCGGGCGCTCCAGCAGCCCCAGAGACACATACATCAGAAGATGAGGAAGAACCGGAGGAAGTTATGATGATTCAAATACCCTGGATGCAGGTTTATCTGGCGTACATCACAAAGAAAGAGATACCCGAAGATCCGGTCAGAGCAAGGCAAGTGATACGTCCCAAACGTATCTATAATTTCTTATGTTCCATGCTACTTTTATGATGATACTCACATGTTTTATACACATTATATGTCATTATTATGCATTTTCCGGCACTAACCTATTGACGAGATGCCGAAGAGCCAATTGCTGTTTTCTGCTATTTTTGGTTTCAGAAATCCTAGTAAGGAAATATTCTTGGAATTGGACGAAATCAACGCCCAGGGTCCTATTTTTCCACGAAGCTTCCAGAAGTCCGAAGAGGAAACGAAGTGGGGCCACGAGGTGGCGACACACTAGGGCGGCGCGGCCCAAGCCCTGGCCGCGCCGGCCTATTGTGTGGGCCCCTCGTGACGCCCCCTGACCTACCCTTCCGCCTACATATAGTCTTCGTCGCGAAAACCCCAGTACCGAGAGCCACGATACGGAAAACCTTCCAGAGACGCAGCCGCCGCCAATCCCATCTCGGGGGATTCAGGAGATCGCCTCCGGCACCCTGCCGGAGAGGGGAATCTTCTCCCGGAGGTCTCTTCATCGCCATGACCGCCTCCGGATTGATGTGTGAGTAGTCCACCCCTGGACTATGGGTCCATAGCAGTAGCTAGATGGTTGTCTTCTCCTCATTGTGCTATCATGTTAGATCTTGTGAGCTGCCTATCATGATCAAGATCATCTATTTGTAATGCTACATGTTGTGTTTGTTGGGATCCGATGAATATTGAATACTATGTCAAGTTGATTATAAATCTATCATATATGTTATTTATGTTCTTGCATGCTCTCCGTTGCTAGTAGAGGCTCTGGCCAAGTTGATACTTGTGACTCCAAGAGGGAGTATTTATGCTCGATAGTGGGTTCATGCCTCCATTGAATGCGGGACGGTGACAAAAAGTTATAAGGTTGTGGATGTGCTTGTTGCCACTAGGGATAAAACATCGATGCTTTGTCTAAGGATATTTGTGTTGATTACATTACGCACCATACTTAATGCAATTGTCCGTTGCTTGCAACTTAATACTTGGAAGGGGTTCGGATGATAACTCTGAAGGTGGACTTTTT
>NC_061512.1:90652672-90717355 GCF_022539505.1 Lolium rigidum | reverse complement strand
TCTCCGCCCCACGAGGCGGCCGTGACTCTTCGCGACTATCCTCCGGGGCTTAGGTTTTCGGGACGAAGGCGTACGCGAAGAAAAGGAGGCGAGAGAGGGCTGTGGGCCCCCTCCTCACGGGCGGCGCGGCCAGGCCTTGGGCCGCGCCGGCCTATGAGGTGGGCCCACCTCGGGTCTCCTCGGCTCCCCCTTCTGGCTCCCTTCGTCATCTGGAAAAATAGGATTTTTCATATAATTTCCGTCAACTGTTGATCTTCCGAAATATTGCGTCCTGACGGTGCTTTTTCCAGCAGAATCCTGACTCCGGTGCGCGATCCTCCAATAATCATGAAACATGCAAAATAGATGAAATAACATAAGTATCATCTCTAAATATGAAATGTATCAATGGGTAACAGCAAATTATGATATAAAATAGTGATGCAAATTGGACGTATCAGCCGGTGAGATTGACAACCTCACTGTTACGTTGGGGCAAAGTACTGTGATTGTGTTGTGCAGGTTCCACGTTGGCGCCGGAATCCCTGGTGTTGCGCCGCACTACACTCTGCCACCATCAACCTTCAACGTGCTTCTTGGCTCCTACTGGTTCGATAAACCTTGGTTTCTTTCTGAGGGAAAACTTACTGCTGTGCACATCACACCTTCCTCTTGGGGTTCCCAACGGACGTGTGTCTCACGCGCATCAGCAAGTTATTCGACGATCCGAAGCCTTCACTGGGTCAAGGGAGAACTATACAAACGAAGCATCTCAGGAGTATTGCAGAGGTGCATCAGACCTGAAGAAGGGCGAGTTACATTGAAAGATATGCACGAGGGAATATGTGGCCACCACACAAGCAGCCGAGCAATAGCAGCCAAAGCTTTTCGCGCAGGATTTTATTGGCTGTCAGCAATAGAGGACGCCAAAGACATAGTCCGCACATGGAATGTGTGTCGGAGATTTGCATCCAAACCACACTCTCCAGCAGCAGAGCTGATGCCGATACCATTGGCATGGCCTTTCGCACAACGGGGGCTCGACATGGTGGGAAAATTACACAAGTCCTGGCCAGGAGGACACGTGTATTTGCTTGTGGCTGTCGACAAATTTACCAAGTGGATTGAAGCAGTACGAGTAACTTCGGCAGATGCAACTTCGGCGGTGAACTTCATCAAGGGGATAATTTTTCGGTTCGGCGTCCCTAACAGCATAGTTACGGACAATGGCAGTAATTTCACTTCCCGAGAATTCAAAGACTACTGTGAAAGTGTGGGCATCAAGTTGCAGTTCGCATCAGTGGCGCACCCGCAAACCAATGGTCAAGTCGAAAAAGCCAACGGGCTTATCTGCAATGGCATCAAGAAACGTCTGTTAACACCGCTGGAGAAAGCGCGACACACCTGGGTTGATGACCTGCCGTATGTATTATGGAGCTTACGAACAACGCCAAATGCGGCAACTCAAGAAACACCGTTCTTCTTGGTCGATGGAGCCGAAGCAGTGTTGCCGATAGAAATTGAACACAATTCCCCAAGAGTCACGGAATGTGAAGAGGAAACTTCGCAGAAAGCGCATGATGTCGACGCGCTCGACGAAGCAAGAGACGAGGTATTATCGAGAGTAGGCGCGTACTAGCAGAATCTCAAGAATTATCACAGCCGACGATTACGACCCAAGTCTTTTCAAGTGGGTGATCTAGTTCTTCGACTCACACAAGATGGACACAAAAAATTCGAGTCTCCATGGTTGGGACCGTGATGAGGTCTAAGACCTAGTTTGTGGCCCGATCTCGCGAATGACCCGAAACAAGAGGGGAGAAGAGGGAGGGGAGGAAGAACACGAAGAACACGAAGAATGAAACCACACACGCCAACCCGATACAATCGAATCTTACTCTCGTGGCTCGATGGACCACGCCAATAGAATCAACCGGAAGAGACACGAGGTAGAATTCCGGGGTGAGAGATCGGTGTTGGAGACAGAGACCGATGAGAGAGAGAGAGTGGAACACACTTGAATCTCACTCACAAGTAGCCAAATCCTCAACAAGAGTAGCCTTGATACAAAGGGAGCTCTAACCCTAGGGAGACAAAGCTCAAAAGTAGTTTTAAGCCAAGATTATGTCTAAAGAGTAAAAGGGGCGTCCTAGGTACTTATATAGGTCCACAGGGCGACACAGGTCGAACATGTGCAAAAGTAACCGACTTAGGCGGGTCTGGTCGAGACAAGTCGTGAAATCCGGTCAGGGATCCGGTCCAACCGGACCTGGGACCGGCGCGTCCGGTCCAGACCGAGCTCTGCGCCGGATGGCGACCGACGAGGGGTCCCGGAGCCCCGGTACTGCGCCCGGTTGGCACCAGTGATACGTCTCCAACGTATCGATAATTTCTTGTGTTCCATGCCACATTATTGATGTTATCTACATGTTTTATGCACACTTTATGTCATATTCGTGCATTTTCTGGAACTAACCTATTAACAAGATGCCGAAGTGCTAGTTCCTGTTTTCTGCTGTTTTTGGTTTCAGAAATCCTAGTAACGAAATATTCTCGGAATCGGACGAAATCAACGCCCGGGTTCCTATTTTACCCGGAAGCATCCAGAACACACGAGAACCGCCAGAGAAGAGGCACAGGGCCACCAAACCCTAGCCCGGCGCGGCCAAGGGGGGGGCGCGCCCCCCTAGGGTGTGGGCCCCCCTTCGACCTTCCTGCGCCGCCTCTCCGCCTATAAAAAGCCCCTGGATCAGAAAACCCGAGACCAATTGACGAAACCCACGAAACCTGCGGAGCCGCCGCCATCGCGAAGCCAAGATCCGGGGGACAGGATCTCCGTTCCGGCACCCTGCCGGAGCGGGGAAGTGCCCCGGAAGGCTTCTCCATCGACACCGCTACCATCTCCACCGCCATCTTCATCACCGCTGCTGCTCCCATGAGGAGGGAGTAGTTCTCCATCGAGGCTCGGGGCTGTACCGGTAGCTATGTGGTTCATCTCTCTCCTATGTGTTTCAATACAATAATCTCATGAGCTGCCTTACATGATTGAGATTCATATGATGATGCTTGTAATCTAGATGTCATTATGCTAGTCAAGTGAGTTTTACCTATGTGATCTCCGGGAGACTCCTAGTCCCACGTGTGTAAAGGTGACAGTGTGTGCACCGTGTGGGTCTCTTAGGCCATATTTCACAGAATACTTACTCATTGAATGGCATAGTGAGGTGCTTATTTATATCTCTTTATGATTGCAGCATGTTGTATCACAATTTATCTATGTGCTACTCTAGTGATGTGTTATTAAAGTAGTTTATTCCTCCTGCATGTGTGCAAAGGTGACCGTGCGTGCACCGTGTTAGTACTTGGTTTATGCTATGATTATGATCTCTTGTAGATTATGAAGTTAACTATTGCTATGATATATTGATGTGATCTATTCCTCCTACATATGCATGAAGGTGACAAGTGTGCATGCTATGCTAGTACTTGGTTTAGTCTTTTGATCTATCTTACACTAAAGGTTACTAAAACATGAGCATTATTGTGGAGCTTGTTAACTCCGGCATTGAGGGTTCGTGTAATCCTACGCAATGTGTTCATCATCCAACAAAAGTGTAGAGTATGCATTTATCTGTTCTGTTATGTGATCGATGTTGAGAGTGTCCACTAGTGAAAGTCTATTCCCTAGGCCTTGTTCCTAAATACTCGCTGAGTTACTACTGCTTGTTTACTACTGCTGCGTTACTACTACTGCGTTACTATCGCTTGTTTATTGTTTCTATCGCGTTACTACTGCTGCAATACCACCACCATCAACTACACGCCAAGCACTTTTCCGGCACCGTTGCTACTGCTCATACTTATTTATACCACCTGTATTTCACTATCTCTTCGCCGAACTAGTGCACCTATTAGGTGTGTTGGGGACACAAGAGACTTCTTGCTTTGTGGTTGCGGGGTTGCATGAGAGGGATATCTTTGACCTCTTCCTCCCTGAGTTCGATAAACCTTGGGTATCCACTTAAGGGAAACTTGCTGCTGTTCTACAAACCTCTGCTCTTGGAGGCCCAACACTGTCTACAAGAATAGAAGCTCCCGTAGACATCAACCAGCTGATACGTCTCCAACATATCTATAATTTCTTATGTTCCATGCTACTTTTATGACAATACTCACATGTTTTATACATACTTTCCATCATTATTATGCATTTTCCGGCACTAACTTATTAACAAGATGCCGAAGAGCCAGTTGCTGTTTTCTACTGTTTTTGGTTTCAGAAATCCTACAAAGGAAATATTCTCGGAATTGGACGAAATCAACGCCCAGGGTCTTATTTTTCCACGGAGCTTCCAGAAGACCGAAGAGCATACGAAGTGGGGCCACGAGGAGCCGCCACCATAGGGCAGCGCGGCCAGCATGGGGCCCGCGCCACCCTATGGGGTGGGCCCCTCGGGCGCCCCCCTGCGCTGCCCTTCCGCCTACTTAAACTCTCCGTCGCGAAAACCCTAGTACCGAGAGCCACGATACGGAAAAAGTTACTGAGACGCCGCCGCCAATCCCATCTCGGGGGATTCTGGAGATCGCCTCCGGCACCCTGCCGGAGAGGGGAATCATCACCGGAGGGCTCTACATCACCATGCCCGCCTCCGGACTGATGCGTGAGTAGTTCATCCTTGGACTATGGGTCCATAGCAGTAGCTAAATGGTTGTCTTCTCCTCTTGTGCTATCATGTTTAGATCTTGTGAGCTGCCTAACATGATCAAGATCATCTATTTGTAATGCTACATGTTGTGTTTGGTGGGATCCGATGAATATAGAATACTATGTCAAGTTGATTATTGATCTATCATATATGTGTTGTTTATGTTCTTGCATGCTCTCCGTTGCTAGTAGAGGCTCTGGCCAAGTTGATACTTGTAACTCCAAGAGGGAGTATTTATGCTCGATAGTGGGTTCATGCCTCCATTAAATTTGGGACAGTGATAGAAAGTTCTAAGGTTGTGGATGTGTTGTTGCCACTAGGGATAAAACATCAATGCTTTGTCTAAGGATATTTGTGTTGATTACATTACGCACCATACTTAATGCAATTGTCTGTTGTTTGCAACTTAATACTGGAAGGGGTGCGGATGCTAACCTGAAGGTGGACTTTTTAGGCATAGATGCATGCTGGATGGCGGTCTATGTTCTTTGTCATAATGCCCTGATTAAATCTCATAGTGATGATCATGATATGTATATGTCTTTATTTGTCAATTGCCCACCTGTAATTTGTTCACCCAGCATGTTATTTATCTTATTGGAGAGACACCACTAGTGAACTGTGGACCCCGGTCCATTCTTTTACATCTGAAATACAATCTATTGCAATCTCTGTTCTCTGTTGTTTTTTGCAAACAAACGTCATTTTCTACACCATACGTTTAATCCTTTGTTTTCAGCAAGCCGGTGAGATTGACAACCTCACTGTTAAGTTGGGGCAAAGTACTGTGATTGTGTTGTGCAGGTTCCACGTTGGCGCCGGAATCACTGGTGTTGCGCCGCACTACACTCCTCCACCAACAACCTTCACGTGGCCTTCATCTCCTACTCGGTTCGATAACCTTGGTTTCTTACTGAGGGAAAACTTGCTGTTGTACGCATCACACCTTCCTCTTGGGGTTCCCAACGGACGTGTGCTTCACGCGTTATCAAGCTCTTTTTCTGGCGCCGTTGCCGGGGAACTGAAGAAAAGCTACACCCCAGAGATCTGTAACTCCCACGTCAACTACACGCCAGCAGCTCTTTTTCTGGCGCCGTTGCCGGGGAGATCAAGACACGCTGCAAGGGGAGTCTCCCACATCCAATCTCTTTACTTTGTTTATTGTCTTGCTTTACTTTATTTTATTTTCTGTCTTGTTTGCTTTATATCAAAAACACAAAAAAATTAGTTGCTTTATTTTCTGTCTTGTTTACTTTCTTTATATCAAAAACACAAAAAAATTAGTTACTTGCATTTAGTTTATTTTGTTATCATGTCTAACTCTGTACCTGTTACTTCTTCACCTGAGGAATTAATTTTTACTTTTAAACAAGGGGATGAGGAGAGTTTTAAAGATGCTTGGTCTAGAATTTCTGATTCTTATCGTAAAACTGAACCTAAAATGACTCTAAGTCTGCTCCTTAGTAACTTTTATTTTGGGCTTATGCTTCGCTATAGATATGCCTTGGATGTTGTAGTGGGAGGAGATTTCCTTCATTGCGATGGGGATCAAGCTTTTAATGCCATAAAAAAAATTGGTTGCATCATATAGTTCAGCTAATAATTTTGATTCATCTCTTGTTAGTATTTATAATAGATTAAACACTCTTGAGACAAATACATCTTGCTTGAAAGAAGGGTATAGTCAGATTCGTGAGCGTCTTGATCATGTTTTAGTAAACTCTGAACGTTCAATGTGGGACCCTACTATTAAAGTTACTATTGGTGGTGAATTTTTTTATGCCCGTTGTGATATTATGTCTGAATTTTGCCTTATGCCTAAGAGTATTTATGAATTTTTGACACTCTGGGGACTTACTGAAGGTGGAGAAGGAATAACTCTTACTGATAACTCTGTTATAATTCCTAAGGGAATAGCCGAGGGTGTGTTCACAACCATTATTGGAAGAACGGTATCCACTGATTACCTTGTTATTGAATGTGTAGGAACAGGACAAATCACACTTGGAAGATCCCCGCTGAAACTATTGGGAGCAACCATAGATGTGGGAAAAGGCACCCTAAAATTCACTTCTACACCGGGAGGCGGTCATGTATTCCCTAAACCAAAGAGTAAGAATAAGAGTAAGAATGGTAGGCGTAAAGCCCGAGGTAATAATGTTGATGCTTCTTCTCTTGATGTTACTTGACTTGCACTTTCTGCGCCTAGCTGAAAGGCGTTAAAGAAAAGCACTTCTTGGGAGATAACCCATGGTTTTATTTTACTACTGTTTTGTTGAGTCTTGGAAGTTGTTACTACTGTAGCAACCTCTCCTTATCATGTTTTTGTGCCAAGTAAAGTCTCTATAGTAAGGTTGATACAAGATTTGGATTTCTGCGCAGAAACAGATTTGCTGTCCGTCACGAATTCGCGTCCTTCTCTCTGTAGAAGAATCAAAAAAAATCTGCCAATTTACGTGCGTGATCCTCAGATACGTACGCAACTTTCATTAGTTTTGAGTTTTCCCATCTGAGCAAGTTAAGTGCCTCAGAAAAAATCGTCTTTACGGACTGTTCTGTTTTGACAGTTTCTGCCTTTTTTATTTCGCATTGCCTCTTTTGCTATGTTGAATGGATTTCTTTGTTCCATTAACTTTCAGTAGCCTTGTGCAATGTCCAGAAGTGTTAAGAATGATTATGTCACCTCTGAATATGTGAATTTTTGATTATGCACTAACCCTCTAATGAGTTTGCTTAAAGTTTTGTGTGGAGGAAGTTTTCAAGGGTCAAGAGAAAAGGATGATACAATATGATCAAGAAGAGTGAAAAGTCTAAGCTTGGGGATGCCCCCGTGGTTCATCCCTGCATATTTTAAGAAGACTCAAGCATCTAAGCTTGGGGTTGCCCAAGGCATCCCCTTCTTCATCGACAACTTATCAGGTCACTTCTAGTGAAACTATATTTTTATTCCATCACATCTTATGTTCTTTACTTGGAGCGTCTGTTTGCTTTTATTTTTGTTTTGAATAAAGTTGGATCCCATCAATCCTTGTATTGGAGATATTACGCTCCGCTTTTTCATTTGAACACTTGTGTTCTTAGTTATGCTTTAATGTTCATGGCGAAGGCTGAAAATTGCTTCGTTGATTGCTATTTGGTTGGAATCAGAAAATGCTTCATATGGTCTTGAATAATTTGATACTTGGCAATTGTTTTGAGCTCTCATAGATCATGTTTAAGCTCTTGCATCATGTAGTTTAAATCTATTAGTGGAGAACTACCGTAGAGCTTGTTGAAATTTGGTTTGTATGATGGGTCCCTCTAAGGTCTAGATATTTTCTACCCGCAAAAAAAAAGGTCTTGATATTTTCGGGTAAAAGTGTTTGAACAACAAGGAAGACAGTGTAGAGTCTTATAATGCTTGCAATGTGTTCTTGTGTAAGTTTTGCTGTACCTGTTCATACTTGTGTTCGCTTGAAACAACCTTGCTAGTCCAAGCCTTGTATTGAGAGGAAATGCTTCTCGTGCATCCAAACATCTTGAGCCAAAACCCATGCCATTTGTGTCCACCATAACTACCTATATGTGGTATTTTTCTGCCATTCCAAAGTAAATTACTTGAGTGATACCTTTAAAATTTCATTCCTTTGTCTTTGCAATATATAGCTCATGGGAAAATATCTTAAAAACTATTGTGGTGATGAATATGTAGCTATGTATCTTAGTTCTTATAAGTTGCTTGTTGAGCGGTAACCATGTTTCTGGGGACGCCATCAACTTTTTACACCTTTGTTGAATATCATGTGAGTTGCTATGCATGTTCGTCTTGTCCGAAGTAAGGGTGATTTATCATGATCAAATGGTTTGAGTATGCATATGTTAGAGAAGAACATTGGGCCGCTAACCAAAGCCATGTATCATGGTGGAAGTTTTCAGTTTGGACATTCATCCTCAATCTCTTATGAGAATATTATCTGTTGTTGAATGCTTATGCATTAAAGAGGAGTCCATTATCTGTTTTCTATGTTGTCCCTGTATGGATGTCCTAAGTTGAGATCTATCAAAAATGAGAAATCAAATGCGATTTATCTCCTTGGACCTTTGTACAGGCGGCATAGAGGTACCCCTTTGTGACACTTGGTTGAAACATATGTTATGCAATGATAATCCATGTAAATCCAAGCTAATTAGGACAAGGTGCGGCACTATTGGTATTCGATGCATGAGGCTTGCAACTTGTAGGAAATTTTATGCATAACACATATGAATTATTACTACCGTTGACAAAATTGTTTCTATGTTTTCAAAACAAAAGCTCTAGCACAAAAATAGTAATCCATGCTTCCCTCTGCGAAGGGACTTTCTTTTACTTTATGTTGAGTCAGTTTACCTACTTCTTTCTATCTTAGAAGCAAACACTTGTGTTAGCTGTGTGCATTGATTCTTACATGTTTACTTATTGCACTTGTTATATTACTTTATGTTGACAATTATCCATGAGATATACATGTTACAAGTTGAAAGCAATTGCTGAAACTTAATCATCCTTTGTGTTGCTTCAATGCCTTTCACTTTGAATCTATTGCTTTATGAGTTAGCTCTTATGCAAGTCTTTTTGATACTTTTCTTGAAAGTATTATTCATGAAAAGTTTTGCTATATGATTCAGTTGTTTAGTCATTATCTTTTGTTAGCAATCTATTGCTCTGAATCACTCCATTCACTTCATATGCTTTACAATAATGTTGATCAAGATTATGTTGGTAGCATGTCACTTCAGAATATTGTTGTTATCGTTTACCTACTCGAGGGCGAGTAGGAACTAAGCTTGGGGATGCTTGATACGTCTCCAACGTATCTATAATTTCTTATGTTCCATGCTACCTTTATGACAATACTCACATGTTTTATACATACTTTACATCATTATTATGCATTTTCCGGCACTAACCTATTAACAAGATGTCGAAGAGCCAGTTGCTTTTTTCTGCTGTTTTTGGTTTCAGAAATCCTACAAAGGAAATATTCTCGGAATTGGACGAAATCAACGCCCAGGGTCTTATTTTTCCACGGAGCTTCCAGAAGACCGAAGAGCATACGAAGTGGGGCCACGAGGAGCCGCCACCATAGGGCGGCGCGGCCAGCATGGGGCCCGCGCCACCCTATGGGGTGGGCCCCTCGGGCGCCCCCTGTGTTGCCCTTCCGCCTACTTAAACTCTCCGTCGCGAAAACCCTAGTACCGAGAGCCACGATACGGAAAAAGTTACTGAGACGCCGCCGCCGCCAATCCCATCTCGGGGGATTCTGGAGATCGCCTTCGGCACCCTGCCGGAGAGGGGAATCATCACCGGAGGGCTCTACATCACCATGCCCGCCTCCGGACTGATGCGTGAGTAGTTCATCCTTGGACTATGGGTCCATAGCAGTAGCTAGATGGTTGTCTTCTCCTCTTGTGCTATCATGTTTAGATCTTGTGAGCTGCCTAACATGATCAAGATCATCTATTTGTAATGCTACATGTTTTGTTTGGTGGGATCCGATGAATATAGAATACTATGTCAAGTTGATTATTGATCTATCATATATGTGTTGTTTATGTTCTTGCATGCTCTCCGTTGCTAGAGGCTCTGGCCAAGTTGATACTTGTAACTCCAAGAGGGAGTATTTATGCTCGATAGTGGGTTCATGCCTCCACTGAATCTGGGATAGTGACAGAAAGTTCTAAGGTTGTGGATGTGCTGTTGCCACTAGGGATAAAACATCAATGCTTTGTCTAAGGATATTTGTGTTGATTACATTACGCACCATACTTAATGCAATTGTATGTTGTTTGCAACTTAATACTAGAAGGGGTGCGGATGCTAACCTGAAGGTGGACTTTTTAGGCATAGATGCATGCTGGATGGCGGTCTATGTTCTTTGTCGTAATGCCCTGATTAAATCTCATAGTGACCATCATGATATGTATATGTCTTTATTTGTCAATTGCCCACCTGTAATTTGTTCACCCAGCATGTTATTTATCTTATTGGAGAGACACCACTAGTGAACTGTGGACCTCGGTCCATTCTTTTACATCTGAAATACAATCTACTGCAATCTCTGTTCTCTGTTGTTCTTTGCGAACAAACATCATTTTCCACACCATACGTTTAATCCTTTGTTTTCAGCAAGCCGGTGAGATTGACAACCTCACTATTAAGTTGGGGCAAAGTACTGTGATTGTGTTGTGCAGGTTCCACGTTGGCGCCGGAATCACTGGTGTTGCGCCGCACTACACTCCTCCACCAACAACCTTCACGTGGCCTTCATCTCCTACTGGTTCGATAACCTTGGTTTCTTACTGAGGGAAAACTTTCTGATGTACGCATCACACCTTCCTCTTGGGGTTCCCAACGGACGTGTGCTTCACGCGTTATCACCAGCCTGAGATCCGGTCTGGACCGGGTGGTCCGGCCAGGGATCCGGTTGACCGGGTCCTGGGCCGGCTGGCTCCCTTCCTCCCTTCGCGCGCTTCGGATGTCGTCGGGTCTAGCTCCATGCCCATCTTCACGTCCAGCTGCTCCTCTCCTCCTCCTGACCATGGTGTGTCCTCCTCTCCGGGGTCTTGACGCACCTCGTACCTAATAACACAAAGCGTATCGGCATGAGGTAGCAATCCATCCAATGGGAGTACCGAGATCGATGGTAGTGAGGAGCGAGTTCACCTTATCATGTAGCGCTTTAACTCGAGCCCGCGTCATTGGTCCACTTGGGGGACTTGTTGGTCTTGGTGTAGTGTCGTCGGTGAGTGGGGCTACATCATCTCCCCCCCCTTGGGAGAGAGTCGTCCTCGACTCTTGTTCCTCCTCATCTCCATGATATGGTGAGAGATCCGAGATGTTGAACGTGTTGCTCACCAAGTACTTGGAGGTTGGTATGTCGATGACGTAGGCGTTGTTGTTGATGCGCTTGAGGACCTTGAAAGGCCCATCGCCTCTTGGCTTTAGCTTTGAGTTGCGTTCATGAGGGAACCTTTGATGTAGCCCCACCCAAGGTCGACACTACATCAAGACCGACAAGCCCTCCTCGTGGTCCAATGACACGAGCTCGAGCCAAAGCTCTACACCAAGAGGTGAATTCGCTCCTCTCTACATATGCCTTTGACACCCCTTTGGATGGCGTGCTACTTCATGCAAATACCATATGTTCAATCAGGTACATCGACCAAGACGCAAGCCATGGAAACCAAGCCATTGGAGAGAGAGCTGGAAACGATGAAGATGGAGCTACAGCGCCCAGGCCGGAACTTCCGCCCCCAGGACCGGAACTTCCGGCCAGATTCCTCCAAGATGCCCCCAAGATGCCCTCCAGCGCCCAGGAAAAAGCATCGGACCGGAACTTCCGCCCCGAGGGACCGGAACTTCCGCCCCACCGGAACTTCCGCCCAAGATCCGCCCAAGTTCCGAAATTGCGCGAAAACAACACTGGATGTTACTGCGAGGAAATGGACGACTTTCGGAACTTGGCCGGAACTTCCGGCCCGACCGGAACTTCCGCCCGTGACCGGAACTTCCGCCCAGGACGACCGGAACTTCCGCCCCATCGAACTTCAGCAAAACATCACTTTTCAGCGTGTAACTTATCCCTTCGCCCCCACCTATAAATAGGCTGGTTGGTTCAGATCTGAGATTAGACTTGATGTGAAATTAAACCTCATCTTAGCTCACCCTTGTGGGAACCTTACCTAGATCTTTGATCTTGTACCCACCCGGGCTCCTTATCGACTCGTGAAGATCTCTTTGGTGACTTCTACCGTTTGTTTGATATTTTGCTTGCACTTCTACCTATTTGGTCTTTTGCTTGCACTTCTACCTATTTGGTCTTTTGCTTGCACTTCTATCAACCTTCCGGTCTTTTCACCCTTCTAGATCTCGTGAGCTTCGATTTGTCGATCTCTTTGCGGGACTTCTACCGGAAGGTCTTTTCTCGCAACCTCTATCGAGTTGGTGGTTCGGGCCAACGAGGGAAAACCGATTGTGTGCGTGCGTGTGTGTGTTGTATCCCCACGATTCCCCTCGCGTTCCTCGTGTTCATCGCGTTCATCCACCTCCCCCACGAATTCCACCCAAATCCGTGAAGATCGGGCACATCCTTGGGCTTAGCCCTTATCATATGGTATCAAGAGCTCTTTGGTTGACACGGATTTGACCCCCACAGCCCCCAATTCCACCAATTTCGCCCAAAAAATTTCCCAAATTTTTTCCCAAAAAATAGCCCCAAATTGGCCTTGGTTGGATCTCGCGATTTGTTGAGTTTTTGGTGGTTTTGGTCCAATAGAAACTTGTCTTTGGTGTTGATCTGCAATTCCCCCACCTTCCCACAGCTTCTAGTGCCAAATTTCCCGCGAATTCGAAGATTTTCGGCCCGGATTTCCGCCCAAATCGAAGAACAGCCCGCAGATCTGATTGCGACCGGAAGTTCCGCCCGGCAGAACCGGAAGTTCCGCCCGGGACCGAAAGTACCGCCCCTCAGGACCGGAAGTTCCGGCCAGCCAAAATTTTGACAACATCCTTCGTTTTTCGTTTTGGCACTAACCCCCTTGTGTTTGGACTTCGGTTTGTGTGCCATTTCAGCTACCACAAAGCTTCCGCAACATCGACAACGACGACGGCACCCCGAGGATCCAAGCGGTTCATTTGACACCTTCCACCATAGCAAGTTCAAGATCGTCGGCCACCGTCATCAAGTGGTATAACTTGCTCCTAACTTGTAGCCCTAGCTTCCTTTGCGTACCTTTCCTATCGAGAGTGGCTTTCTAGTGTTGCGAAGCATTGCGCAAGCGTCCCGACCGTGAGGGTGTGCGTGTGTTGAGCAAAGCTACGAAGCAAGCTCGTTGTGAAAAGATAAGCAAAAGAAGTGTGACATACTTACATAGATAGTAGTATCCTTGCATAGTTAGCAAAAGAAAAAAAAATACAAAAAGAAAAAGTGTGTGAGTGACACCTATACACAAAAGAGTCCAAAGCTTTTAAGCAAAAGAGAGAAAAGAGAAGAGAGGCGTCTTGCGCAAATCTTGTTGCTTCTCAATTTTGCAACCAAGCCACGGTCTCTCTTGCGTTAGCGTGACACCGAGCTAGTAGTCTTCGTTAGGACCATTTTGTTCGTGCTCATTTTCCCGTCGCGCTAACCCCATTTTCTCCCACGTGTGTGTTCCACCTTGTGTATGCCTTTTGTGATCACCGCTTTTGACTTGTGACTTTTGGATCTTACCCACTTTTGACAATTGACTTTTCGTTTGGTTCTTCCATTTGGCTGTCCACATCCATACCTAACACCATATAGAGTTTTTGTTTTTGTGTGTGTGCATACATATCGGTTACCCTCCGCTTTGAAACACCTTTTCGATTTTGGTTTGCAAGTTTTGACACTTTTGGTAGTCTTTCCTAACCACCCACCACATAGTTCTTGTTTTAGTTGTAACCATGTCTAGTGGAGAAGGGAACCAACTACCCATGACGCGGCACCAACATTGGATCGCTACTCAAGCCGTCAACAAGAGTATACATGACCTCACGGCAAGGATGGATGAGACCGTCTTACGCTATGAAGAACGAGCTAGAATCTTCAATGAAGGAGACCTAGTGTGGATACACCTTCGCAAGGACCGCTTTCCTCAAGAAAGAAACTCCAAGCTCAAGCCCCGAGGCGATGGTCCCTTCAAGGTCCTCAAGCGCATCAACGACAATGCCTACGTCGTCGACATACCAACATCCAAGTACTTGGTGAGCAACACATTCAATGTGTCCGACCTCTCACCCTATCATGGCGATGAAGAGAACATAGAGTCGAGGACGACTCTTTCCCAAGGGGGGGAGATGATGTAGCCCCACCCAAGGTCGACACTACATCAAGACCGACAAGCCCTCCTCGTGGTCCAATGACACGAGCTCGAGCCAAAGCTCTACACCAAGAGGTGAATTCGCTCCTCTCTACATATGCCTTTGACACCCCTTTGGATGGCGTGCTACTTCATGCAAATACCCTATGTTCAATCAGGTACATCGACCAAGACGCAAGCCATGGAGACCAAGCCATTGGAGAGAGAGCTGGAAACGATGAAGATGGAGCTACAACGCCCAGGCCGGAACTTCCGCCCCCCAGGACCGGAACTTCTGGCCAGATTCCTCCAAGATGCCCCCAAGATGGCCTCCAGCGCCCAGGAAAAAGCATCGGACCGGAACTTCCGCCCCGAGGGACCGGAACTTCCGCCCCACCGGAACTTCCGCCCAAGTTCCGCCCAAGTTCCGAAATTGCGCGAAAACAACACTGGATGTTACTGCGAGGAAATGGACGACTTTCGGAACTTGGCCGGAACTTGGCCGGAACTTCCGGCCCGACCGGAACTTCCGGCCCGCAAGACCGGAACTTCCGCCCGTGACCGGAACTTCCGCCCAGGACGACCGGAACTTCCGCCCCATCGAACTTCAGCAAAACAGCACTTTTCAGCGTGTAACTTATCCCTTCGCCCCCACCTATAAATAGGCTGGTTGGTTCAGATCTGAGATTAGACTTGATGTGAAATTAAACCTGAGCTTAGCTCACCCTTGTGGGAACCCTACCTAGATCTTTGATCTTGTACCCACCCGGGCTCCTTATCGACTCGTGAAGATCTCTTTGGTGACTTCTACCGTTTGTTTGATCTTTTGCTTGCACTTCTACCTATTTGGTCTTTTGCTTGCACTTCTATCAACCTTCCGGTCTTTTCACCCTTCTAGATCTCGTGAGCTTCGATTTGTCGATCTCTTTGCGGGACTTCTACCGGAAGGTCTTTTCTCGCAACCTCTATCGAGTTGGTGGTTCGGGCCAACGAGGGAAAACCGATTGTGTGCGTGTGTGTGTGTGTGTTGTATCCCCACGATTCCCCTCGCGTTCCTCGTGTTCATCGCGTTCATCCACCTCCCCCACGAATTCCACCCAAATCCGTGAAGATCGGGCACATCCTTGGTCTTAGCCATTATCAACCTTTCTTTCCGAAGGTGAATCCAAACGAGGTCTCCTTCTTCAAACACCCGTTCCTTCTTCTTGGCGTTGAGGCGGGTAGCTTGGCGAAGTACATGCTCTTGTATGGTTGCTCTTGTGTCTTCATGTAGTTTCTTCATGGCGGTGGTGCGCTTGTCGAAGTCCATGTTCGTCCTTTCATGAAGAGGTAGTGGAAGGAGGTCGAGTGCCGTGTACGGTTCGAAGCCATATACGATCATGAACGGACTCCGTGATGTTGTGGAGTGCTTGGCTCTATTGTAGGCGAACTCCGCGTGTGGAAGGCACTCTTCCCATGACTTCAAATTTTTATTCACGAGTGTGCGTAGGAGTGTTGAGAGGCTTCGATTCACCACTTCCGTTTGTCCGTCCATTTGCAGATGCGAGGATGATGAAAACAAGAGCTTGATTCCGAACTTTGCCATGAGCGACTTCCATAGATAACTCATGAACTTGACGTCTCGATCCGACACAATGCTTGCCGGTATTCCATGTAGGCGAACGACTTCCCTGAAAAACAATGAAGCAATGTGTGAAGCATCATCGCTCTTATGGCACGGTATGAAATGAGATATTTTAGAGAACCTATCCACTACCACAAATATTGAGTCATGACCATGTTTTGTTCTTGGTAAGCCTAATACAAAGTCCATGCTTATATCCGACCAAGGAGCATATGGAATGGGTAAAGGCATGTAACCGTAAGGGTTGGTTGTAGACTTAGCTTGTAAGCATGTGGTGCAACGGTTGCATATGCGCTCCACGTCTCTCTTCATCTTCAGCCAATAGTAGTGGGTTGATAGCATCGAGAGTGTCTTGTCGCGTCCAAAGCGTCCCATTAGACCACCTCCATGTGACTCTTGCAAAAGCAACTTACGAAGAGAAGACTCTGGTATGCAAATTTTGTTAGCTTTAAACAAGTAGCCATCATGTAAATAGAAATCATCAAATCCTCTTTCAACGGAACACTTTGCAACAATGGGTCCAAAGAAAATGTCGGAAGTGTATAGCTCTTTGATCTCTTCAAGACCCAAAATGTGAAAATCCAAGCGGGTGAGTAAAAGGTTATTCTTCCGGGAAAGAGCATCCGCAACCACATTTTCCTTTCCCTTTTTTGTATTGGGATTTCTATTTTCGTGCCCTCAGGTCCTTAGTTGTACTCAGTTTTCCCCAGCTCCTTAGTTTTTCCTCAGTTTTCCCCAAGCCCTTGTCTGAACCCGCAGAAGGAGCTCGGACGGAAGGAATCCGTTAAGTTGACCGTTCGTGGCCGACGAGTGGGGTCGTGTCGTTTGTGGGGTCACGTCGTGTGGGACCGCGTCGTGTGGGGCTGGTAGGAACGGACCGCGTGGGACAGGACGAGACCGTGTTTGTGTGGCCGTAGCGTGTGGGGCCGTAGCGTGTGGAGCCGTGTGGGTCCGGGACGGGGGCACGAGTGGTTTCTTCTCTTTCGCCCGGATTAGCAGTTTTCAATGTACCTTTTTCCTCTCTCTCGCTCGATCTCATTCATATTTGATAGCCCAAATTGGTAGCAAATCTAGAGCAGCTTCTCCTTCGTTTTTTAACGCCATTCATTTCTTTATGCCTTCATTTTTACCCAATCGGGTAGGAAATCTAGGGCACAAATCCGAGAGATAAAATATAGGATAAGCTGCATACGAGCAACCAACATAGCATAGATATATTCAGGACAGATCCAAAAGTAGTACCGATAGATCCAACATAAGCTACATTTTACATGAATTTAAGCTGCTCTACGGATAGAGCGAGTCACATACAGAGAGTGCAGTATGCACGTTCAACGCCTCCAGGTAGCGCCTGTGACTCGCTTGGAGGTTGCGCAGGTGAATCCCAAGTGCTTTGTGTTTGGCCATGAACACATGCACGTTCACGGTCGTTCCAACTCTAGCGCCACATCTGCCAATGGATTCAGCATGGTTCACCGGGGAGTTGAAGTCGGTGGCGCGGAGCTTTCTGTTGCAGAAGGGTGATGTCTACGGGTGCTTCTATTCTTGTAGACAGTGTTGGGCCTCCAAGAGCAGAGGTTTGTAGAACAACAGCAAGTTTCCCTTAAGTGGATCACCCAAGGTTTATCGAACTCAGGGAGGAATAGGTCAAAGATATCCCTCTCATGCAACCACTGCAACCACAAAGCAAGAAGTCTCTTGTGTCCCCAACACACCTAATAGGTGCACTAGTTCGGCGAAGAGATAGTGAAATACAGGTGGTATAAATAAGTATGAGCAGTGGCAACGGCACCAGAAAAGTGCTTTGCCCAGGACAGTAAACAAGAAGTAGTAACGCAGCAGTAGTAACGCAGTAAAACAGTAAACAAGCAACGATAGCAGTATTTAGGAACAAGGCCTAGGGATTAGACTTTCACTAGTGGACACTCTCAACATTGATCACATAACAGAATAGATAAATGCATACTCTACACTCTCTTGTTGGATGATGAACACCACTAATTGCGTAGGATTACACGAACCCTCAATGCCGGAGTTAACAAGCTCCACAATATTCAATGTTCATATTTAAATAACCTTAGAGTGCATGAAAGATCAACACGACTAAACCAAGTACTAACATAGCATGCACACTTGTCACCTTCACACTATGTAGGAGGAATAGATCACATCAATACCATCATAGCAATAGTTAACTTCATAATCTACAAGAGATCATAATCATAGCCTACGCCAAGTACTAACACGGATGCACACACTGTCACCATTACACCGTGCGGGAGGAATAAAACTACTTTAATAACATCACTAGAGTAGCACACGAGATAAATTGTGATACAAAACACATTGCAATCATAAAGAGATATAAATAAGCACTTCACTATGCCATTCATAACGAGTGAATAAGTATTCTGTGAAATATAGCCTAAGAGACCCACACGGTGCACACACTTGTCACCTTTACACACGTGGGACAAGGAGTCTCCGGAGATCACATAAGTAAAACCCACTTGACTAGCATAATGACATCTAGATTACAAGCATCATCATATGAATCTCAATCATGTAAGGCAGCTCATGAGATTATTGTATTGAAGCACATAGGAGAGAGATTAACCACATAGCTACCGGTACAGCCCCGAGCCTCGATGGAGAACTACTCCCTCCTCATGGGAGACAAGTAGCGGTGATGAAGATGGCGGTGGTGTCGATGGAGGAGCCTTCCGGGGCACTTCCCCGTCCCGGCGGCGTGCCGGAACGGAGACTCCTGTCCCCCGGATCTTGGCTTCGCGATGGCGGCGGCTCTGGAAGGTTTCTCGTACCGTGGCTTTTTTCCGTATCGAGGTTTTAGGTCAGGGACCTTTATATAGGCGAAGAGGCGGCGTCAGAAGGTCGAAGGGGCGACGACACCATAGGGCCGCGCGGCCAGGGGGTGGGCCGCGCCACCCTATAATTTGGGGCCTGTGTGGCCCCCCTCTGGCGACTCTCGGGTGTTCTGGATGCTTCCGGGCAAAATAGGAACCTGGGCGTTGATTTCGTCCAATTCCGAGAATATTTCGTTACTAGGATTTCTGAAACCAAAAACAGCAGAAAACGAGAACCGGCACTTCGGCATCTTGTTAATAGGTTAGTTCCAGAAAATGCACGAATAAGACATAAAGTGTGCATAAAACATGTAGATATCATCAATAATGTTGCATGGAACATAAGAAATTATCGATACGTCGGAGACGTATCAAAGGGGCACTTGTAAATGCCTCGAGCAAAGGGGCCATCGTAATGGCCGGACTGCTGCCTCCTGAGGACGTGACGAGTCTTGGTGTGGAAGGACTCGTCGTCGCTGTCGACGTCGCTGCTCTGCACCTGTCACGTAGCACCTCTTTCTAAAGAGATTCGATTCGGAACTCTTATATGTCCAAGGTCAATATGGAAATTCTTTCAGAGGTTTTCCCTTACTTTGTCCGTGTCAACAAACAATTCGAAATACCTCGACTTTTTCAGAACAGGTCCGAGTCAAATAGCAATGATTCGAAGCACTTCTTTTTCCATTACACTATTTCGGAAACCTAAGGACTCGATCGTATGGATATGGAAAATACAGGATTTCCGATCCTAGCGGGAAAAGGAGGGAAACGGATACTCAATTTAAAGTGAGTAAACAGAATTCCATACTCGATCTCATAGATCCCTATAAGATCGTGCAAAAAACACGGAGTCAATTGCAACGATGATGGAACAGAGAGTGAACAAAAAATCATGCATGATAATATGGGCTCGAAAAAAAGAGGTAGCCTCAGTTACATTGGACACACTTATATCCAGCATTTGAGCCAGCAAACCAAAGATCATGCACAACAAATTTGTACACACCAATTGTTTACTGACTAAACCCTGAATCAATTTATGCCCACATATTCATCATCATCGGCACAAATCTTAAACAAAAGCAAATCACAAACACTAATAACGCAAGATATAACACAAAAGGATTGAACTAGGAACAGACGAACAGTAATAACGCAAGATCTAACACCAAAGGATTGAACTAGGAACAGACGAACAGTAATAACGCAAGATCTAACACAAAAGGATTGAACTAGGAACAGATGAACCCTAATAACACTAGATCTAACACAAAAGGATTGAAATGAGATAAGAACAAGGGAACAAAGGGTTACCTCCGGCTCGTTGTCGACGATGCTGGTGTCGTAGGGGTTCTCCGGCGCGTCGTACGGCACTGGTTCGTACGGGTCCCAAGCGACGGGGGCCTGGACAGTGGTGGCGGCCGATGCGCCGGCTGCTACGTTGGAAGCAGCGACAGGGGCCTGGACGGGGGCGGCGGCCGATGCACCGGCTGCTACGTTGGAAGCAGCGACAGCGGCCTAGACGGGGGCGGCGGCCGATTCGCCGGCGGCTGATGTGTCGACAATGGGCATCTCATTCTTCTCCATCGCCGGCGGTTTTCTTCGGGGTTTTTTCTTCGGTTGTGGAGAAGATGATGGGACAGGAGAGGCGGTTGCAGTGAGCCAGTGAGAACGTGTGTCGAGGGAGAGAAAGAGGGGCTCTATAAAGACGAAGGTGGCGTGTACCGCAACACGCGTCCGCTATGCACGGCTGCAGCGTGCACCGCGACACGAGTCTAACCCCGGGACGTTTGGTGTACTCGGTTATAACCTCGGGCCTTATACGAAGTTTTATCCGTACTCGGTTTTCCCCTCGAGGACTTAGACCGGCGAGTGCAATATACTCGGCTTTACCCTCAAGTAGCTGGTCAACGAGAGAGTCAACAAATGAGATTAACATAGCTAATTGAGTCATTTCATGCGCAAAAAAATCCAAAAAAATAAAAACATAGTGGCACCTACTCATGGAGTCTTCCTACGCAACCTGCCACCTAGAAAACCTTAAAAAACATATATAAATCAAGTTTTACCACAAATTTCCACTTCTCAGAATCACTAGTGTAGCTATGAAGATGCATGGGTTTCCACTCAAACCCCTTTGCAAAACATCTTTCCCAAAAACATAGTTTGTCTAAATGATGCCATAATTGTCACTCTCATGTATATTTGAATTGCAAATAAATTGATGTAGCCCAATATGAATTATATTGTACAAAACACGCATTTTTCATTTTGTAATTCTTTTGTTTGAATCCCTTAGTGTATTTACTATTTATGTGCCCTTGGATTCTTAGTACTACTCAGGTTTGCCCTCAAGTACTGTCACAAATGCTCTCAGAAGCCCAAACTTATCCTGATTGGTTGAGCCGTTGTCACACGGATCGACTCCACGAACCGTTGATCCACTGATCTAACGGGCAGTATACCCCTCTCCGTCTCTTCGTGGCAACCTCTCTCTCTCTCTTCGTGGCCACCCCTCTCTCTCTCTGTCGGTGGAGAGTGCCCACCCCTCTATTTATGTGCAATAACGATTTTTCCACTTAATATAGTTTGGGATATAGTATTGGTATAAACACGAGGCATACATATTTGCGGATTTCGGTGAATGCATTATTTGTCACCCCTCTAACAATTATCAACTATCTTTAGATGTCCTTTTCTTTTAGGGAATATAGTTTGGGATATAGTATTGGTATTTTGAAACGGCCCAAAAGTGGTATAATTTTGGTATAAACATGAGGCATACATATTTGCGGATTTCGGTGATTGCATTATTTGTCACCCCTCTAACAATTATCAACTATCGTTAGTTGTCCTTTTCTTTTAGGGAATATAGTTTGGGATATAGTATTGGTATTTTGAAACGGCCCAGAAGTGGTATAATTTTGGTATAAACATGAGGCATACATATTTGCGGATTTCGGTGATTGCATTATTTGTCACCCCTCTAACAATTATCAACTATCTTTAGCTGTCCTTTTCTTTTAGGGAATATAGTTTGGGATATAGTATTGGTATTTTGAAACGGCCCAAAAGTGGTATAATTTTGGTATAAACATGAGGCATACATATTTGCGGATTTCGGTGATTGCATTATTTGTCACCCCTCTAACAATTATCAACTATCTTTAGCTATCGTTTTCTTTTAGGGAATATAGTTTGGGATATAGTATTGGTATTTTGAAACGGCCTAAAAGTGGTATAATTTTGGTATAAACATGAGGCATACATATTTGCGGATTTCGGTGATTGCATTATTTGTCACCCCTCTAACAATTATCAACTATCTTTAGCTTTCCTTTTCTTTTAGGGAATATAGTTGGTAATTTCGGTGAATGCACAAACTACCTTTGAAAACAACTACAAGTACATGTAACTGAATAATGGATTTGTAACAAGGTATCCCTTGTAACAACTTCTAGTGCCTGGTGAGCAATGATAAGAATCCGATCGTAATTATACAACAAAAAAACAACCAGCCATCAGATTAGCTTGCTTCTTCAACTCGATCAGCTGCCTTAACTGCTTGTTCATTTTCTTCAGTTCTCCCTTCACTTCCACCAGTCCTGCATTGGGAGCATTAGGCATAATCGGAACGGATCCTCTCTCCGCCGCATTCTCTACAGCAAGTCCCCCTTCCCAAATTGCGCTCCCCAATAGCACCAATTGATTCCTGCAATTGAAGCCTCTGAATGTACACATCGATCCACTCGAAATGCCTGCATTTCTTCAAGATCTGAAAACAACAACGTGAACCCTAAATCCCAAATTCGAGGGAATAACAAGAAAATCGAGAGAAAACAGAGAAATTGGAGCGAGATCTAACCTTATCCCCCTCTCTATATGGAAAGCTCTCGCATGCAACGAACTCACGTCCACGGTTGCCGTTCTCGTCCGTCTTACAGATCGACCGCTTCAGAGGCTCCTGGCGTGGGCAGTCAGGGCATCTTGTCAAAGGCACGGGTCCATACTGCGGCCATGAAGAACGGGAGGTCGAAGAGAAACTAGACATCACCCGCCTGCGGAGAAGGGCTGCCGCTGGCAGAGAAGAAGAACAATGGGGCGCGGGGAAAGAAAGGGGAAGCAATGGCACGGGCACGGGCGCGGGGCTGGCTCGGTCTCCCATTTTGCAACGGTCACCTGGGTAAGCTGTGGGTCCGGCGTGCTAACATGGACAAGTTGTGGGTCCCACGATGATCTGAATAAGTGGAGACGTGTCCACTGCGGGGCACCAACAACGGCCCCACTTGCCAGCACCAACCAACGTCAACTAAACGGGAATCCTCCGTCCAAGCTCCTTATGCGGGTTACATACAAGGGATTGGGGAAAACTGAGGAAAAACTAAGGAGATGGGGAAAACTGAGTACAACTAAGGACCTGAGGGCACGAAAATAGAAATCCCTTTTGTATTTGATAACATAAGGGAAGGACTCTATGAACTCAACCCACTTAGCATGTCTCTTGTTCAAATTGGTTTGACTTTTCAAGTACTTCAAAGACTTATGATCCGAATGGATAAAAAATTCTTTTGGCCAAAGGTAATGTTGCCAAATTTCAAGAACACGAACCAAAGCATAAAGTTCCTTGTCATAAATAGGATAGTTGAGGCATGCGCCATCCAACTTCTCACTATAGTATGCCACGGGTTTTCCATCTTGCATAAGAACGCCACCAATACCGAGTCCACTCGCATCACACTCAATCTCAAAAGTTTTTGCAAAGTTTGGAAGGACGAGAAGTGGTGCTTTGGTAAGGCGTTTCTTCAACTCATCAAAAGCATTTTGTTGGGCCTTGACCCACACAAAGGGAACATTCTTTTTGGTAAGCTCATTCAAAGGGCAAGCAATGGTGCTAAAATCTTTCACAAAATGGCGGTAAAAACCGACAAGTCCATGGAAACTTCGAACTTGACCAACGGTGGTAGGCGTGGGCCAATTATGTATGGCGTCAACCTTCGAAGAGTCTACTTCAATGCCATTGGCGGAAACCACAAATCTAAGGAGAACCAATTTGTTTTGGGCAAAGGTGCATTTGGGAAGATTAGCATAAAGTTTCTCGTGGCGCAAGATGCATAAGACCTCTCTCACATGTTGAACATGGTCCTCAAGATTTTTGCTATAAATGAGAATATCATCAAAGTAAACAACCACGCTCTTGCCAATGAGCGGTCTCAAGATATGGTTCATAAGACGCATAAAAGTCGATGGGGCATTTGAAAGACCAAATGGCATGACGAGCCATTCATATAGACCAAGTTTGGTCTTGAATGTCGTCTTCCATTCATCACCAATTATCATGCGAATTTGGTGGTAGCCACTACGCAAATCAATATTAGAGAAAATGGTGGCACCACTCAATTCATCAAGCATGTCGTCTAAACACGGGATGGGATGGCGGTATCGAACGGTAATGACATTGATGGGGCGACAATCCATACACATTCGTTGCGTCTTATCCGGTTTAGGAACAAGAATCACCGGAACGGCACAAGGGCTAAGGCTTTGTCGAACGTACCCTTTAGCGAGGAGATCTTGTATTTGGCGTTGAATCTCTTTGTATCTTCGGGGTTGGTGCGGTAGGCGGCGCGGTTTGGAAGGGGAGCGCCGGGTATGAGGTCGATGCGGTGCTCGATGCCCCGAAGCGGTGGTAGTCCATGAGGTTGCACGTCGGGGAAAACTTCTTGAAACTCCTTCAAAAGAGACAACAAAGACGAAGGAATGTTGGTTAAGTTGTTAGTCGCCGACGATGGCCCCTTGCAAATGAGCACATAGTGCAAGGTGGTGGATGGGTTGTCTTGCACTTCTCTCCACTCGCTTTTTGTGGCTAAGAGGACACTCTTTATCTCACTCATATATGGCTTGTGGCGCTCACTCTCTTTTTGGTGGGTCGCTCCCTCTCCTCTCAAGTCACTATGGTGGATGTGTTGTTGTTGTGCCCTCGCTAAAACCTTCGCATTGTCCGCGATGATTTGGCTAGAAGTCATTGGGCGAATCTCGAACTTCTTGTCCTTGACCTTGAAGGTGTAGACATTTGTGTGTCCGTCATGAATCACTTTGTTGTCGAATTGCCAAGGGCGGCCAAGCAACATGTGGCACACCGTCATGGGTACCACATCACACTCAACGGTGTCTTCATAGGGGCCTATCTTGAAGTTGACGGTGACGGTGTGTTGTATCTTGACATTGCCCTTGTCACTTAACCATTGCACATGGTATGGGTGTGGGTGCTTGCGGAGTGTGAGGATGAGCTTCTCACACATCTCGGTGCTTGCTAAGTTGTGGCAACTCCCTCCATCTATGATGACCTTGATTGACTTCCCTCCAATACCGGCACGTGTTTGGAAAATGTTTCACCGTTGGTCTTCAATAGCTTGTGGTTGAGTCGTGAGCACCCTTGTGACCACAAGCGAGGGACTTGTGTCATGTATGCATAGGAGAGGGTCTTCTCCACTTTCTTCATCGTAATCTTCTTCATTAGCAACGGCGGCTTGCACGAGGGCTTCATATTCGCCTTCACTTAGTGTCTCTATGTCGCCATTCTCCATAGTGATCATGACCTTGGTATTCTTGCACTCGAAGGACTTGTGGCCTTGTGTGCCACACTTGAAGCAAGTGACCTTGGAGGTTCCCGTAGAGGCCTTTGAGGAGGCGGTAGAAGTCACCGGTTGCTTCATGCGACTTTGGATAGTCGTTTGCTTGGATGTTGTAGAGGAAACGGATGGCTTGGCACTTGTTGGAGGATCGGTTGTTGCAAGCTTGGATGCAAAGTATGACTTGGACTTGGAGCAGTTGATGTCCTCCTTCACTTGACGCTCGGCCTTGGAAGCTTGGTGTACCAACTCAACCATGTTGGAGTATTGTTGGAATTCAACGATTCTCTTAATTGGGTAGTTGAGGCCATTGAAGAACCTAGCAATAGTTTGTTCTTCGGATTCTTGGATGTTGGCTCGCATCATAGTCAACTCCATCTCCTTGTAGAACTCCTCAACGGTGTTGGTGCCTTGCTTCAATTTTTGTAGCTTGTTGAAGAGGTCGGTCTTGTAGTGGGTGGGCACAAAGCGAGCTTGCATCTCTTCTTTCATCTTTTCCCAAGTGTCAATTGGGTCTTCACCGTTTTCTTCCCTTAGAGTGACCACTTGCTCCAACCATGTGTTCGCATAATCTTCAAACTCAAGGGACGCCATGGCCACTTTCTTGGCACCGGAGTAGTTGTGAATGCGGAAGATCTTGTCAACCTTGAGTGCCCATGAGAGATAATCATCGGCGTCGTCTTCCCCTTTGAACTTGGGCATGTTGAACTTGAGCTTTCCGTACATGTTCTCTTCATCTTCCAAGTTGCGTCGGCGAGGGCGGATGCCTTCATCTCTTGCGGCTTGAGGTGGGTGAGGAGGTCTTCCACGGCCAACCATAGCATTGGGTTGGTGTTGTATTTTAACACTAGCTTCACTTGGTTCACGATGACGGTGTTGTCGAAGATCTTGATGAGGTTGTTGACGACGTCCATTGTGGGCGGCGTCCTCTTGAGCCATATCCGGGTCTCCTCTTCCATGTTGTTGTTGTCGTGGATGATTGCGGAGATCACGTCTTGGTTGAGCTTGATGACCTTGGTCTTGAGCATGAACATGTGGCTCACGATGAGGTGCCGGTTCCATGTTGTGGAGGACGTTGTCGTGGGGTTTGTCGTCACGCCCATGGTGGGCATGGCGATCATGTTGATGGCGAGCTTGTTGTAGTACTTCTTCTTGCGGAGGATGTTCATGAGGACGAGCATGGCGATGAAACTCACCTCGCCTCGAGTTGGAGCGTGAGTCTTCATGGCGATCATGTTGTCGCGGAGACGATGATGGTCTCCATGCCTTGAGTTGGAGCTTGACGAAGTATGACGAGCATGAGAGGAATAATCGTGTGATGAGCTTGATGAGGAGGAAGTAGAGCGGTGTCGGCGATGACGACCCAAGTTGTTGATGGCGCGCTCGAGGCTATCCATACGCCGCTCCATGTTCGCATCATTTGCCGCCACTTGATCATTCAAGTTGTCCGTAGCTTCACGAAGTAGGGACATGCCTTGGTTCACAATGGAGAAATTGTGCGCCACTTCGTCATATTGTTCGTCGATCCGTGTCTCAAACAAGGTGAGTTGCTCCTTGAACTCTTGGCGTTGAGTCCATAGGTTGTGTTGTGTAACCAACCTCTCGGTGTTGTGTAGGACTTCATCCTCCCTTGCTTTGTCTTCGTGCCTATCCATGATAGAAAGACAAGAACTAGGTTGTGTATGTTAGTGGAAGAAGACTACCTCGCACTTTTACCTTGGTGTGATAGTATCGAGGCGATCAACCGAACCGAGGGCAAAACCAAATGTATCGAGTAGACACGCAAAGCCACACGCAAAGGCTAGCAACTCTAGTGGTAGGTGATGACCCACAAGTATAGGGGATCGCAACAGTCTTCGAGGGAAGTAAACCCAATTTATTGATTCGACACAAGGGGAGCCAAAGAATATTTGTAAGCCTTAACAGCGGAGTTGTCAATTCAGCTGCACCTGGAAACAAACTTGCTCGCAATAGTTTATCAGTAGCAACAGTTTTATAGAAGTAGCAGTAGTGATTTTAGTAAACAGCAGGATTAAAATACTGTAGGCATAGGGATGGATGAACGGGCGCTGCATGGATAAGATAACTCATGTAATAATCAAGACTAGGCATTTGCAGATAATAATAAAACGGTATCCAAGTACTAAACAACCATAGGTATGTGTTCCGTATATAGTCGTACGTGCTCGCAATGAGAAACTTGCACAACATCTTTTGTCCTACCAGCCGGTGGCAGCCGGGCCTCTAGGGAAACTACTGGTAAGTAAGGTACTCCTTTTAATAGAGTACCGGAGCAAAGCATTAACACTCCGTGAACACATGTGATCCTCATATCACAGCCTTCCCCTCCGGTTGTCCCAATTTCTGTCACTTTGGGGCCTCGGGTTCCGGACAGCAATATGTGTATACAACTTGCGGGTAAGATCATAAAACAATGAATATCATCATGAATCAATAACATGTTCAGATCTGAAATCATGGCACTCGGGCCCTAGTGACAAGCATTAAGCATAACAAGTTGCAACAATATCATAAAAGTACCAACAACGGATACTAGGCACTATGCCTTAACAATCTTATGGCTATTACATGAACAATCTCATCCAATTCCTACCATCCCCTTCAGCCTACAGCGGGGGAATCACTCACACATGGATGGGGGAATCATGGATGGTCGATGGAGAGGCATCGGTGGCGATGATGGCGATGATCTCCTCCAATTCCTCGTCCCGGCAGGGTGCCAAAACGGAGTTTCTGATCCCGAGATTGGGTTTCGCGATGGCGGCGGAGTTCTGGATGTCTTCTGGAAAAGTGGTCGAACACCCTCGCGTTTTAAGGTCAAGGGCTTTAAGTAGTCCAGAGGGGAGCGTCGGGGGGCGCCCGAGGCGACCTCACCATAAGGCGGCACGCCCCCCCTCCTGGCCGCGCCGGCCTATGGTGTGGGGGCCGTGGGCCTCCCCCTGGCTTGCCCTTTTGGACCCGTGAGTCTTCTGTGAAAATAGGCCCTTCGCAATTATTTCTGGGGATTTTCCTGAAAGTTGATTTTCTGCACAAAAATAAGATACCAGTGCAATTCTGCTGAAAACAGCGTTAGTCCGTGTTAGTTGTATCCAAAACACACAAATTAGAGGCAAAACAATAGCAAAAGTGTTCGGGAAAGTAGATACGTTTTGGACGTATCAGTAGGTGAGAAAGGTGGAAACCCAAAAGATGAAATCCACAATTAAGTATGTTGTTAAAAGTGGGTGAGGTCCAAAAATCAAGTGTCAAAGTGGAGATCACTATAAACACGGAAAAGTTGTGGAACGCACACACGGGATAAGCGGGGCTAGTGCGACCAAGGAATGAGCGGAAAATGGAAAAAGCAATTAGCGAAGTTGATGCTCGATGTCACACTAACTCAAGGAGAGGCGAAGCTAGGTTGCATAGAGATGAAACACCAAGATTCGCACGAGGTCTCTCTTCTCTATCTCTCACGCTTGCTTAAAAGCTTATCAACTCCTTTTGTATCGGTGGCACTTGCACGTTACTTTTTTTTTCTCTAGCACACTATGCTCTTACACTTTTGCTTTCCACCCCAAGCTTTGCTTATGAGCTTTACTCAACACAACGCACACCCTCACGGTCGGGACCTCGTGCAATGTTTCACAACACTCGAAAAGCTTCACTCGGTGGGATAGATCGCAAAAAGAAGAGGGCTACAAGGGAAAAGTGCAAGTTATACCTGCGATGGTGGTGGTGGTGGTGTTAATCGAAATGCGAACTCGGGCCGGAAACGGATTGGCGCCCGGTCGGCCGGATGTGTGGCCGGACGGCCCGGTCAGTATGCCGGTCGGACCGGTTTCTAGGCCGGTCGGTTCGGTCTTGGGGCCGGTCAACCGGTTTCTAAACCGGCTGGTCGTTTTCTCTCTCCTGTTCTTCCCCAAACCAAAACCAAAAGATCAAATCGAAGGGAAACGAAGGAATTGGAGGCTAAAAGGTGGGGGAAATAGTAGATCAACACTAAAAACACCAAATCCACGGATCAAAACCACTAAAAACTCAACAAAATCGTAGATCCATCCAAAGGCAATTTAGAGTTTTTTTTTGAAAAAAATTCAGAGACGAAATTGGGTGGGTGGGGGGTCAAAATCGCGGTAACCAAGAGTTGCTGATACTATATGATGAGGTCTAAGACCTAGTTTGTGGCCCGATCTCGCGAATGACCCGAAACAAGAGGGGAGAAGAGGGAGGGGAGGAAGAACACGAAGAACACGAAGAACGAAACCACACACGCCAACCCGATACAATCGAATCTTACTCTCGTGGCTCGATGGACCACGCCAATAGAATCAACAAGAAGAGACACGAGGTAGAATTCCGGGGTGAGAGATCGGTGTTGGAGACGGAGACCGATTAGAGAGAGAGAGAGTGGAACACACTTGAATCTCACTCACAAGTAGCCAAATCCTCAACAAGAGTAGCCTTGATACAAAGGGAGTTCTAACCCTAGGGAGACAAAGCTCAAAAGTAGTTTTAAGCCAAGATTATGTCTAAAGAGTAAAAGGGGGCGTCCTAGGTACTTATATAGGTCCACAGGGCGACACAGGTCGAAAAGGTGCAAAAGTAACCGACTTAGGCGGGTCTGGTCGAGACAAGTCGTGAAATCCGGTCAGGGATCCGGTCCAACCGGACCTGGGACCGACGCGTCCGGTCCAGACCGGGCTCTGGGCCGGATGGCGACCGACGAGGGGTCCCAGAGCCCCGGTACTGCGCCCGGTTGGCACCAGCCTGGGATCCGGTCTGGACCGGGTAGTCCGGCCAGGGATCCGGTTGACTGGGTCCTGGGCCGGCTGGCTCCCTTCCTCCCTTCGCGCGCGTCGGATGTCGTCGGGTCTAGCTCCATGCCCATCTTCACGTCCAGCTGCTCCTCTCCTCCTCCTGACCATGGTGTGTCCTCCTCTCCGGGGTCTTGACGCACCTCGTACCTAATAACACAAAGCGTGTCGGCATGAGGTAGCAATCCATCCAATGGGGTACCGAGATTGAGGGTAGTGAGTGATACGTCTCCAACGTATATATAATTTCTTATGTTCCATGCTAGTTTTATGACAATACCTACATGTTTTGTTCATACTTTATAATGTTTTTATGCATTTTCCGGAACTAACCTATTAACAAGATGTCGCAGTGCCAGTTCCTGTTTTCTCCTGTTTTTGATTTCAGAAAAGTTAGTTTACGAATATTCTCGGAAATGGACGAAACAAAAGTCCACGGTCTTATTTTCCATGGAGCCTTCCAGAACACCGAAGAGGAGACGGAGAAGGGCCACGAGGCGGCCACGCCATAGGGCGGCGCGGCCCCACCTCTGGCCGCGCCGGCCTATGGGGTGGGCCCCTCGGGCGCCCCCCTACGCTGCCCCTTCGCCTATTTATTCCCTTCGTCGCGAAAACCCTAGTACCGAGAGCCACGATACGGAAAAAGTTACTGAGACGCCGCCGCCGTCAACCCCATCTCGGGGGGTTCAGAAGATCGCGTCCGGCACCCTGCCGGAGAGGAGAATCATCACCGGAGGGCTCTACATCACCATGCCCGCCTCCGGAATGATGCGTGAGTAGTTCATCCTTGGACTACGGGTCCATAGCAGTAGCTAGATGGTTGTCTTCTCCTCTTGTGCTATCATGTTTAGATCTTGTGAGCTGCCTATCATGATCGGGATCATCTATTTGTAATGCTACATGTTGTGTTTGTTGGGATCCGATGAATATTGAATACTATGTCAAGTTGATTATTGATCTATCATATATGTGTTATTTATGTTCTTGCATGCTCTCCGTTGCTAGTAGAGGCTCGGCCAAGTTGATACTTGTGACTCCAAGAGGGAGTATTTATGCTAGATACTCGGGTTCATGTCTCCATTGAATGCGGGAGTGACAGCAACCCCTAAGGTTGTGGATGTGTTGTTGCCACTAGGGATAAAACATCAATGCTTTGTCTAAGGATATTTGTGTTGTTTACATTACGCACAGTACTTAATGCAATTGTCTGTTGTTTGCAACTTAATATTGGAAGGGGTGCGGATGCTAACCCGAAGGTGGACTTTTTAGGCATAGATGCATGCTGGATGGCGGTCTATGTTCTTTGTCGTAATGCCCTAAGTAAATCTCATAGTAGTCATCATGATATGTATATGCATCTCTATTTGTCAATTGCCCAACTGTAATTTGTTCACCCAACATGCTATTTATCTTATTGGAGAGACACCACTAGTGAACTGTGGACCCCGGTCCTTTCTTTTACATCTGAAATAAAATCTACTGCAATCACTGTTCTCTGTTGTTTTCTACAAGCAAACATAATTCTCCACACCATACGTTTAATCCTTTGTTTTTCAGCAAGTCGGTGAGATTGACAACCTCACTATTAAGTTGGGACAAAGTAGCTTGATTGTGTTGTGCAGGTTCCACGTTGGCGCCTGATACGTCTCCAACGTATCTATAATTTCTTATGTTCCATGCTAGTTTTATGACAATACCTACATGTTTTGTTCACACTTTATGATGTTTTGATGCATTTTCCGGCACTAACCTATTAACAAGATGCCGCTGTGCCAGTTCCTGTTTTCTGCTGTTTTTGATTTCAGAAATCCTACACAGGAAATATTCTCGGAATTGGACGAAACAAAAGCCCACGGTCTTATTTTCCACGGAAGGTTCCAGAGCACCGAAGAGGAGACGGATGATACGTCTCAAGCGTATCTATAATTTCTTATGTTCCATGCTTGTTTTATGATAATACCTACATGTTCTGTTCACACTTTATATCGTTTTGATGCATTTTCCGGAACTAACCTATTAACGAGATGCCGAAGTGCCAGTTGCTGTTTTCTGCTATTTTCGGTTTCGGAAATCGTAGTAAGGAAATATTCTCGGAATCGGACGAAATCAACGTCCAGCATCTTAGAATTCCATGAAGCTTCCAGAACACCCGAGAGCCACCAGAGGAGAGCCCTGGGGGGGCCACACGTGTGGGCGGCGCGGCTAGAGAGGGGGGCGCGCCCCCCTATTGTGTGGCGCCCCCGTAACCCTTCCGACTCCGCCTCTTCGCCTATTTAAAGGTCCCTGACCTAAATCTTCGAGACGGAAAAAGCCACGGTACGAAAAACCTTCCAGAGCCGCCGCCATCGCGAAGCCAAGATCTGGGGGACAGGAGTCTCTGTTTCGGCACGCCGCCGGGACGGGAAAGTGCCCCCGGAAGGCATCTCCATAGACACCACCGCCATCTTCATCACCGCTGTTGTCTCCCATGAGGAGGGAGTAGTTCTCCATCGAGGCTGAGGGCTGTACCGGTAGCTATGTGGTTAATCTCTCTTTCTGTGCCTCAATACAATGATCTCATGAATTTCTTTGCATGATTGAGATCCATCTGATGAGCTTTGTATCACTATTAGTCTATGTGCTACTCTTGTGATGTTATTAAAGTAGTCTATTCCTCCTTCATGATGTAATGGTGACAGTGTGTGCATCATGTAGTTCTTGGCGTAGGTTATGATCATAATCTCTTGTAGGTTATGGAGTTAATTATTACTATGATAGTATTGATGTGATTTATTCCCCCTTCATAGTGTAAAGGTGACAGTGTGTATGCTATGTTAGTACTCGGTTTAAATTGCAAAGATCTATTATGCTCTAAAGGTTACTTAAACATGAATGCCGAATGTTGTGGCGCTTGTTAACTCCGGCATTGAGGTGCTCTTGTAGCCCTACACAACGAATGGTGTTTGTTATCAAACAAGAGTATATGTAGCACAAAGGAAGAGAACTTATTTATTCATGTGATCAATGTTGAGAGTGTCCACTAGTGAAAGTAGGATCCCTAGGCCTTGTTTCCAATACTGCAAACACCGCTTATTTATCGTTCCGTTGCATGTTTACTCGCTGCCATATTTTATTCAGATTGCTATTACCACTCATATACATCCATATTACTTGTATTTCACTATCTCCTCGCCGAACTAGTGCACCTATACATCTGACAAGTGTATTAGGTGTGTTGGGGACACAAGAGACTTCTTGTATCGTGATTGCAGGGTTGCTTGAGAGGGATATCTTTGACCTCTTCCTCCCCGAGTTCGATAAACCTTGGGTGATCCACTTAAGGGAAACTTGTCTGCTATTCTACAAACCTCTGCTCTTGGAGGCCCAACACTGTCTACCGGAATAGAAGTGTGCGTAGACATCAAGCAATTTTCTGGCGCCGTTGCCGGGGACGAATCAAGACACTCCATCAAGCCCGTCAACCGCCATCAAACCTCCCACGTCAACCACGCGCCGGTTGTGGACAACAAGCACTTTTCTAGCGCCGTTGCCGGGGAGGAAAGGTAAAAGGCACTCACACTCCGGTCCCAGGTAACTAAGTTATTTTCTGTTGCCGTTGTGTGTGTGCTCGAAGCTATTTCCTTTAGATCCTGCAATTGCATCTTTTTGTTTCTTGTTTTACACTAGTAAGGCATAATGGAAATCATCTCGTGAGCTTTTTAAACTATTTCCCGAGTCAAGACATGAATGGTTTAATGCGAAAATTAAAAAACCTATGGAACCTTATTTGCATGCTAGTAGTAATATTAGTATGAACGCTTTGAACACCATTGTTGATAATGATATAGAAAATTCTAAGCTTGGGGAGGTCGGTTTTGATGAAAATGATCTCTTTAGCCCTCCGGGTATTGAGGAGAAAGTTTATGTTGATTATGATATGCCTCCCATATATGATGATTATAATGATAGTGGTCTTTTGGTGCCGCCTACTATGGAGAGTAAATTTTATTATGATTATACTATGCCTCCTACACTTGATGAGAATAATAATGATAGCTACTTTGTTGAATTTGCTCCCACTACAACTAATAAAATTGAATATGCTTATGTGGAGACTAATGATACTTTTATGCATGTGAATAAGAATGCTTTATGTGATACTTATATTGTTGAGTTTGTTCATGATGCCACTGAAAGTTATTATGAGGGAGGGAAACATGGTTATATGCATCTTAATAATATTAAGTTTCCCCTCTTTAAGTTGAGAATCTTGAAGTTACTCGTGTTTTATCTTCGTATGCTTGTTGCATTATGCTTCATGAATTTGTTTATTTACAAGATTCCTTTTCATAGGAAGTGGGTTATACTTAAATGTGTTTTGAATTTGCTTTTTGGTGCTCTCTTTTGCTTCAACTCTTATTTCTTGGGAGTGCATCATTGAAATTACTGAGCCCATCTTAATGGCTATAAAGAAAGCACTTCTTGGGAGATAACCCATGTTTTCATTTTACTACAGTACTTTTGTTTTATATTGAGTCTTGGAAGTTGTTACTACTGTAGCAACCTCTCCTTATCTTTATTTTATTGCAATGTTGTGCCAAGTAAAGTCTTTAATAGTAAGGTTGATACTAGATTTGGATTACTGCGCAGAAACAGATTTCTTGCTATCACGAATTTGGGCAGGGTTCTCTGTAGGTAACTCAGAAAAATCTGCCAATGTACGCGCGTGATCCTCAGATATGTACGCAAATTTCATTCAATTTGAGCATTTTAATCTGAGCAAGTCCAGTGCATCTAAAAAATTCGTCTTTACGGACTGTTCTGTTTTGACAGATTCTGCCTTTTATTTCGCATTGCCTCTTTTGCTGTGTTGGATGAATTTCTTTGTTCCATTGACTTCCAGTAGCTTTGGGCAATGTCCAGAAGTGTTAAGAATGATTGTGTCACCTCTGAACATGTGAAATTTTTGATTATGCACTAACCCTCTAATGAGTTTGTTTCGAGTTTGGTGTGGAGGAAGTTTTCAAGGGTCAAGAGAGGAGGATGATATATGATCAAGAAGAGTGAAAAGCCTAAGCTTGGGGATGCCCCCGTGGTTCATCCCTGCATATTTCAAGAAGACTCAAGCATCTAAGCTTGGGGATGCCCAAGGCATCCCCTTCTTCATCGACAACTTATCATGTTTCTTCTCTTGAAACTATATTTTTATTCGGTCACATCTTATGTACTTTACTTGGAGCGTCTGTTTGCTTTTATTTTTGTTTTTGTTTGAATAAATTCATGCTTGTGTGGGAGAGAGACACGCTCCGCTGTTTCATATGAACACTAGTGTTCTTCGCTTTTACTTTTAATGTTCATGGCGGAGTTGAAAACCGCTTCGTTAATTGCTATATGGTTGGAAACAGAAAATGCCGCATGTGGTAATTGGTATAATGTCTTGAATAATTTGATACTACTTGGCAATTGTTGTGCTCATATAGATCATGTTTAAGCTCTTGCATCATGTACTTTGCACCTATTAATGAAGAACTACATAGAGCTTGTTAAAATTTGGTTTGCATGATTGGTCTCTCTAAGTCTAGATATTTTCTCGGTTGAGGTGTTTGAACAACAAGGAGACGATGTAAAGTCTTATAATACTTACAATATGTTCATATGTGAGTCTTGCTGCACCGTTTTATACTTGAGTTTGCTTCAAATAACCTTGCTAGCCAAAACCTTGTATTGAGAGGGATTCTTCTCGTGCATCCAAATCCTTGAGCCAAAAACTATGCCATTTGTGTCCACCATACATACCTACTACATGGTATTTCTCCGCCATTCCAAAGTAAATTGCTTGAGTGCTACCTTTAAACAATTCAAAAGCTATTATCTCTTATTTGTGTCAATGTTTTATAGCTCATGAGGAAGTATGTGGTGTTTTATCTTTCGATCTTGTCATTTACTTTTGACAGATTTTCACCAATGGACTAGTGGCATATCCGCTTATCCAATAATTTTGCAGAAAGAGCTGGCAACGGGGTTCCCAGCCCCAATTAATTAACTTTCATTAATAATTCTCTTCACATGCTTTGCCCTGATCTATCAGTAAGCAACTTAATTTTGCAAATAGACACTCCTTCATGGTATGTGATTGTTGGAAGGCACCCGAGGATTCGGTTAGCCATGGCTTGAGAAAGCAAAGGTTGGGAGGAGTGTCATCTTAAAAAATAAAAAATATAAACTAAACTAAAGTACATGTGTAAACAAAAGAGAAGAGGGATGATCTACCTTGCTGGTAGAGATAACGTCCTTCATGGGAGCCGCTCTTGAAAGTCTGGTTGATAAGGTAGTTAGAGTACCCGCTACCATTCGTTGACAACAACAAACACCTCTCAACACTTTACTTTTATGCTCTCTATATGATTTCAAAACTTAAAAAGCTCTAGCACAAATATAGCAATCAATGCTTCCCTCTGCGAAGGGCTATTGTTTTACTTTATGTTGAGTCAGTTTACCTACTTCTTTCCATCTTAGAAGCAAACACTTGTGTAAACTGTGTGCATTGATTCTTACATGTTTACCTATTGCACTTGTTATACTACTTTGTGTTGACAATTATCCATGAGATATACATGTTACAAGTTGAAGGCAATTGCTGAAACTTAATCATACTTTGTGTTGCTTCAATGCCTTCTACTAAGAATTTATTGCTTATGAGTTAACTGTTATGCAAGTCTTATTGATGCTTGTCTTGAAAGAACTATTCATGAAAAGTCTTTGCTATATGATACAGTTGTTTACTCATTGTCTTCATCATTGCTTCGAATCGCTGCATTCATCTCATATGCTATACAATAATGTTGATCAAGATTATGTTGGTAGCATGTCACTTAAGAAATTATCATTGTTATCGTTTACCTACTCGAGGGCGAGTAGGAACTAAGCTTGGGGATGCTTGATAGGTCTCAAACGTATCTATAATTTCTTATGTTCCATGCTTGTTTTATGACAATACCTACATGTTTAGTTCACACTTTATATCGTTTTGATGCATTTTCCGGAACTAACCTATTAACGAGATGCCGAAGTGCCAGTTGCTGTTTTCTGCTGTTTTTGGTTTCAGAAATCCTAGTAAGGAAATATTCTCGGAATCGGACGAAATCAACGCCCAGCATCTTAGAATTCCACGAAGCTTCCAGAACACCCGAGAGCCACCAGAGGAGAGCCCTGGGGGGGCCACACGTGTGGGCGGTGCGGCCAGAGAGGGGGGCGCGCCCCCCTATTGTGTGTCGCCCCCGTAACCCTTCCGACTCCGCCTCTTCGCCTATTTAAAGGTCCATGACCTAAATCTTCGAGACGGAAAAAGCCACGGTACGAGAAACCTTCCAGAGCCACCGCCATCGCGAAGACAAGATCTGGGGGACAGGAGTCTCTGTTCCGGCACGCCGCCGGGACGGGGAAGTGCCCCCGGAAGGCATCTCCATCGACACCACCGTCATCTTCATCACCGCTGCTGTCTCCCATGAGGAGGGAGTAGTTCTCCATCGAGGCTGAGGGCTGTACCGGTAGCTATGTGGTTAATCTCTCTCTCTGTACCTCAATACAATGATCTCATGAATTGCTTTGCATGATTGAGATCCATATGATGAGCTTTGTAACACTATTAGTCTATGTGCTACTCTTGTGATGTTATTAAAGTAGTCTATTCCTCCTTCATGATGTAATGGTGACAGTGTGTGCATCATGTAGTTCTTGGCGTAGGTTATGATCATAATCTCTTGTAGGTTATGGAGTTAATTATTACTATGATAGTATTGATGTGATTTATTCCCCCTTCATAGTGTAAAGGTGACAGTGTGTATGCTATGTTAGTACTCGGTTTAAATTGCAAAGATCTATTATGCTCTAAAGGTTACTTAAACATGAATGCCGAATGTTGTGGCGCTTGTTAACTCCGGCATTGAGGTGCTCTTGTAGCCCTACACAACAAATGGTGTTTGTTATCAAACAAGAGTATATGTAGCACAAAGGAAGAGAACTTATTTATTTATGTGATCAATGTTGAGAGTGTCCACTAGTGAAAGTAGGATCCCTAGGCCTTGTTTCCAATACTGCAAACACCGCTTATTTATCGTTCTGTTGCATGTTTACTCGCTGCCATATTTTATTCAGATTGCTATTACCACTCATATACATCCATACTACTTGTATTTCACTATCTCTTCGCCGAACTAGTGCACCTATACATCCGACAAGCGTATTAGGTGTGTTGGGGACACAAGAGACTTCTTGTATCGTGATTGCAGGGTTGCTTGAGAGGGATATCTTTGACCTCTTCCTCCCTGAGTTCGATAAACCTTGGGTGATCCACTTAAGGGAAACTTGCTGCTGTTCTATAAACCTCTGCTCTTGGAGGCCCAACACTGTCTACAGGAATAGAAGCGTGCGTAGACATCAACGGAGAAGGGCCACGAGGCGGCCACACCCTAGGGGGGCGCGGCCCCACCTCTGGCAGCGCCGCGCTATGGGGTGGGCCCCTCGGGTGCCCCCCTGCGCTGCCCCTTCGCCTACTGTTATCACCAGATTTTGGCCAAATTAGAAGATGGGCCGTAATTGAGATGGGCTTGGAGGATATGTACGTGAAGTGTCTCTGAATCGGCCTCGTGCGAGAATTTGGGCTAGATTGCCCGTGTATCTGTACATTATAGTAGATCGCATCTTAGTTTAGAATTAAGAGATAGAGTTTGGTCGTATACGACTAGGTTTATTCCAAAGATAGAAATTCCCCGGACTATAAATATGTACCTAGGGTTATTGGGAAAGGAGGACGATCACGTTCACAACAAACACAAACTAGGCGCATCGCCACCCCTTGTTTCGAGGGTTTCTTCCGGGTAAGCATCATGCTGCCTAGATCGCATCTTGCGATCTAGGCAGTATCGGTTTATTCGTTATCTGGTGTTGCTCGTACTGAAGCCTTGTTGATGGCGAGTAACACCTTTATCGTAGATGTTTTGGGGCTTACATCGATGCTTTTCTGACATGTTTGCTTAGCTATGCTGCCCCTCGATATCTAGCTGCCTTTACACCTATCTTGGTTGTAAGGGCAGCATCTTGCTTCGTCTTTATTTAGTAGATTTGATCTGTTATAGTTGTTCCTTGTTCTTCAAGGATTAGTTTGATATCCGTATGGTTAGGCCTTGCAAACGGGTTGAACGATCCAGTAGCGCGTAAGGTATGGTTTGCCGATCCTAGAAGGGATGTTCCGGGAATCGACTCCGTGTTGGTTTTTAGGCCTCTTTTAGGGTTAGTTTTCTGTTATCTTACGTATCTGCCAGGCTCAACTACGTGTAGGATGTTCCGGTTATGCGGTGAAAGCCCTAAACTATCGTAGATCGAGTTAACTTAGTATTGATAAAGCAGGATACCCATGTTATTGCAGATCCAATATGAACCATGGGTCAATCGGCTCTTTGAGCCGATTAGCAGGGTAACCTGAGAGCCGATCGAGGCTCATTTAATGTTCACGTGTCTGCCATGCAGGAAACTAATCGAAGCAATCCAACACCTTCCTGACCAGGTATAGGTCAGGTGGCACGCCCTTGCAACCGTCAGGACGTGTGCCAGAGCATTGCGGGCCGTCGCCCGAGGGACCAGGGCCCACCAGCAGTCCTGGGAGCCTCCCGGCTCTCCGTGTTGCTCGTCGCTGCTCGCCGATGGGTTTTGGCAGGCAACACATTCTGGCACGCCCGGTGGGACGCTCTGCAGCAACTACGTCAACATCTGCAGCTGAGATGTCGGACGAACCACTCAAGTACGAAGATCTGCCTGAAGATCACAAGAAGAAATATGATGAGCTTAAAGCTGTCTTCGAAGCCGATCTCATCGGCTCTTTCGAAAGGACCCGTACACATGGCATTAGGTTCAAAGGATTCACACCCGAAGGCGTGCTCGATGGAGTAGATCTGTCTCTCCCTTCGGAGGAGCGCACCAGAGCTCTGCGCCAGGAAGTTAATTATATGATGGCTCATTCTCTACACCGTCATTCTGAGAGCCTGGTGAACACTTTGGAGCGTATTGCGGTCCGCGTGGTTCAAGAAATCATGAAGCATCAGTACTCCCCGTCAGGGCCTGCCCTAGGAACTCACCAGGGAGAGGCACTGTTCCACACCAGACCGCAACTGCCATTCACGCTTGCAGCTCCAGAGCAACAGGGTTCACCGGCATACGTCGTCTACAAGGTTGGAGGCGATCCTGGCGATTGCCAATTCCTGTATGAGCCGCCTAAAGAGATCCCACATGGATACGTGTGCACGTACGTGCCGGAATGCAATAACTGGGCACGCACGAACCAGATTACAGCAGGAGGGATTTCTGGAGCAGGAGGGATTTCTGGGGCAGACGCCGATAAACAGGCGTGGCTAGCTAAATATGCCACCGGAACGATTCATGAAAGCTCAGCCCCTGCAGCTCATACCATGGAACAAATCAGTACGATCTTGAGAGAACAGTTCGGTATCCTGCCGAAGAGGAGAACTATCGGCTATTCCACGCCGTATCCCAACGAATATGATCTGATTCCGCTGCCGCCCAAGTATCGGCTCCCTGAGTTCTCAAAGTTCAGTGGATCAGAAGGGTCTAGCTCAATTGAGCATGTGAGCCGATATTTAGCACATGATTTCAGCATCAGACCCGTTGCGTGTAAGGTTTTTCGCGCAATCTCTCACAGGACCAGCTTTTGGGTGGTACACCTCGTTGCCACCAGATTCAGTCCGGACATGGAAGCAACTGGAAGAGCAGTTTCATGTACAATATCACTCAGAAGCTACCGAGGCTGGCATTGCCGATCTGACGCAGGTGCGGCAGAAGTGGGGAGAGACGGTGTCTGATTACATTCAGCGTTTCAGGACTGTCAAGAACCGATGTTATTCGGTTCTTTTAACTGAGAAAGAAGCAGTCGATCTGGCAGTGGTTAGCCTCGCAGCGCCGATCAAGGATCTGGCTTTCCAAGTGGACTACAATTCACTGGCGCACATGGTCCAGAAACTGACATTGTATGATCAGCGCCACCCAGAATTGTACCAAGACAAGTTCAAGCGCCTGATAGGCCTGGTCGAGGCAGAAGAAGTTGAAGACTTTGCAGAAGATCAGGAAGTTGCCGTGGCTGAATGGGCTCGGGGGCGTCCCGTGTCCTGCAAATGGGTGAAACAACCAGGGCCAGCAAGAGGGTTTGACTTTGACATAACCAAAGCTGAGCAGATATTCGATTTACTGCTTAAGGAAAAATAGCTGAAGTTACCCGAAGGCCATAAGATCCCTACAGCGCAAGAGATGAACGGGAGACCGTACTGCAAATGGCATCACTCGTACACCCATGTCACCAACGACTGCAAAGAGTTGCGTCGGCAGATCCAGATGGCGATAGAACAAGGCCGTTTGATCCTCGGTCAGTTTGCCATGAAAGTGGACACGCAACCGTTTCCTGGCGTCAACATGGTGGAACTCAATCACTCCACGAGGTGCCACCCAGGTTTCTCTTTCAATGTTAACATGGCAGGGCTTGTAGAACGCCATGGCAAGGATAAAGAAGAAAGCAGTCACTCCCGTGGCAAGGATAAGGAGGAGGCCGATCCACGCGACCGGCCCCGATATGATGACAGACGATACCTCACCGAGGAACAAGTGAGAAGCGTGCGGTATCAACGACCACTCTCCGCGCACCTCCTTAACAAATACGAGCGTCAGTACGACCGACGCCAGCGGTACGACATAGATGACGAAAGATATCGTCGATCTGATGCAGACAACAGGAAATCTCGTCGATATGATAGAGACGACGAAGGATATGAGCACCGCGTCAAGGGGAGGTCAAGAGAGCAGGGAGACATGGACAGACACTGGGATTGTCCTTTGTTTAAACACTGCTGGGACTCAGGAATGAGCCGATTGCCTACAATCGACAACAGCCCGGAATGTAGACACCGGAAGAAGGACACAAGCGAGGTTTCAGTGTTCAAGCGTCTAGGGCCTCTCCCACCTCAGAGCAGACGAGCTGAGTCATCTCGAGATGAAGATCTCGAGGAGTCAGAAGATGAAGAAGAAGATAGATACCACCGACCAAGGTGGTGCCCTGACGGACTCAGTTATTCCCAAAAACGTAGGGTTCAGAGGCTACGTAACTTGGAGGAAGCCGAGGCGCAGTACCTGTACACGTTGAGGAAAGCGCGGCCCGATCTGGCCGTGAAAATTCAGCAAACTCTGGAGACGGAGACGCGCCCACCGAAGAAAGAATGGCGCCCCAAGCAGACAAAAGCCGATGCAAAGGCATCGGCTGACACAAATATGGTATTCATACTTCCGTCGGGGTTTTGTGCTCCAAGAATTGAAGAAGTGCCGGTAGCACAGTTTGACTGCGGTCCACGGCCGGTTATCTTTGAGAAGCCACGAGAGAAGAGCTACAGGCATTTGAAAGCCCTGTACCTAAGAGGATATATCAATGGGCAGCCTGTCAGCAAGATGTTGGTTGACACGGGAGCGGCAGTCAATATAATGCCATACTCCATGCTACGCCGTTTGGGACGCTCTAACGCAGATCTGATCAAGACCAACGTCACACTAAGCGATTTCAACGGCCAAGCATCAGAAGCGCAGGGTGTGCTGAACGTGGATCTAACCGTAGGCCAAAAAACCATCCTTACGTCATTCTTCATCGTCGACAGCAAAAGCACCTACGCTGTCCTGCTAGGGAGGGATTGGATTCACGCCAAGTGCTGCATTCCATCTACAATGCACCAATGCCTGATACAGTGGGATGGAGATGAAGTGGAAGTCGTTCATGCAGATGACTCGGTCGAGATCTCATTAGCTGGCATGAATATTTGGGATGCAGACGACCAAGAGCCGATCTCTGGAGTCAGTTTGGATGGCTATGAGCGCATCGAAGCTTCAAAAAACGGGGTGAGGCTGGTCTTATCCACCGGCCTGACAGAGTAGCAAGGCTAAAGTCAACAGACGTACGTGTCAAGGCCGATCCCTGCGATCGGCCCCAAAAAATAAAAAGCAATTATCTCACCTCAAGCATGTCACGTAGTCGTCGTAGAGCACAAATAAGTTGTAAACCCTCATTGAGCAATGCAGTGGAAAAGGAGGCCGAGTCCAGCAATCGAGCTAGCAGGTGGAGCCGATGTTCAGATACAGTTCCTGGAATGAGATGACTGGAGAGCCGATATCTTCAATTACTTGAAAGATTCGGCTCGGGGGGCACTTAAACGGATAAGGGACGAGGCTACGAAGTATGTGCCCAGTGGCTGTCAATGGCCAGCATCTCAAGAAATATTTCCCAAGTATGTGGGATGATGGACATTGAAATATGGGGGCCGATGCAGGAAATCGGCCAGTAAAAAAAAATTTACGCGAGGCACAGCCGATGCACGGACATCGACTTTAGACTAAAAAGCCGATGCACAGCCATCGACTCTAGAGGTACGAACTGTTACGATCAGAGGTACAAGCTGTTGCGAACAGAGGGACAAACTGTTACGATTAGGTATCAAGTTACATGGACAGGCTCTACTGAAGGAATGCCTCGAAGGCAAGGAGGGCGTCAGCACGGACACGATCCACTTCGGCGATCTCGGCTTCGTCATCTTCGTCCTCGCCCGTCACCAGCTATTTGTTCAGGGCACGTATTTCTGCCAGATCAGTTTTCAGTTGAGCTTTGAGGCCTTCTGCTTCCTCTTGGGAGCGGGCAATAAGAGCTTCCTTATCGGAAATAAGCTGTTTGGTTGCCCGGACCCTCTCTTCAAGGTCCGCCAGTTCCTTTCGCAGGGTCTCAAGTTCGGCGGTGCTAACAGAGGTGTCAGTTTTGGCATCTAAGGCCGCCTTCTTCTCATTAAGCCGCTGACATTTGTCCGCAATATCGGCTTTCAACGGAAGTTGGGCGTGGCGTAGATTGATTCTCTGACGAGCTAACCTCACCCTGGACCCGTAAACAGACAGAGTCACAACTGGCCAAAGTTTCACCTGCAACGTTACCGGGAGATGGTGCTTGATTTCTTCAAGAACGCTCTTCACCTCCTCGGGGTCTTCGACCAACGTCTCGATCGGGGAAGAAAGCAAGGCTTTGAGACGCTGGAATTGGCGTAGGACAGCGCCAGGTCGTGGCTCATCGCATGCCGTAGAAGGAGCTGGTTCGATGGATTCAGGGTCGAACGCCAGCAAGCCCGAGAGGTCACAACCCTGACAAACAGAAACAGCGTTAGTATGCAGCGGAAGGGAAGAGTAAGCCAAACGAAAGGAGTATACCTCTCCTGAGACCAGGGAGACAGCCGATGATGAGGCAATCGGCTCTTGTGTTTCTGCTGGGGGCTTGGCCAAATTGGCGACCGTATCAACGGCACCTTCAGAGACTACTGGATCCAGGTTTGCGGAGGGCATCTGTACTTCCTCGACTCCTCCACTAGAAGTGTCATCAGGCTGCAGAGGAGGTGGTTAGCCGATGTGGGCAGCAGGGGATTAGCATGAAAGATGAGCCAGAGAGAGTATGGAGGGTAATTACATTTGAAGCCTCTTGGTTTGATGAAGGGGCTTGCGGTTCCTTTCGAGCCCTCTTGGTGCTCACGCCCTGCCCCGCCTTGAGTGGAGCTTGGGGAGCAGCAGGTTCAGGAGATGGCCTTTTCCTGGAAGCCGATGGTGACAAATCTGGCTGGCTCTGCGTGGTGATCTTCCCAGAGTTGTCCGAGCTTGAATCCCCTCGATTGGATGGTGTATGCTCGCGGGAGTTGTCCTCGGTGGAGGCCTATATAATAATAATAGGAGAGTTAATAAACACAAGTGTGTTGGCAGGAGCATAAGGATAGATGAAATCAGTCGAGGCATGGATCGACGTACGTGTAAGCTCTCGTGATCTGGAGAAGGGCTCCGGCGCTTCAAAGTTTTCCTGGCGGCTACTTTCCTCACCGTCGTTCTCGCCTTGGTTGAGGCTCGGGGGGCAGCTGGCCCCGAAGATATTTTGCTCTTGGAAGCCGATTTTGGTGGAATCGGCTGGCTCTGCATCACAACCTTTTTCAAGGGTGGCGAGTTTTTGCAGAAGAGGACCATAGGAGCCGGTGGGAAGAATTCAAAAGGGGAGCCGTCAGCATGTGTAGGTTCTGGACCATCTTGTTGCTACAAGGAGACAGAGCAAGGTTATTAAAAGTCATTATAAGCCACTTCAAGAAAATTTGCGAATAGTAGTACCTGTTCTGCAGGGATGTTATATTCAGCATCGAGTTGTTTCAGCAACGGTCCCAGAGCTCTCCTGAAGGCATGAGTTTTCCACATGGACCACCAGGTCTCAAAACCATCGGTGGACGTGGTGAAAGAGAGGTTGCTAGGGATTGGGATGGCTAGAGCATCAAAGAAAGAGTAACATCTCTGACCAGTGAGGATATCGGGCAAGTCAGCTCTGCTCTCTGTTAAGTGATGGAGGAAGAAATGGGGAGACACCTGCCCAAGACCAAACTGCCGGGCCGCTACGACCGGCTGATAGGACTCATAACCAGGTTTGATGATCCTGTTTGAGGTGCTCATGCCAACTGGAAGGAAGCAGGGACGGATCATGGTGGAGTACAATTGCCGGGTGCTGGTGTCATAGGCAAAGTTGTCTAGCCTGAAGGAGACTGGGTTCTCAAAATTCTAAGATTCTGTGTAAGGGAAGAAGAGAGAATTGTCCAGGCCTTGGAAGAAAATACTAAACCATTTTGATGCTTCCGTGGGGATCAGTTTACTACCTGGAAGGCTGTACAAAGCTTGGCCGTAGCTAGTGCATCGGATTTTCTTCCCATTGGCATCTGGAAAGGTGCGAGTGGCCAGAAGTGGGAAGTTTGGGATGTGGTTCTGGAAGTATAGCTGAGCCCATAACTGAATAAACCACCAGGGACCTCCTGTTTTGACTGTTCCTTTGAGAATATAATTTGACGGACATTAGTTGGAGATATCGGTAGACCTCTCCAAGGAACAGTTTGCCGATGCCGAGCTGGGTGCCTCTGGCAAGTTCATAGGCCAAGGGAAGGTAATTCTTGGTTGGAGCAAGTGAAGGGCCACAGAATATGAAGTGTTCCAACCAGAAATTCAGGAAGGCCGTGTCTTCTTTCTCTGTTACAGGGCCTTTATTCTTCATGTGGCGTCGAAGATAAGCACCCCAGTTTGTGCACTCTGTTTTGGAAGAGAGCTTGAAAGGAACTCTTGGCAGCATAAAGGCAGAGGGGCTGGGGGATGTAATGTCTAGGCCAGTGATCATCACCACATCTAGCAGAGTTGGTGTCATGGGGCCGTGGCCAAACATGAAACATTTCAGAGCATCAGACCAGAAGTAGTCGATGGTTTGAGAAGGTTTTCATGCTTCTCAAGGGGAGACAATGATAAGGACAGAGCATCGGCTATCCCTGTGGTTTCCCATGTGGATTGGTAAGTTTTGGATACCCTGCTGTACCAGGAAACCCAGTCTTCAGGAGGGTTAGGCCAGGCTCGTAAGCAGTCGGCCCAAGAAGTTAGGTCTAAATCCTGGTTCACGAAGGGGATCCTACGAGCCTCGCAAGAAATCAAACGGGCAGGACCCTCGACAGTACGGGGGCCAAGACAAAGAGAGTTTGGAAGAGAAGGATGCGGCAACAGAATGTCTGAAACCTAAAATTAATGGTGGAATAAGGCATTAATTCGGATGTTCGTTATTAATTCCAACACTAGGCTCAGATGGCGAGGGGCAGTTAAAGATTACCTTCAAGCCAGAAACCGTTGCGTTGGCGTTGGACGATTCCGCCATCTGATTCGCTGGCGGAGATGAATCTGCGCGGTTGGGGATCTGGGATTTGCGCCGCCGCGTGTTGAACCTGTTCGATGGGCAATTGGGGATCTGAGTTTGGTCCTTTAGACGAGGGTCACAGGTTACCGTTTGAGTTTGGAACTGAATCTAGCCTTATTGGCGTTTTTATGGTAAAAGACCGATGCGTTGCCATCGGCTCCTGGTGCGTTGACCTATTTTGACAATCGGCAAAATCAAATATGGAAGCATTCTTCATTGATAAGAGGGTTTTTTACAATAAGAGCCGATTGCTCTCAAAAGGATGATATGCTATCTAAATTGCTACTACTAGTCCTATTCTAGTAACCCCTAGCCTAGGGGCTGGCGCCGTCGCTGCCATCGCCGCCCTCGTCGTCTCCATCGTAGCTGCCGTCGGCGCTGCTGCCGGCGATGTCTTCGTCGCTGCTGTGGAAGCCGCCGGCAGGGGCTTCGTCTTCTTCATCATCATCATCGTCGTCGTCATCCGCCGACCCGACGCGGAAGCGCTTCACCGGCGGGTACTCGTCAGAGGAGGTGTCCTCCTCCGCTTCCTCATCCTCCTCGTCGGAGGAGATGTCTTCGCCCCAGAGAGCGTTGTCGTCGCTCTCCTCTTCCAAATTCCCATCAATGAGGAAATGGAGGTTGTCTTCCCCGTCGGTCAGGGATTCATCGTCCTCTGACCAGACAGAGAAGTCCCAGTCCGCCTCGTCCCATCTCAGTGGGGCGAGGGCCTCGTATGCCGCCATCAGGTCGTACTCCGGCGTCGGCTCACGGGAGGAGGAAGAGAGGGAGGAGAGACCCGAGGAGGCAGAAGAGGAGGAGTCCGTGGCAGAGGAAGGGGGTTTTCGGTGGCTAATGAAGAACAAGAGGATGAGGAGGCGATGTGGAGGCGAACTGCTCGGATGAAGTTAAATAAAAGGGATAGAGTGAAGTTGATTCAATGCTGTGGCAGATTCGAGGATGCGGTGCCAAAAAACTGTCAAATCGTGCAGTGCGGAAAAGTTGAGAAGGCAAGGCATCATGATGAAAAGGCACTGTAGCGGTTCTGCTCTGCAACGCATGACCCGATGGAAAACAGAGTGGTTTTGGAATTATTATTGCCGAAACCAGGGGGCATGTGTTATCACCAGATTTTGGCCAAATCAGAAGATGGGCCGTAATTGAGATGGGCTTGGAGGATATGTACGTGAAGTGTCTCTGAATCGGCCTCGTGCGAGAATTTGGGCTAGATTGCCCGTGTATCTGTACATTATGGTAGATCGCATCTTAGTTTAGAATTTAGAGATAGAGTTTGGTCGTATACGACTAGGTTTATTCCAAAGATAGAAAGTCCCCGGACTATAAATATGTACCTAGGGTTATTGGGAAAGGAGGAAGATCACGTTCACAACAAACACAATCTAGGCGCATCGCCACCCCTTGTTTCGAGGGTTTCTTCCGGGTAAGCATCATGCTGCCTAGATCGCATCTTGCGATCTAGGCAGTATCGGTTTATTCGTTATCTGGTGTTGCTCTGAAGCCTTGTTGATGGCGAGTAACACCTTTATCGTAGATGTTTTGGGGCTTAGATCGATGCTTTTCTGACATGTTTTCTTAGCTATGCTGCCCCTCGATATCTAGCTGCCTTTACACCTATCTTGGGTGTAAGGGCAGCATCTTGCTTCGTCTTTATTTAGTAGATTTGATCTGTTATAGTTGTTCCTTGTTCTTCAAGGATTAGTTTGATATCCGTATGGTTAGGCCTTGCAAACGGGTTGAACGATCCAGTAGCGCGTATGGTATGGTTTGCCGATCCTAGAAGGGATGTTCCGGGAATCGACTCCGTGTTGGTTTTTAGGCCTCTTTTAGGGTTAGTTTTCTGTTATCTTACGTATCTGCCAGGCTCAACTACGTGTAGGATGTTCCGGTTATGCGGTGAAAGCCCTAAACTGTCGTAGATCGAGTTAACTTAGTATTGATAAAGCAGGATACCCATGTTATTGCAGATCCAATATGAACCATGGGTCAATCGGCTCTTTGAGCCGATTAGCGAGGTAACTCGAGAGCCGATCGAGGCTCATTTAATGTTCACGTGTCCGCCATGCAGGAAACTAATCGAAGCAATCCAACACCTTCCCGACCGGGTATAGGTCGGGTGGCACGCCTTGCAACCGTCAGGACGTGTGCCAGAGCATTGCGGGCCGTCGCCCGAGGGACCAGGGCCCACCAGCAGTCCTGGGAGCCTCTCGGCTCTCCGTGTTCCTCGTCGCTGCTCGCCGGTGGGTTTTGGCAGGCAACACCTACTTAATCCCTCCTTCGCGAAAACCCTAGTACCGAGAGCCACGATACGAGAAAAGTTACTGAGACGCCGCCGCCGTCAATCCCATCTCGGGGGATTCTGGAGATCGCCTCCGGCACCCTGCCGGAGAGGGGAATCATCACCGGAGGGCTCTACATCACCATGCCCGCCTCCGGAATGATGCGTGAGTAGTTCATCCTTGGACTATGGGTCCATAGCAGTAGCTAGATGGTTGTCTTCTCCTCTTGTGCTATCATGTTTAGATCTTGTGAGCTGCCTAACATGATCAAGATCATCTATTTGTAATGCTACATGTTGTGTTTGGTGGGATCCGATGAATATTGAATACTATGTCAAGTTGATTATTGATCTATCATATATGTGCTATTTATGTTCTTGCATGCTCTCTGTTGCTAGTAGAGGCTCTGGCCAAGTTGATAGTTGTAACTCCAAGAGGGAGTATTTATGCTCGATAGTGGGTTCATGCCTCCATTGAATGCGGGACGGTGACGAGAAAGTTCTAAGGTTGTGGATGTGTTGTTGCCACTAGGGATAAAACATCGATGCTTTGTCTAAGGATATTTGTGTTGATTACATTACGCACCATACTTAATGCAATTGTCTGTTGTTTGCAACTTAATACTGGAGGGGGTGCGGATGCTAACCTGAAGGTGGACTTTTTAGGCATAGATGCATGCTGGATGGCGGTCTATGTTCTTTGTCGTAATGCCCTGATTAAATCTCATAGTAGTCATCATGATATGTGTATGAATCTCTATTTGTCAATTGCCCACCTGTAATTTGTTCACCCAACATGCTATTTATCTTATAGTAGAGACACCACTAGTGAACTGTGGACCCCGGTCCATTCTTTTACATCTGAAATACAATCTACTGCAATCTCTGTTCTCTATTGTTCTTCGCAAACAAACATCATTTTCCACACCATACGTTTAATCCTTTGTTTTCAGCAAGCCGGTGAGATTGACAACCTCACTGTTAAGTTGGGGCAAAGTATCTTGATTGTGTTGTGCAGGTTCCACGTTGGCGCCGGAATCACTGGTGTTGCGCCGCACTACACTCCTCCACCAACAACCTTCACGTGGCCTTCATCTCCTACTGGTTCGATAAACCTTGGTTTCTTTCTGAGGGAAAACTTGCTGCTGTGCTCATCATACCTTCCTCTTGGGGTTCCCAACGGACGTGTGCTTTACCGTCACAAGGAAGTTGTCGACTACACGCCAGCAGCGCCGGAATCACTGGTGTTGCGCCGCACTACACTCCTCCACCAACAACCTTCACGTGGCCTTCATCTCCTACTGGTTCGATAAACCTTGGTTTCTTACTGAGGGAAAACTCGCTGCTATACTCATCATACCTTCCTCTTGGGGTTCCCAACGGATGTGTGCTTTACCGTCACAAGGAGCTGCCCACGCAAGCAGCAGTGAGGAGCGAGTTCACCTTATCATGTAGCGCTTTAACTCGAGCCCGCGTGATTGGTCCACTTGGGGGACTTGTTGGTCTTGGTGTAGTGTCATTGGTGAGCGGGGCTACATCAGACCGTATATTGTCACCGAAGTTATTCCAGGAGGAGCTTATCGGCTGAAGGACAAGAAAACGGGCAAGGATCAATAAAACCCGTGGAACGTGGCACAGCTACGATGTTTCTACGCTTAGAGCTCAATATAAAATCAACCATGTAAGCATACATTGTATCTGAAGAGCTCGCAAGTTTTCAAACGCACTCTTTTTCTTTCAGGGCACCGAGTGGGGCTGAAAGGTTTTTAATGAGGCGGGTTTGTGATGCTGAAATATAATAAAAATAGTGATGGCATATATTTTTCTCGCAAGCAAGGCTCGGGGGCTCGTACCCGACAAATTCACAAAATATACTCGACTTCAAAACATATCTCAATTCACACGCCTTGGTTCCATAAAAAACCTCGCGAACATTAAAGATAGACACGCCAGCCAAGATACTTGGGGTCTAGAAGGGAAAAAAGATAACATAAATTTTTCCTTGACTTTACATGAGTCTCGCAATGATAGTTACAATATACACAACTTACAAATATATGCAATTCTACAGCTCAGACCAGATGCATCGGGAAAAGAGAAAAATAGTTTCTACACAAATCTATCTATGGTTATGTTCTCTCTTGCAGCACGAACAATCTGTGTCGAGTCATCATACCGAAGTTCTTTGAAGAAAGCGACATCAACCCGAAGAAGCTCGTCGATCATTTTTTTGGCTACATGCGATACAACCGCATTAAGTTTGTCAACGTTTGCCCGCCTCTTCGACGTCTTGTGGTAAAAAGTGTCGATAACGCTGCCGAAGTCCAATTTCGAGTGACAAACCTTCAACCAAATCAGAGCAAACTTAGCACCGACCACCATCTGAGCCTTCGCAAAGTCATGAATACTGTCCACATCTCTGAATTTATTCATAAGTTCGGTGAGATTTGCAGGCTGAGGGTTTCGAGGAAATAGAGCGTTATACACCATGGCCAAAGTACTGCCAAAGAAATCACGGAACTCCCAGACTTGAGTGGCTCGATCCTGGAACTGAACGATCCGGTGAGTGCGATCATCATCCGCCCAGAAGTCAATATCGTTCTGTTGGGCAAGTCGAAGAAGGATCTCGACTCGTGAATTAACCCATTGTTCTTCGGCGGCAACATCCAGAAACGAACCTACACGCAGCACAGAGGAGAAACAACACAGCATGAGAAGGGACTTGAAGAATATCAAAAGAAGAGGAAGGATAAAGCGTCACATACCCGCCATATCTTGACTTGCATCAGTCGTTAGGTCAAGCATATAACTCTCGCGCTTAATAGCCCGTGAGGCATCGGCAACAGCAGATTCTTTCAATTCAAGAGCCTCATGTGCTTGCCGAAGAGCAGCTTGTTCACGATCCGAGAATTTGCGTCTATAACTGTCACAGACTGTTTCTTCATAGCTTGCAGCTGCTGTCGAAGATCGGCAAGTTCTTGGTGAATCGAGTCAGCACACAAAGAATCATCCAAGAAAACACTGCCAGGAGCTCTCGCAGAATGAGAAGTGGTGGGTGAAGCGTTGGAAGGTCCGGCAGCTTCGGTATAGTTATAAAAAATCAACTAGAAGAAAGAAATATCGGCATCAATCATTCGGCAAGGAATACTTTTTCATTAATATTCAATACACTTACATAAAGAGGGTCCTTACAAAAGATGACTCCTAGCGAGCCCATACAAATTGTCGCGAGTAACAAAAGGATGCGACAACTACAGAAGAGAAGAAAAAATAGACACGGGTTGGTCTTCTTGACCTCCGTCCTAGCAGTGCTAGCAGAAGCGGCTGACGTCGGGTCAAGGTAGGCGATGAGTTTCTTCGAGTGAGGCTTGGCATCCCTCACCAGAGCCTTCTAGTTCTCCTTGTTAATGCCTTTGGGAGTGCCAGCCTTCACCTAGTTGACTTCCTGGCCGCTGGTAGTAACCAAGACGATGGTCCCTTCGACTCCAATCTTCAGGCTAGCCTGACGATGGGCCAAAGCAGGATCTTCCTTTGCCAGGAAATGTTGGGTGAGCTCGGAGAAGATCTCCGACTGCGTGTCCTTGGGGAAGAAGTGAGGGAAGATGCGCTTCAGCGCGGCCCGTGCAGAAGAAATGATGGTGCGCGCCAAGTCGCAGTTTAGTTCAAGAATCGCGAGAGTGTCAAGAAGACGATTGTCGGACTCTTGGTGTAAGGTATACTCCTCACCCATCCGCCCTGCTGGAGAAAACCATGAGTTCATCAACATCAGAGAAACAAACAAAGACAGAAGCAAAGGGCAAATGAAGTAACGGCTTATTTGTAAATCTGCGGTTCTGCGTCTCGAAGCGCGTCACTATGGCATTTTCACGCTCATTTTGCTGGGCCTCCTTGTCGTTTAGAGCATCCTCAACGGTCTTGAGCCTCTAGCGGAGACTTTCGGCAGCAGTGGCATCTTTCTCTGCATTCTTACGAGCTGTCTCGCTGGCTTTAAGCTTGGCCTCCAGCGTGTCAGCATGTTCTTCGGCACGACGGAGCGCCTCTAGGAAAGAAAATAACAGAGGATAAGGAATCCTCGTTAGAAGGCGAAGAATCCTTGGCGGAAACATGAAACATACTAAGAGTAGTGCAGTTTTACCTTTCAAAGTGACAGCCTCGTCACGGAACCCAATAAATTGGGAGCCCAGGTTGACTAGCTCCTTCATTAAGAGCTATCAAAAATCAACAAGATAGAAGCAACATCGTCAGAGGAAGAAAACTCGACAAAGATGGAAAAACATCGGCAGAAGAGGAAAAATCGACAAACAAAACAAGATGGCAAACAGGGAAAAAAGGGAACTTACGTCCTCCAGCAGAGGAGACGAAGTACTTCGAATAACTAGCTCTTGAGTGCTACCAGCCCCGGTTCTAGCTTTCTTCGGCAGAGGCGCTCGGGGGCTGGGCACGAGAGTTGGCGTTTCTGGGTTATGCTGAGGGGGAGTTGAAGTTTCCGCAGCAGTGCGATCTTCTTCAGAAAGAACCAGGGTATTGGAGGTGCTCGTAGGACCCGTGCCATGAGCTGCGGGTTCCCCCTCTTCGGCTCCTTCCTCAGACCTATCAATATAGCAGCAAGGCAAAATATGAGAGTATTGAAAGACAAAATAAGATAGACAAAGAGAAATAGAGCAACTTACAAGCTGACAGCACTAGCATCGGCGAAGGGGTCGAAGGCACTCTCTTCTTCCAGAGAAGATTCTTCGGCAGCTGGTTCAGCAGGCTTGGATGCGCAAGAATCTTCAACAACGTCTCTTTTCCTCTTGCGCCCATCAGGAGAAGTGGCAGGAGGAGGAGAGATGGAATGGCCAGACTCAGAATGGTTTTCTGACCCTGTTTCTTTTTCGGAGGAACCCGCGGATTTTTGAGATTCCGCGGCTTCACTCTCAGGAAGAGATGACTCTTGCGAATCGTCGGTAATAACGACTCGACCATCCACCTCTCCACCTTCAGGTTGTGGGGGAAGAGAAGAAAGAATTTGGTGATTCTGCAAGGTTTAAAACAAAGGGATGACACGAAAATGAGCATACGAGGGAAATCAACATCAGTCGAAAAATAGAGAACTCAACCCAAAAGAAACACTTACTTCGGGAATAGCGTGGGTATCACTGTATGGCTCCACGCGACAGGATGAAGGAACTTCGTTGTTTTTGTTCATAGAGGTAAAACGTCGGACGAGCTTCTCCAAGTCCTTCATAGAGAGATCCTTGGAAAAACGGTCGACATCCTTGGCTCCTGAGTACATCCAAAGAGGGTTTTTGCGAGCCTGCAGTGGCTGCACCCGAATTCTAAGGAAGTAGGCGATTATTTGCACACCTGAGAGTTCTTCTCCGTCGATGTTTTGGAGTTGATGGATGCGGGTCATCAGGGCTTCAGTGACCGCTTTTTCTTCGGCAGTGGCCTCTATGTCCCAGGATCCGTGCCTCTGAATTTCTTCGGCAGGGTCAAACGGCGCAATACCATACTCCTGGGAGAGGGCGGACTCGTCCTGGATGTACAGCCATTTCTTGCGCCAACCTTGGACAGAGTCGGGGAACTTCACATCGAAGTAATCAACATCGGGGCGGATGCAGATACAAACGCCACCTATATTGTAGATGACGTTCCTAGAGTTGTTGCGCCGGAGATAGAAGATGCGTTTCCACATGCCCCAATGAGGGTGGATGCCGAGGAACACTCGCAAAGAGTGATGAAAATAGAAATGTGGAGGAGAGAATTTGGGGTCAGCTGATGCAGCTGGATCCCGTAGATGAAAAGAAGGCCACGAAGAAACTCGTGGATAGGGGTGGCAAGGCCGCGAATAAGGAAGTCGACAAATGTTACCCGGAACCCGATAGGAGGATGAGGGACGCTTTCATCTTCGGGAAACTTCAAGGCCTCCTTCTTCTTCTTCTTCAACAAGCCCTTCTTTTCGGCGTCTTTTGGTCTTGGGCGGAGGTCTTCGACCGCTCATAGCCCGAAATTCGTGCCTTCTCCAATGGCTCATCAGTGCCCCGGAGCCTTGTTCTTGCATAGCTTCGTGCGCGGAGCCATGGGGAGTAGTTTGGTGGAAAAACAGGTGGAAAGAGGGCAAGGGCGCGAGGAGCTCGAGGGACGGCAATGGCAGAGAGAGAGAGCAGATGTGCGACGCAGCGAAGGGGACGAATGAGGACGACACGGTGAATTTATAGAGAGAAGCTGATTCGCCAAGCCGTTGGATGAAAAGGGGGAGTGTTTCCAGCCCTACGCGTGTCCAAAGGGTAAAAAGGTCTTATCATTCTGAAATTACTGGCCGGAAGTTGCTGCGCGCATGCTGGAAATTACGGAGGGCGTGTGTCCCCCACCTGCGCGATGTGTCGATGGCGCAGAGCTTTAGACCCACGACCCAGTGAGGTGACAGGAGTCGCGGCTTTCCAAGGTGGGCATCGTGGCTATAGTCATCAGCGACGTCATTCGACAAAGATTCGAGTGGTTTAACAAAATATAGTGACAATAAACCTTCGAGTTATAAAAAAGAGAAACTTTGGGAGCCTATGATCAAATGCAAGCATCTGTTCATATGCTCGGGGGCTACTCTTATCAGAAGTATTGTCTATACTTCTGATAAGAGGATAAGGCGAAATATTACAATACAGAGTTGGTCAAAATAGCAAAAGTTGCGCCTACAGCCAAGTGCAAACACTCGACTGTAGCCTCGGGGGCTACTCCCATCTGGTCGCGCACCCGATGAAATAAGAGGAAGGAAAAACAAGACAATATAGAAGAATGGACAAGGAGTTTTCATCGTACATATTCGAGTTACACATAACTCGTCATGTACTCCCAACGGGAGATCAAGATATTGTCATTGAATAACTCGCAGAAATTGGCAATTCCAGCAGCCGACAAAGGCACTCGACAATATATTCTCAGAGCGTGTCCTCCGCGGTAAAAACTCTGGATGCCGTAATACTTTACGAAGGTAAGTCCCCAGGATCCGTCATGTGTGGCGTGGTATCGCACCCGAATGCGCTCTACTACTTTATCTGTATCAACAGATACAAACAAAAATCCTAGCGGACGCGTTAGGTACTCGATAAAACATATCTGGGATTCGATTCACGATAAGTCCTTAAGCGGCACGTGTGGAATTACGCCAGTATCCCGAGTTCAAGTCCAGGGACTTGAGCTTGAAGTAGGTTTATTGCGGGTTTGCCACAAGAGCATCAGATGAACCGGCCCCATTTACCAGCATCCCTGTACAAAATAGACGTTAAACAGAAATATTCAACTTGTTGGTATGTAAAGACATGATTTGATTCTACGTTGGAGATTTTGCTCGATTCTACGATTCAAACAAAATCTCGGGGGCTACTGACATAGGCATCCCGGATGGGCCTACCGAATAAGGTACCCGAGGTTATTTGGAGGCCCGCGACCCGAAGCTTTCAAGGCCCATAAGCCCAACAAACATCAATATGGAAGATAGATTCATATTAGGAATTGAGAGTCATTTAATTATACGGGAGAGACTCGGAAAGTCTCACGGCGTCTGTAACTTGTACGACAAGAAGATCCCTCGGCTCTCCCTCCTATATAAAGGGGAGCCAAGGGGTGAAGAATCATCGAATCTATTGTCCACAAACCCTAGTTTTTCTTAGTCGAGCACCTTTTCGGCTGAACCTTCGAGATCTACTTGCCCTCTACTTTCTACGAAAACCAAAGTCTATAATTTGTAGGCATTGACAAGTTAATCCCTTATCACCAGAGGAGATACGAAGAGGCGCCACGAGGCGGCCACACCAGGCCATGGCGCGGCCCAGGCCCTGACCGCGCCAAGGGGTGGTGTGGCCCCCCCCGGGAACCCACCGACGTCGCATGTCCGCCTATTTATTCACTTGTTCGAGAAAAACCTAAATAACCAAGCCTCCATCCATGAAAAGTTCCGTCGTGGCCGCCATTGCTGACCCTAGCTCAGGAGGCTTCTGAAGCTCTTCTCGGCACCCTGCCGGAGAGGGAGATCATCACCGAAGGCCTCTACATCGCCATTCCCGCCTCCGAAGTGATGCGTGAGTTGTTCATCTATGGACTACGGGTCCATAGCAGTAGCTAGATGGTTGTCTTCTCCAATTTATGATTCATGTTTAGATCTTGTGAGCTGCCTATCATGATCAAGATCATCTTTATGTAATGCTACATGTTATGTTTGCTGGGATCCGATGAATACTGAATACTATGGTTGAGATCGATTATATACTTGTCATATGTTATTTGTGATCTTGCATGCTCTCCGTTGCTAGTAGATGCTTTGGCCAAGTATATGCTTGTAACTCTAAGAGGGAGTATTTATGCTCGATAGTGGGTTCATGCCTCTAGTAATCTGGAAGAGTGAAATTAACTTCTAAGATTGTAGATGTGATGTTGCTACTAGGGAGAAAACAACAATGCTTTGTCTAAGGATAATTCTATTGTTTACTTCACACATATTGCTTAATGCGATAATCTGTTGCTTGCAACTTAATACTGGAAGGGGTTCGGATGATAACCGGAAGGTGGATTATTAGTCATAGACACATTTGGATTACGGTCTATGTATTATGTTGTAATGCCCAAACGTCTCATAGTAATCATCTTGTCATGTATGGTCTTTATTTTGTCAATTGCCCAGCTGTAATTTGTTCACCCAGCATGTTATTTATCTTTATGGAGAGACACCTCTAGTGAACTGTGGACCCCGGTCCTTTCTTTTACACTGATAAAATCATCCTATTATGTTTACTTATTGCAAACATTGTTCTCTTTAATTCCACTGCAAACAAACATCTCTTTCCACAGTATACGGTTAATCTTTTGTTTTCAGCAAAACCGGTGAGATTGACAACCTCACTGTAAGTTGGGGCGAAGTATTTTGGTTGTGTTGTGTGTAGGTTTGTTATCACAAGATTTTGGCTAAATCAGGAGATGGGCCGTAGGTGAGATGGGCTTGAAGGTTAAACGCGTGGAGGATCTCTGAAGCGGCCTGACACGAAGAAGTTGGGCTAAATTGCCCATGTATCTGTATTATAATAGATCGCATCTTAATTTAGAAGTTAGAGTTTTACCCGTGCACGGTTAGGTGCACGCTTGAATTAGAAAGTCCCCTGGACTATAAATATGTATCTAGGGTTTATGGAATAAACAACAACCAACGTTCAACACAAATCAATCTCGGCGCATCGCCAACTCCTTCGTCTCGAGGGTTTCTCCTGGTAAGCACCATGCTGCCTAGATCGCATCTTGCGATCTTGGCAGCATAAGCTTGTCTACGTTGTTCATGCGTTGCTCGTGCTGAAGCCTTTTTGATGGCGAGCAACGTAGTTATCTTAGATGTGTTAGGGTTAGCATTGTTCTTCGTATCATATCTTGTCGTAGTGCAACCCTTATACATCTAGCCACCCTTACACCTATCTCGGGTGTAGGGGCGGCACCCGCTTGATCATTGTTTAGTAGATCCGATCCGTTACGGTTGCTCCTTGTTACTGCAAGGATTAGTTTAATATCCGCAATAGTTAGGCCTTACAAAGGGTTGGAGGATCCGGCGGCGTGTAGGGTGTAGTTTGCTAGCCCTAGACGAGGATGTTCGGGGATCAACCTCGTGTTGGTTTTTAGGCCCTGTCTAGGATCGGCTTACGATCACCGTACGCGAGCGCGAGGCCCAATCATGAGTAGGATGATCCGATTATGCGGTGAAAACCCTAAATCGTCGTAGATCGCATTAGCTTTATCTTGATCAAGCAGGACCACCATATATTCGGACACCTTGTACGAATCATGGGTGGATCGGCTCTTTGAGCCGATTCACGGGATAACCTGAGAGCCGATCGAGGCTCGTATTTAACGTTTACGTGTATGCCATGCGGGAAATTAAGCGAGGCATCATCCAACACCTTCCCGACCGGGTATAGGTCAGGTGGCACGCCCTTGCGACGGCATCGGACGTGTGACCGAGAAGGCTTTGCGGGCCGTCGCTGCGAGGGAATGGGGCCAGCCGCAGCCCTAGTTGTTCCCGGCTCTCTTGTGTTGCCGGTCGCTGCCCGCCGGTGGGTTTCGACCGCAACACATTCGGCACGCCCGGTGGGACCATCTTCGACATCCACCGCATCGCCATCTACATCCGAGATGGCGGAAAGCACTCCGGTCAAGTACGAGGATCGCACCGACGAGCTCAAGAAGAAGCATGACGAAATCAAGGCGGTCCTCGAAGCCGACCTCATCGGCTCTTTCCACGGAACCCGCTCCCACGGCGTCGGGTGGAAGGGGTTCTCACCTGAAGGCGCACTCGATGGAGTGGACCTGTCCGCCCCGTCGGAAGAACGCACCGAGTCGGCTGCGTCGGGAGATCAACTTCATGGTGGCTCATTCGCTACACCGCCACTCGAGAGCCTCGGTGAACACTTTGGAGCGTGTCGCTTTGCGCGTGATCCGGGAAATCATGAGCCATCGGTATTCTCCGTCGGGACCAGCTGCGGGGACTTACAAAGGAGAAATACCATTCCGGTCCCGTCCACCGCTGCCGTTCGCGTTGGCAGCACCGGAAGTGTCGAACTCATCGGCATACGTCGTCTACAAGATTGGTGGTGACCCTAGTGACTACTAATTCCTACCGAGGCGCCCAAGGAGATCCCGCACGGATACACGTGCGCGTACGTACCTGAGCTGCGGTACACAGGCACTCTCGAACCGAGCTGCAACGGCGGGGGCCTGCGGAACAGCAGGAGGAACGTCGGGAGCAGATCTTGAGAAGCAAACGTGGTTAGCTAAGTACGCCACTCCGACAAACCTCCAGAGCCCAGCTCCTGCAGTTGGCTCAGAACTGGAAAAACAAGCATGGCTGGCTAAGTATGCCACCCCGGCAAATCTTCAGGGTTCGACACCTTCAGCCATCACCGCGGATCAGATTTGTACAATTCTGAAAGATCAGTTCGGCATGATGCCGAAAAGGAAGACGTTCGGCTATACCAAGCCGTACCCCAACGAGTACGAATTGATCCCGCTACCACCCAAATATCGGCTCCCGGACTTCACAAAGTTTAGTGGATCGGATGGTTCCAGCTCCATCGAGCATGTGAGCCGATATTTGGCACAGCTGGGCACGATCTCAGCGTCAGACGAGCTGCGTGCGAGGTTCTTCGCACGAGTCCCTCACGAGATCGGCTTTCGGGTGGTACACATCGCTACCACCGAACTCAATCCGGACTTGGAAGCGGTTGGAAGAGTAATTCCATGAGCGGTATCACTCGGAGGCTTCCGAGGCTGGCATTGCCGATCTAGCACAAGTACGACGAGCGCGGGGAAACGGTTTCGAATACATCCGGCGCTTCGGGACCATTAGGAACCGATGCTTTGTTCGGTTCACGTAAGTGAAAAAGAAGTAGTCGAGTTGGCGGTGGTGGGTCTCTCATCATCGATCAAGGACGTGGCCTCCCAAGCGAGACTACCCTTCATTGGCGCACATGGTGCGAAGGCTGTCGGCATATGAACGGCGCCACCCGGATGTTTACCGGGACAAATTCAAGCGTGCGGTGGTCCTGGTTGAGGCGGACAAGGATGAAGGTGCTTTGCGGGAGATCGAGAGGTAGCGGTGGCTGAATGGACTCGGGCGGCGAGGCCCCGTGTCCTGCAAGTGGGTTAAGCCACAAGGCCCTCCAAAAGGGTTCGACTTCGACGTGACCAAAACTGAGCAGGTTTTCGATCTCTTACTCACGGAGAAGCATATAAAGGTACCCGAAGGCCACAAGATCCCTACGGTGCAGGAGCTGAACGGAAAGCCATACTTCAAGTGGCATAACACGTTCACCCACACCACTAACGACTGCAGGGTGTGGCGTCAGCAGATCCAAATGGCGATAGAAAAAGGACGGCTAATTTTCAACCAGTACGCCATGAAGGTCGACACACACCCCTTCCCCGCCATCAACATGGTGGAGTGTACTTACCATGGAGGGTGCCAGCCAGATTTCTCGTGCAATATCAACATGGTGGGACCTGGGCACCACTCTGGTAAGGACGGAGATGGGGGCAGCTGCTCTCATAGCAAAGACACAGAGGAAGCCGCTCCACGCGATCGGCTCCGCCACGACGGCAAGCGCTACGTCACAGAGGGAGAAGTGAAGAACATAAGATATCAGCGACCTCTCTCTGATCACCTCCTCAACAAGTATGTAAGTCAGTATGACCAACGCCGGCGATACAACGACGATGATGAAAAAGATCGTCTGGCTAGGGACGACAAGAGACGTCGTCGGCATGATCACGACGAGGAGCGATACGATCGCCACGCCAAGGAAAAGTCGAGGGAGCAAGACGACGTGGATAGGCACTGGGATTGCCCCTTCTTCAGACACTGCTGGGATTCAGGAATGAGCCGATTGCCAACAGTCGGCAACTGCCCAGAATGCAAACAAAAGAAGAAGGATGCAGCTAACGTGTCTGTGTTCAAGCGTCTAGGGCCCCTCCCGCCTCGGAACAAGCATGCTGAGTCCGCTCGGGTGGAAGATCTCGAGGAACTAGAGGACGATGATGAAGAAGATAAGTATCATCGGCCAAGGTGGTGCCACGATGGGCTCGGCCGTTCCCGAAGCGAAGGGTTCAGCGTCTACGTGGGTTGGAAGAAGGCTGAAAGGTTATACCTGCACACGTTGAGGAAGGCACGGCCTGATCTGGCCGCCAAAATTTAGCGAACCCTGGACGAAGAAGGTCGGCCACAAAGAAAAGAGTGGCGCCCCAGACAAAGGAAAGCCGATGATGAGACATCGGCTGGCACAAACATGGTGCTCGTCCTTCCAATGGAGTTTGGTGCTCCAGGATTACACGAGGCACCCAATTTCGACGACTGCGAGCGCATCAACGTGACACAGGATGGGACTAGGTGGGTCTTATCCACGGGCCCGACCATGTAGCGAACGCAGCGTCTATGGACAAACGTGGCGATGCCGATCCAAGAGATCGGCCCCAAGGATTTATGGAGGAACATTATAAAACCTTCATTGAGCAAGCAACGTGGAGGCCGATTCCAGCAATCGGCCAAAATTATCCTCACCATCCATTCTGCCTGGGTTCAACATTTGATCCAGCAGGGAATACCTAAAGAGCCGATCCATCAATTCTCTTGACAGAATCGGCTCGGGGGGCACCTAGGTGGATAAAACACGAGGATATGAAGTAGGAGTATCTTTCAAATGCCCAGCAGCCCAAGATATTCTTTGATGATGGGTATTGAAGTATGGGGGCCGATTCATAAATCGGCCGTAAAAAATTCAAGATTTTTTAAGCACAGCCGATGCTCAGACATCGACTTAAGGATAGAATTGCAAGTATTCGAGTCTGCAGTATCAGCTGGGGCAAGTTTGAGGGATCATGACCCTGACTAATGCCAAGAGCAGCATGGATGTGCAGATCAGGTTAAGGGTGGGTTGCATCAGATCCGCCAAAGGAAAGAAGCCGATCTGACCTGCAAGGCGCGAGAAGTGGACTGAAGAAGCTCGGGGGGCAGCTCACCCTGAAGGTTCTCTGCTCTGGAGAGCCGATTTTGTTGAAATCGGCTGGCTCTGCATCATGACTTGGAAACCAATGGTGACACGTTTGGTTAGCCCACCGCTATTCTCGCCTTGATGGAGGCTCGGGGGCAGCCGGACTGCGTAGATATTCTGTTCTTAAGAAGCCGATTGGGATTTCATCGGATGGCCCTCCATCATAACCTTTTTTTAAGGGGATTGGGCAGGTTTGAAGAGTATCACTGAATATCTGAATATCCAGAGGTATCGACTTCAGCATCAAGTCGTTTCAGCAGCGGTTCTGGGGCTCTCGTAAAGGCGTTGATCTGCCTCGTTGTCCGCCAGAGCGCAAAGTCATCGGTCGGAAAAGGCGAAAGATAGATCGTGAAGGATTGATATGTTAACATCAGCTTTTGAGCATTGATCAAGTTCACGATCACTCCGACGTCAAAGGGATGAAGAATGGATCATGAGAGACCGATGCGTTGTCATCGGCTCATTAAGCATTGGCTAAGTGACGATCGGCGGGATCGGTATGAAGGGAAATCGGCTAAATTGGCATAAAGGAAATCGGCAAAATCAAATTGGGGAATTTCTTCATTGATAAACGAGATTTCTTACATAGAAGAGCTGATTGCTCTCAAAAGGGAGTACCAAGGGGATACATTGCCCCGTCTACTACTACTGATCCTATGCTAAGGGTCCTATCTACGGGCCGTCGCTGCCCTCGTCGTCACCCTCGTCGCCGCTGTCGGCGCTGCTCCCGGCGGGCTCGTCGTCGCTGCTGTAGCGGCCGCCGGCAGGACCTTCGTTGTCCTCATCCTCCTCGTCGTCGTCGTCATCGTCGGCTGTCGTAGTCACCGAGATTCCCCGGCCGGGGGCGGTGGCGCTTGGCCGGCGGCTCGTCGGAGGGGCTGTCGTCGTCGTCCTCCTCCTCCTCCTCCTCCTTCACCTCCTCGGAGGTGGTGAAGTCATCCCGGGAGAAGCGATCGTCATCGCTCTCCTCCTCCGATTCCCCGTCGGCGAGGAAGCGGAGGTCGCTCTCCCGTCCGTCGAGGACTTGTCGTCCTCGGACCGGATGGAGAAGTCATGGCCGGGCTCCTCCCCGGCCTCTATGGCGCGGCGGGTGTTGGCCGCATGGACCTCTTGTGGGTCCCGTTCTGGCGTCGGCTCGTGGGAGGAAGAGGACTCGAGGGAAAGTCCCGATGAGGCGGAGGAAGAAGAAGACATGGTGCGCAGAAGGGCTTTTGGAGTGCTAATGCGGAAACGATGGGGAAGAGAACTGTTCAGTGCGGTTAAATAAAAGGAGTAGGGATTTAATGTTCGAACAGTTTTCGAGGAGGTGGTGCCAAAAAACTGTCAAATCGTGCAGAGAAGTTGGGAAGGCAAGTTGTCATGATGAAAAATACTGCGACGGTTCTGCTCTGCCACGATATGACCCCTCGAAGAAAAAACAGAGTGGTTTTGAAATTATCATTACCAAAACCAGGGGGCATGTGTTATCACAAGATTTTGGCTAAATCAGGAGATGGGCCGTAGGTGAGATGGGCTTGAAGGTTAAACGCGTGGAGGATCTCTGAAGCGGCCTGACACGAAGAAGTTGGGCTAAATTGCCCATGTATACGTATTAT
>NC_061512.1:90594153-90652572 GCF_022539505.1 Lolium rigidum | reverse complement strand
ATAGATCGCATCTTAATTTAGAAGTTAGAGTTTTACCCGTGCACGGTTAGGTGCACGCTTGAATTAGAAAGTCCCCTGGACTATAAATATGTATCTAGGGTTTATGGAATAAACAACAACCAACGTTCAACACAAATCAATCTCGGCGCATCGCCAACTCCTTCGTCTCGAGGGTTTCTCCTGGTAAGCACCATGCTGCCTAGATCGCATCTTGCGATCTAGGCAGCATAAGCTTGTCTACGTTGTTCATGCGTTGCTCGTGCTGAAGTCTTTTTGATGGCGAGCAACGTAGTTATCTTAGATGTGTTAGGGTTAGCATTGTTCTTCGTATCATATGCTGTCGTAGTGCAACCCTTATACATCTAGCCGCCCTTACACCTATCTCAGGTGTAGGGACGGCACCCCGCTTGATCATTGTTTAGTAGATCCGATCCGTTACGGTTGCTCCTTGTTCTGCAAGGATTAGTTTAATATCCGCAATAGTTAGGCCTTACAAAGGGTTGGAGGATCCAGCGGCGTGTAGGGTGTAGTTTGCTAGCCGTAGACAGGATGTTCCGGGATCAACCTCGTGTTGGTTTTTAGGCCCTGTCTAGGATCGGCTTACGATCACCGTACGCGAGCGCGAGGCCCAATCATGAGTAGGATGATCCGATTATGCGGTGAAAACCCTAAATCGTCGTAGATCGCATTAGCTTTATCTTGATCAAGCAGGACCACCATATATTCGGACACCTTGTACGAATCATGGGTGGATCGGCTCTTTGAGCCGATTCACGGAGATAACTCGAGAGCCGATCGAGGCTCGTATTTAACGTTTACGTGTATGCCATGCAGGAAATTAAGCGAGGCATCATCCAACACCTTCCCCGACCAGGTATAGGTCAGGTGGCACGCCCTTGCGACAAGCATCGGACGTGTGACCAGAAGGCTTTGCGGGTCGTCGCTCTGAGGGAATGGGGCCAGCCGCAGCCCTAGTTGTTCCCGGCTCTACTGTGTTGCCAGTCGCTGCCCGCCGGTGGGTTTCTGACCGCAACAAGGTTCCACGTTGTTGCTGATGCCGGTAGTGCGTCCTGCCATAAGTCAGCTAGCAACACCTTCAGAAGTCACTCCTTTCTCCTACTGGTCGATTAAACCTTGGTTTTTACTGAGAGAAAACTTGCTACTGTGCTCATCATACCTTCCTCTTGGGGTTCCCCAATGGTGTGCAATCTGCGCTCATCAAGCTACTTTTCTAGCGCTGTTGCCGGGGAGAAAGAGGATTTCTACAAGGGGAGTCTCTCATCTCCAATATCTTTACTTTGTTATTGTTTTGCTTAGTTTATTTTACTTTGTCTTGTTTGCTTCATTATATCAATAACACAAAAAATTAGTTCCTATTTTAAGTTGCTTCTATGTCTAGTCTTGTTACTATGTCACATGAGGAAATGATCTTCACTTTCAAACAAGGGAGCGAGGAGAGTTTTAAAGAAGCTTGGTCTAGAATTAATAATTCTTATGATAAAACTGAACCTAAAATGACTCTAGGCCTGCTTCTTAGTAGCTTTTACTTTGGTCTTGTTCTTTGTTATATATATGCTTTGGACACTGTGAGGAGATTTCCTTCATTGTGATGGAGATCAAGCTTTTAATTCCATAAAAGAGTTGATTGCAACATATAGCTCACCTAATAATTTTGATTCATCCCTTGTGAGCATTTATGCTATATTAAATACTCTTGAGACAAGTACAACTTGCTTAAAAGAATATTATAATCTGTTTCGTGAAAATTATGATCATGTTTCAATAAAATCTGAACCCTCAAGTTGGCTCCCTACAGTAAAAGTTGATATAAATGGTGAATTTTTTTATGCTCGTTGCGATATTATGTCTGAGTTATGTCTTATGCCTAAAGATATTTACGAGTCTTCAAATCTTTGGGAACTTTCTATGGGTGGGGAAGAAATATCTCTTACCAATAATGTCGTTATATTACCCATTGGAGTGGCTGAAGGAGTGTATACAAGAATAAGAGGAAGGATGGTATCTACTGATTATCTCATCATTGAAAGAAGAATAAGAGTAATAAGAGAAAGTATGGACAGAAGCTCAAGCTTAGGGATTCCCATGTCACCCCAAGAAATATCCAAGAGATACAAGCGTCAAAGCTTGGGGATGCCCAAGGCATCCCCTCTTCATCAACAAAGCACCAGGTCATCTTTCTAGACGCTATATTTTTATTGCTTCATATGCTATGTGTTGTTCTTGGAGCGTCTATATTTCTATTTTTAGTTTCTTTTGTTTTGTTTGCCGTAGCATATGGTTGGATCCCAACATATTTGTTTTGGAGAATTACACACTCCGTTTAATTGCATAGAACACTCTAGTTTTCACTCTTATTATTCTGCGAGTGTTCTCTTTTTCTAGTACTCCGTTTAGCTCTTGGTTTTCCACTCGTATTTTGTTCAGAGCTTGTTAGTTTTCTTTAGTAACATATGATTAGCTCTCTGGTCTTTATTGATTTTTATCTATGAGAGTTGTTTCAAATAAGTTGATTGGTGTTGGAGACGAGTAAAATGTTTTCATGCTTATAGTGATGCAAAGTAAGCTTGTTTAGACCGTGGCATAGACTTTGGCATGTCATGGTGGATGTTATTTTAATTATATGCTTAGTAGTTATTGTTCTAGCATGACTTGTCTCAAATAGCTGAGAGTGCTTAATGTGCCATTGAAAGAATCATGTGTTGTTTCCATCATACAAAGCATAATATTGTGGTATTCTCCTTTGATGCTTTATTGGGTTGACTTGGCACATGTTTACATCATGTTATGACTATAAACCAGTCACCTAAAGCCTCTATATATGATCATTTAGTTTTGGGCTTGTAATATCACTTTATGCTTTGACTAATAATGTTTTGTCGCTATGCATGATTATGGCCATTATCGCTCTCTTAGTTGGTCGCTCCCAGTCTTTTGCTAGCCTCCGCCTGTACTGAGTATGAGCTCTACTCGTGCATCCAACTCCTAAAAACCCAAGTTGCCAATTGTGTCCACCATACCTACCTATATGTGGTATTTCACCAGCACTCCAAAGTGAATTGCTTGTGTGCTACCTTTAAACTTTCAAAAATTATTACATGTTTTGTGTTTTGTTTTAGCTCATGAGGAAGTGTTGAATGCTTTATCATCTTTTTCATGTTTATTATGGCTTCACACTTTGACTAGCATGCACCATGTGCTAGTCCTTAATTTTGCAAAAGAGCAGGCGTGGGTGCCCACCCACAAAATATAAATTAAACCAATAATCTAAATCTCCCAACACTATGTACTTGAGAAATCATGAACTTGTCTTGTTCAAACAAAGGAAAAGAGGAACTTTATTGTTCTCTCTATGGGAGCCGCTCTTGAAGCCATTAAACATGAAGGGATGATAGATCATTTGATGCCATTCGTTGACATAGACATGCATATCTCTCAAAATACGTTTTCAACACCTCTATTGCATTCAAAATAAAAAAGCTCTAGCACATGAGTAATCTTGCTTCCCTCTGCGCAGGGCCTTTCTTTTACTTTTATGTTGAGTCTTCATCTTCTAACTTTATGCACCAATTAAGAGAGCATAGTTGTCATTCTGAGTATAATGTGCATATAGTCCCAAAATTTATTATTGATTGATTCATGATTATGCTATTGCTTGTTCTCAAATTACTTGTATCTAGTCACCATTTGAACTTTAAAGGTGTCCTAGCATTTATGTTTTGCTACTTCATAAAGGATAAGTTGAGTACCACTTTGCTATGTTTTCTCTATGCTAAAAAACAAACAGTTGCTTTCAGTGCACAATTATTCATGATCCTTTTTTGAGTTACTTCTCATGTTGTAACATAGTTGCTAAGTTTTATTGTTAGAATTATATCTATCATGCCTATGTTTAGAGTACTTTGATCCCAACTCACAATGCTTTTACAATAACTTGATCAAGATTGTGTTGGCTTCATGTCACCTCAAAAATTATTTTTGTTATCACTTACCTACTCGAGGATGAGCATGAGTTAAGCTTGGGGATGCTGGTACGTTGGAAACATATCTATAATTTTTGATGCTCCATGCTTGTTTTACACCAATTTCTATATGTTTTGTTTACACTTCATTGAACTTTTATACATTTTTCGAAACTAACCTATTGACAAGATGCCACAATGCATCTTCCTTGTTTTCTGCCTTTTTTGTATTTCAGAAAAGTTGTACAGGAAATATTCTCGGAATTGGACGAAACAAAAGCCAAAGTTCCTATTTTACTGTAACGAACACGGAGTCCGGAGGAGAGACGAAGAGGCGCCACGAGGCGGCCAAACCAGGCCATGGCGCCCACCGACCCCGGGCACCCACCGACCTCGCCCTTCCGCCTATTTATTCACCTGTTGGGGAAAAACCTAAATACCCGACGCTCCATCCATGAAAAGTTCCGCCGCGGACGCTATCACCAACCCTAGCTCGGGAGGGTTCTGAAGCTCTTCCCGGCACCCCGCCGGAGAGGGAGATCATCACCGGAGGCCTCTACGTCGCATGCCCGCCTTCGAAGTGATGCGTGAGTAGTTCATCTCTGGACTACGGGTCCATAGCAGTAGCTAGATGGTTGTTTTCTCCAATTTATGCTTCATGTTTAGATCTTGTGAGCTGCCTATCATGATCAAGATCATCTTTATGTAATGCTACATGTTGTGTTTACTGGGATCCGATGAATATTGAATACTATGGTTGAGATCTATTATATACTTGTCATATGTTATTTGTGATCTTGCATGCTCTCTCGTTGCTAGTAGATGCTTTGGCCAAGTATATGCTTGTAACTCCATGAGGGAGTATTTATGCTCGATAGTGGGTTCATGCCTCTAGTAATCTAGAAGAGTGACAATAACTTCTAAGATTGTAGATGCGTTGTTGCTACTAGGGAGAAAACAACAATGCTTTATCTAAGGATAATTCTATTATTTACTTTACACACATTGCTTAATGAGATAATCTGTTGCTTGCAACTTAATACTGGAAGAGGTTCAAATGATAACCGGAAGGTGGATTATTAGTCATCGACACAGTTGGATTGCGGTCTATGTATTATGTTGTAATGCCAAACGAATCTCATAGTAATCATCTTGTCATGTATGATCTTTATTCTGTCAATTGCCAGCTGTAATTTGTTCACCCAGCATGTTATTTATCTTTATGGTGAGACACCTCTAGTGAACTGTGGACCCCGGTTCTTTCTTTTACACTGATAAAATCATCATGTTCTATTTACTTATTGCAAACATTGTTCTCTTTAATTCCACTGCAAACAAACATCTCTTTCCACACTATACGATTAATCCTTTGTTTTCAGCAAAATCGGTGAGATTGACAACCTCACTGTAAATTGAGGCAAAATATTTTGGTTGTGTTGTGTGCAGTTTCCACGTTGTTGCTGATGCCGGTAGTGCGTCCTGCAATAAGTCAGCTAGCAACACCTTCAGAAGTCACTCCTTTCCCCTACTGGTCGATTAAACCTTGGTTTTTACTGAGAGAAAACTTTGTACTGTACTCATTATACCTTCCTCTTGGGGTTTCCCAACGGTGTGCAATCTGCGCTCATCAATGAGCTTGAGGATGCCATGGTAGGTGGTGGATGTGCAAGAGGGATGTTGTTGTGGTAGATGGTGGGAGGAGATACTACAATCGTGGTGGCGGCTGGTGGGTGGTGGCTCGTGAAGTGGTGAGGCATGGCATTGAAGATTAGGCATGGAGGAGAAGCATGATCATATGTAATCGACTAGTTTTATCCATAATTGTTATAATTGACTGTTCATTAATATGTAAGTTGTGTAACTCCTATTCGAGATTACGTGTTATTTATATAAATCTCTATGCAAGCCTCATTTTATACATGGCTTAAAATAATTTGCATGCAACATAAAATCATGTATATTTCCCAATCTTGGAGTTGGAGATCTTCATTTTGTTAGGTGTACATCCCACCGCGGATTAATTTTAAATCTCTCAACTAAGAAACTGAATTGTGTGTGTATCTATTATAGAGATCTTTCAATTTATCGCCGCATTCTCTTTGACTCGTTTGAGTGCTTGTAATCGTTGATAGATGGTCCAAAGATTTTTTTTATAACTTTTTTTACTCCAAAGATTTTTACTCTCATAACTTTTTTTATAACTTTTTTTACTCTCATGCCAGCTGAAGAGAGAGAGAGCGAGCGTAGCAGGCGACCCCGCGCGCTGCCCTACGCGCCCGTCGCCCGCCACTCCGGCGGCGGCGGTCTACCCCCGGCCCGTCGGCCTTCCCTCCGCGGTGCCCTGCTCTCCACCCCTCCCCCTCTCCCCCGTGGTCGCCATGGCTGAAGGGCGCACCCCCAGATCTCGGCGGTGGTCGGACATCGCCGACGAAGAAGACGAGGAGATGGCGATCTCGGAGGCCTCCTCCAAGCGCTCCTACTCCGACGTGGTCAAGGACGGCTCGTCGAGCCCGGCACGCGTGGCCTCTCCCGAGGTCCTGCAGCGGGGTGGTGCGTCCAGCTCGCGCCCGCAAGCTGTTCGACGCTTGGCTTCTGTGGTTTCGCACCCTGTTCCTCCGAGGGCTGCGGGTGGTGGTGCTCAGCAGGGGCTTGGTGGTGCGCAGCAGGGGCATGGTGGACGGCGTGGCCCTCAACCCAAGAGGCAGCGCCACCGTGCTCCCCTCCCCTCATACGTGGTGCCGCCGGGCGTGCCGGCGGGGTTCGCCGGTCTTTGCTTCAACTGTGCCGAGCCGGGCCATGTGGCTGGCATGTGCACAGGCCCGCGGCGCTGCCTCAACTGCAAAAGCGAGAAACATGTGGCCCGCAACTGCACGTTGCCCGTTGCTCCCGTCGCCGGAGAAGTGGCTGTCGGCGCGCCGCCGCCGCCTCGTGGTGGCCCTCCTCCTCAAGCGCGGCCCCCTCCCCCGCAGCGGTGCCGGACGCGGGTGCCCAGGGGGAGCGGTACAGGATCCCGGCGCGCCAGCGGCTTGGCACAAGGGGCGGGTCTCCGCCGCCGCCCCCTCCTCCGGCCTTGCAGGGCAGGTTGGGTGACCGTGGTGCGCCGGCCACCGAGACGCCGTATGAGCGTGGCCTGCGGGTGGAACGGGCCATCCGTGCCGAGCCGCCGCTGCGGCCGGAAGAGCGTGCTGAAGGCCGCTCCTTTCTTGATCGCGAGGCAGTCCGGGAGCAGATGCTGCGTGGGGCGGCGCTCCGTTTCGTTGCAGAGCTTGTGCCTGAGGTGGAAGAGGCGCGGCCGGCGCGAGAGCGAGGGATCATCTATAGGACCAAGGAGGTGGAAGGGGCCGAGAGGGCTCTACGCTGGGGCTTGGTGGCCTTCGTGTCGGGCACACGGCGGCTGGTTTCTGGCGCTGCGGCATCTGCAGCTATTCTTGAGAGGTTCCCTGAGCTGGATGGGAACTTCTCTGTGCACACGTTCTGGCCGGCTGAGCTGCTGCTGGTCTTCGATTCCAGAGCCATGAGAGATACGCTTCTCACCTCCGCCGCCAACCCCTTAGCAGAGACTTCTCCCTCAGGTTCGGAGTCTGGAATCGCCAGCTGCAGGCGACGCGGCGCTGCTTCCGCTATCGGGTTCACCTTGAGGTGGTTGGCGTACCCCCGATCGCTTGGAGCATGGACATCGCGAAGACGATCTTAGGCTCTTCCGGCTGGGTGGAGCGGCTGGGCTCGGAGACAGCCAGCCGCGCCGACCTTGGGACTTTCTGCATCACGGCGTGGACCGACGACCTGGCGTCGCTTCCCCGCTCCAAGCAGCTGTGGCTTGCCGAGCCGCTCCGGTTCGGGGGCGACGACGATGATCTTTTGCTCCCGGTGGAGGCCCTTGTCCCAGAGGAGGTGGCGCTGCTTGCCTACGACGCGGACGTCCACATTGTTCGAGTGGAGGACACCGTCGCCGCGGATACTCGCTCCTCCAACAACAGCGCTCCAGGTCCGGGCCCTGATGGTGGTGACGCAGGTGGGTTCGACAGCAGCCGTCGCCAGGGACCTCCTCCTGACAATCGCCGCCATCCCCCTGCCTCACGTGGTGAGCCGGCCGCGGCGCGCGGTCTTCGGTGGCATGGAGGGGCCGAGCGGAGGGTGGCTTTGGGCCACACCACCTCCGTGCTGCCGTGGCCCTCTGTCCCAGTGGTTGATGCTGCGCCCTGTCTGGCTGCTGCTGCTCCTCTCCGCACGTATGAGGGTTGGCACCAGCGGGAGCCAAGGGTGCTGGAGCTTAGGCCGGTGGAGCCTGCTGCTCCGATGGCCCGTGGTGTTGACGACGTTTCTGTCGGGGGCTTTGAGGGCTTCGACCTCGAATGCAACCCGGCTCCGTCCTCGCGCAGCATCCATGACTCTTCCTCGAGCTCTGCTTCGATCCAACCGTCCAGCCCAAGGGGCTGGCCGAAGGCTCAACCGGTGTTGTGGGCTGCCGACGACGACCCCCTGTCCCCGAGGGGGCCCCTCTCTCCTACCGGCTCTGTTGGCTCCCTTGACTCGTGGTGCTCCGGCTACAAGCCGTACTCTGGCTCCCCCTCTCTTTGTTCACAGTGGAGCTATCGGCCACGCCTCCGGCGGTGGTGCGGGCTGTCGAGGTAGAGGAGGGGGAGATCGTGGAGGATGGCGTTGATAGCAGGTCGTCGCCGGTGCAGGAGCCTATTCTCGCGGCGCGGACTCCGCCGCCGGTGGTGACCCCGGCTGTGACCCCGTCGGGCTCTGGTTCGGTGGACTTGCGATGTGGTTTGGCGGCCTTCCGCGAGAAGTGCAGGATGAAGAGGGCTTCCCTCCTCCATAGTGTGGCAAAGCTCATGGCCAAGGCGTTGTCCTCTCGCCTTGCACCCAGGATGGAGGAGTTGGTTGGCCCTCAGCAGAGTGCTTTCATACGTGGGAGGTGCCTCCATGACAACTTCCAGTTGGTGCATCATACGGCCGGAAGCTGCATGCGCTTAAGCGCGATGCCATCCTTTTGAAGCTCGACATCACCAAAGCTTTTGACACTGTGGATTGGGCATTCCTCTTAGAGGTGATGTCCCGGTTAGGCTTTGGCCGTAAGTGGACCTCCATGGTGGGCGGGCTGCTTAGCTCGGCTTCCACCCGCGTGTTGGTCAACGGTCAGGCCGGGGCGCTCATCTTCAACCGCCGGGGACTCCGCCAGGGTGACCCCCTCTCCCCTTTGCTCTTTGACACGGTGATGGATGTTCTCCACCTCATGTTTGAGAGGGCGGCAGACGTGGGCTTGCTCACGGAACTTTCCCCTAGTTGTTTCCGGCATCGCACCTCAATGTATGCCGATGACGTGGTCACCTTCATCAGACCCACCAGGTTGGATCTCCGACCTGCGCTCAGATCGTGGAGGACTTTGGGGTGGCATCGGGCCTGCGCACTAACCTGGCCAAGTGCTCGCTTCACCCCATTCGCTGCTCTCAGGAGCAAGTGGACCTGGCCAGCTCTATCCTAGGCTGCGAGGTGGGCTCTTTCCCTTTCAAGTACTTGGGACTCCCCCTTGGACTTAGAAAGGTGACAGCGGCACAGCTACAACCCGTGGTGGATAGTGCGGCCAATAGGCTGCAGCCGTGGTGTGCCAACCTTCTCACCCGTGGAGGGAGGACCATTCTGGTCCAGACTACTCTCTCGGCAATCCCGGTTCACGCCATGATGTCTCTGGACATCCCTCCGAAGGTCATTGAGGCGTTGTTGAAGATTTGCCGCGCCTTCCTTTGGAAAGGGCGGCGAGAGATATCGGGTGGTCATTGCTTGGTCGCGTGGGACAAAGTGGCTTCCCCAAAGCTGCTTGGGGGCCTAGGTATTCCGAACCTTCGCCTCCTCAATCTTGCTCTTCGATGTCGTTGGGCGTGGCTGCAAAAGGTGGACCCGTCAAAGGCTTGGGCGGAGTTCAACATTCAGCTCCCCAGCCTCTGCATGGCGATCTCGGACGCTGCTATTTGTTACACGGTGGGCAATGGCGACCGGGCTAGATTCTGGACGGATCGCTGGCTTGACGGGGCCAAAGTGGCGGAGATCGCTCCGAACGTGGTTAGCATGGTCTCGAGGAGGAGAGCAGCAGCATGCTCGGTGAGGGAGGGCCTCTCGGGCCAGTGGCTTCGCGATTGTGGCCCCGACATGAGTGCCGAGGCTCTCCCAGAGTTTTTCCTTCTCTGGCAGAGGCTGGCCAACTTCCACTTGGACCCCGAGCGAGAGGATTTGCCTCTGTGGAGATGGTCGCCTGACGGTTGCTACTCCGCCAAGTCGGCGTATGGAGCCTTCTTCGCGGGACAGGTGAGGGCTCCTATCTCCGATGAGATTTGGCTCTCCCTGGCTCCCTACAGTTGCAAGTTCTTTGCGTGGCTTGCCGCAAAGAACCGTTGTTGGACGGCGGATAGACTTCAGAGACATGGCCAGCCTCGCCCACCGGCCTGTCCGTTGTGTGACCAGGAGCCAGAGTCACTGCAGCATCTGCTCCTTGGCTGTGTGGTGTCGCGGGAGGTCTGGTTTTTGGCCCTTCGCTGTTGGGGCAAGGAGGACTGGCTCCCAGCGGCGGACACCGAGCTGCTGGAGTGGTGGTCTTCACGTACCTGCCCGGCGGCCCACAGGCGGGACATGTGGACCGCGATCATCCTAGTGTTATGGTGTATTTGGAGGCACCGGAACGATGTGGTCTTCAACGGCGTGGCGGCTTCGCAGTTCACCATTAGAGACAGGATTAGTCTGGAGTTTGATAGGTGGCGGCTGGCCAAGCTCTTCCGTGGCACCCTTTTTGTTTTTCTTGATCCTAGTCTTCTCCCGTGGCAACTAGGAGAGTAGGCGTGCCTGGGGAGCTACTCCCCCTTGTGGGCAGCATCAACTTTGCCTTCTTTGGCTTTCTTCTATGCGATTGATACACCTTTCCATGGTGTATCCTCGAAAAAAAAAACTTTTTTTACTCTCTCCGTCTACAAGAGGATGTTTTAACTTTGACGTATCTACACCTATTTTAGTACCTAGATACTTTTAAATTTGTCCAAAGTTAAGATATCTTTTTATAAACGAAGGGAGTACTTTAACTTTTGTTTTACTGCTATTGAAGATTATGAATACTCCCTCTGTCTCATTAAGTTTGTCCGTCTGAGGTTTATTAAAATTTGAATGTATCTATTTGTATGCCATTAGTGCATGTCTAGATACATGAAAATTTTAATAAATTTCAGATGACTTTGGTGGAAACAGATGGAGTAGATGTAAAAGAAATACGTACTACAGTGGTACAGTGCATAAGAATCCGGCCGTTGGATATCTTTGGAGTGAGTGATCTGGAAAACGAAATAAATCCCCGTCAACGATTGGAAAGAAGCACCGTATCCGTATCCTTTCTGGATTGCACTGCGCACCAGTGACGTGTCCTCTTCACTCGCTCCCTCTTCCTCCCGTCGCCACCTCTGTTCCATTCCATATCCGCATGGCGGCGCCCGCTCTCCTCTCCGCGCCGCCCCCAATGGATGAGGACGGCATCACCCCCCACGTCCGATCAAGCCCGCCCCCGCCCCCGCCGGGGCGCGGTCTCCTGCGTGGGCGCCCGCCCATCAGGGTCACATCGGAGTTCGACAGCGAGCGCCAGCTCTTCTCCCATCGCCTCTCCTGCCGCGTCCTCGACGGCCTCGCAAAGCTCCGGCTCCGCGTCCACCATGGGGCCGCTGGAGGAGCCCTGCCTCCCGAGGTTGCGCTCATGGCGCGGAACTTCTCCGTCGTCGTCGACACCGCCTCCCGCGGTGCCGTGCTGCGAGGCTCAACCGACTTGTCCGGCTCGCTGCGACTTCGCGCGGCGCACAACACCAAGGTGCGACCTCCGCTTTTCTCTTGATTTGATTCTACGGTGTGTGTGTGTGATGACGTTGCTCAACGCTGCATCCGAGAATACAGAAGCGCGGTAACTAAATGTTACTGTATATACTACTTTCTGCTGGAAATGATTCTTTTGGTTAAGACATCAATGAGATGCATCATTACAATTCTCAAGTTGATAGTGATGCTCATTGAGAATGACCAGAGGGTCAGATGGTTAGCTCGAGTTGGTGGCTACCCCGCAACCCGGGTTCGAATCTCCTCGGACGCGGATTTGCGGCTCATTGAGCTTCTTCTATAAGAATAAGCCCTGGGTGCTAGTGCCCATGGGTCTCGTTTTTTGATAGTGATGCTCATTGTTTGTTTATACCGATAATGTGCGGTTTCTGAGACTGCCTTATGTTTCAGAATTACCAGAATGGAGAGCAATCTTATGTTCACATCGGCTGTTCGACACACTCTTTGTCTATGTCTTGTGACTATGAGTACGACAATTCCATTGTTTCTTGCATTCACATGGATAAGTACTTTCAGTTGAAGTACGACAGTAGAAAGGTGTGTGCTCTGTACATAGAGAAGTTGTTCCAATCATCACCCTCACGTTTTCCAGTAATGTGGTTTCTGAGAAGCTGTTTTATGAAGCTATAGTGTAGTTTCTGAGTCTAATTTTCCCTCCCAACTTCAAAACCGTGAAGGCATGAACTTTCCATGCCTGAAGGGTCAAAAGTGACCATGTCCAATGGTGGTTGTGCCATGTTGGCTGCCACACCATCTACTTCACCGTTTTGGTAGACGCACTGCATACCCGTTGAAATAGCAGCATGTTAAAAGCACCGGTGAAAGAGAGAGATGAGAAAGAGAGGGCTTATGGGCAGGTCTCTCCAGTACATATGACAGTCAGGAATTAGCTGGTCACTTTTTAACTCACCAGGTTCTTAACTTCCACGATTATTCATGGCATCCTTGAAGCTCCTTTGTAATCTTTCAGCATTCTTCAGTGTCCGCTAGGAAAGGACTTTATTCTATTCTCTAATACCTGAGCTGTCTTTAGTTCACATGGATGAATGAGTTATGGCAAATACTTCCTTTGTTCCAAATTACGAGATTTCTTGGTAGGGTATGCTAGCCTACCAAAGCTTCTTACGATTTAGAATGGAGGTAGTATTAACTTATGAACAACACTATCTGTTCTGTAGTATGTATAGGCGAGCCCTGAAAAGGTTCTCTGATTACGAAATGATCCTGAAAAGCCTTCATGTGTGTATTAAAAAACATTTACTTTTTATTGGCAGAATGACCTAGCAATTTCAGTTTCTTTGGCACAAAGAATGCATGCTGATGAAAATCGTGCATTTAACTTTTTATCTGAATTTTGCTAGACAATCCTCATCAGTTATGTTCATGATATAATAATCTCCACTTCTGCAGTACATCCTACTGCAAAATGAGATGGTATTTTTGTTATCAAAAAGAAACTGCTCAGTCTATGTTACCTATTTTTCACCTTTTAACCTTTGAGGCTTCTTCATATCTTGTGGACTCCTATTTATATATCTTCTGTACCTCCTAGCATTTACATCAATTAGGATCTTTCCCTACTATCCTGAAACAAAGGGTATTATATACATAGTTGTTCAAAGTATTTGCCTGGAAGGCACAATAATTGTTTTAGTCTTGCCATGTCCTGTGAAAACCAAAGGAATATCGTGTTTATTCCATGAACACAGGTTATCTGTTCAAGGTTGGGTTTTTGTGCTTGACCATCGTATGGATACGACTGAACAATGAGAACAAGATGCATCTGATTCCTGATTGGTCCTTTCTGCATCTGATGAGTAACAACCATGCACTATGTTACTCCGGTTCAATGAAAAAGGTGGCAGAGAAGTGAATCGCTTTACATTTGCTGCTATATGAGGAGCGTTTCTTGTCAGGGATAAGGTGCATGCAGCATGCAAAGCTATTTTATTCTACCTCTCTCCTTTCCTTTTCTCTCTGGCAGGTGGCCCTCATGTGCATGCTCCTGAGTCCTGACACAGGCTTCGTTTGAACCACATCAATTTGTTGGTTCGCTTCTTCTATCTGACACAATGAATCGGTTCTCTGTTATGTATGGAACCGATTCAATGGACGTTTTGGTTCGCTTTTGACACACATAGTGCATGGGTCTAATAAACATACCATCCATCTGCCAGCTAAAATAATCCCGTGTTCTTTCTGCATTTCTGAGATGGTAGTAGTGCCCATCCAAAATTGTTTACATTATCCTATCATTGCACAGCATCACCAAATATTCCACAATTTAACAACATGCACTTTATAGTATTATACTTGATTCTGCCCCTTCACTTATATGTGAGCTAAATAAATATATTAGGAATGATTAACACATGGCCAACATACTGTGTTTCTTATTATATTTAGTTCTTCAAAATAATGGAAGGCGTAACCACTGGTAGAAAATAACAAGCCAATCTATATCTTCTGTTGTTCTACAGTGTGTAGCATTTATTGTGCTACACATCTATGTAGGTTTTTTAGAGGGCAAATATCCATATAGTTGTTACACAATTGTACAAGATATGTGATAACATTTTATTTTTCAGGAGGGACTAGGAGAAGTGGCAGTAACTACGAATCTGGGAGATTCACCATGCAAGATTGAGTTGTCATCTTTGGTTCCACCTGATGGATTGGTCAGTATTTTTTACTTCGCAAGAATAGTAGTTGTCTAAAAGATATTGTTATTTCTAAAGTGAAGGCGTCTGCAATCACAAAAAAATCTTCCGATGTATATTATCATTTCTTTCTTGTGTTGACAACTTTCTCAGAACCTGAAGTCCTTGGTACTAATGACCAGATGAACAACACAACCTTCTTTAAGCTTAAGGATTAAATTGATTACTTAGCTATAACTTAATACTAATAGATGTCTCTTGTTGTCATTCCTTTTTGTGTTGATAATTTTCTTTGAAACTGTAAAGTCCTTGTGGTATCAATGACCATATGAACAACACAACCTTCTTCATGAGGATTGAGTTCATTAATTAGATAACTTGATAATAGATATATTTTGTGTGTAGCCAAGAGCAACCTTTGTATTTCCCAATGGCGAAGTTTCTTTTAAGGAGAAGAAATTGGATGAGGGTGATAGAATTTTATCAGTAAATGGTTTAGTGAAGTCTCATGTTCTGAATGGAGTTTGCACTGCATTGTACAATGATAATGTGATGAATATTAAGTATCGCTATAAGGTAAAACACCTCTAAGCTGGCCTTGTTTAATCTGCATTTTCTCTGTCATGCTGCTTGTAATGGATCCTTTGTTTTATTTTATAGGATGATGAGCTATCATTTATTCCCAGCCTCACTTTACCGTCAAATGCACTATCCTTTGCATTTAAGCGCCAGTTAACTCCTTCAGACAAGTTCAGGTAAACAAAGATGATACAAATTATGGCCACCTTTGTGTTGAAATTCAATTACTCCAGGTACACAGCTAGGCTAGAAATTCAGAGTAGTTCTACAGTTTGATGTACCTATCTACACAGCTGGGTACCTAGCTAGGTTAGAAAAGAAATATCATGTGAGCCTCCTGGATGGCAGGATCCATGAGACTATTGCGAGCGGTGCACATGTAGCCTTGCTCTATGTTAGAGTACGTAATGGGCTTGGGCTGGCGGTATAGCCCGTTAGTCTTAGGGTTAATTAGAGATAAGGGTTGCTTGCTTAGGGGTCAAGTAAACCTCTCTATATAAGGAGAGGAGACGTATCAATCTAATCAAGCAAGAATTAAGAAGGAAATCTCTTCCCTCTTGCCACCGGCCGTGGGCAAGGCCCTCGGCCAGCCCTCTCGCGCCATTCCTCTAGCAGCACCATAACAATTTGGTATCAGAGCTCCGGGTTCGATCATGTCCAGCCATCCCACCACCACTGGCCCGATGGCCACCACCACCGGCGCCCCGCCCAGGCCGGTGCCGGCCACCTCCACCGCGCCGCTTCTTGGCGCCCTCACCCCGGAGGAGATCGCCGGAGCAATCCGCGATCTCACCACTTTTATCGAGGAGATCCGCCTCTTCCTGGCCGGTCCCTACGGGCCGCCGCCGTCGACGGTGCTGCTGCCGTGGCAGCCGACGCACCAGGCGGCCTCCGCCGCGATCGCCGGGCCGCTGCAGCCGACGCTGCTGTTGTCGTCGCCGCCACCCGACGCCGGGCTGCTGCAGTCCCCGCTGCCGCTGTCCACCATCTCCGGGCCGGGCCCTACCTCGGCGCCGGGGGTCCCTCTGCTCCAGCAGCCGGCCGCCTTCTTCCCACCGGGAGGCAGCAGCTGCTGATGCCGCCGCTGCAGCTGCTGTCCTCACCGACGCTGTCCCTGCCGTTCGGTGGGCAGCTGCCGCCGCCACCAACGCCGCCGCTGCAGCTGCTGTCCTCACCGACGCTGTCCCTGCCGTTCGGTGGGCAACTGCAACAGCAGCTGTCGTTGCCACCAACACCGCAGCAGCGGCAGCAGCCGCCACCGACGCCGTCCTGCCCAGTGTGGGAGTGACCTTGGCCCCGGGCTCTACATCGACACCGCCCGGGATGCCCTTCCACCAGGTCCGTTTCCCTCCGTCGCCGTCACCGCTTCCGGATTGGATCGCTATCCGCCACGTGTCGGCGGCGGTGAGGCTGTAGGCTGCTGCGCGCGGCCTCCTAGTGCGTCGGCGTGTGCGGGAGATGCGTGATCTGCAGCTGCAGCTCCTTCAAGTTGCGCTTCGTTGCGCAACGAACCCGATCTCGTCCGCTGCGTCGGGGATCTTGGGCGTGCGGTTTTCCCCACGGACGGCGGACATGCTGTTTTTTCCACAGGCAGCGACCTCAAAGTCTACGCCATCGACAGTCATCCGACGGGGAGAAGGCATGGTGTCACCGACAGGAGCGCACCGCGTAGCACCACTGCATTCCGCCGTCGGCCGCCGCGCGGGTTCCTTTTGTCCCGCTGGTTTCCATGGGATCCAGGTGGCTGTACAGGTGCACGTCCGACGGACGGATGGTGTCCACTTTATGTTCAGGGGTCAACAATAAAGCGTCACAGTCCATTTCAGGTTAAGAGTAATAAAACAAGCCGAGATATAAAAGACTCGTTTTTATTGATTAGGTTTGTGTTGCGTCGAGTAATGGTTTGTTTAGGTTGCAGCTCGAGGACGAGCTGCATGTCCAGGTGGGGTGTAGTGTTAGAGTACGTAATGGGCTTGTGCTGGCGGTATAGCCCGTTAGTCTTCGGGTTAATTAGAAATAAGGGTCGCTTGCTTAGGGTTTAAGTAAACCTCTCTATTATAAGGAGAGGAGACGTATCAATCTAATTAAGCAAGAATTAAAAAGGAAATCCCTTTCCTCTTGCCACCGGCCATGGGCAAGGCCCCCGGCCAGCCCTCTCGCGCCATCCCTCTAGCAGCACCATACCACTCTACCTTGTGATGCACAGGGGGATTGAAGTACCCTGTTTATATGTTACCTCTGTTGCTTAACAATACTTATAATCTTCAGTTACCGGTACAATTTTGACACAAACTACTGGAGCGCTGTCTATAAAGGAAAGGCCAGTAAGCATGTCAAGTGGAAAGCAGGTTATGAGTCAGACGAACGGCTTGGATGGGCATCTCTTTGGGTAAGGCATTCACTCATAATTGAGCCAATTTAGGCCGTGATAGGAGTCAAGGTATTTTTTGTTATATATATCTGCATTGGATTAATGTAGATCTGCATAATGTAAATATGTAATGCAGATTGGGGACGCAGGTGGCAAGACAAAGGAGGCCCCCCTGAAGTCGAAAATCCAGCTTATGCTGAAAGTCCCCCAGGACAATATACATAATTCAACTGTAATGTTCCGGGTGAAGAAAAGATGGGATTTTTAGTTTGGATATTTATTGTGTAACGTGCACAGAGAAGGTGAAAAATAATAACAAATGTGAATGTGTGTTCATTTTCAGCGCTAAAATGGGTTAGCAAATAATGTGTTATGTCTGCCCTCCTTGTGGCCAATGAAAGGAAGCATTTTTTTATAGACGTTTAATATAATATTACATCCGTTCCCCAATATATGCCTTTTTAGCAGACTATTTTCGTTTGCTAAACGGGCTTTATTGTGTAACAGAGTGATACTATGAAATTTTGATGGCTAATCTGTGACATTTTGATTGCGATTACACATGTTAGGTGGAAAAACTATGGAAGTCTGATGACATAAGTTATTCCTTTTTTAAAGAAAAGCTGCTTTCATTTATCTTAAAATCAGAACAATCTTCCAGAATGGTACAAATAGAAGATTCGAAGAAGAGCTACTCATAATCTCAAACAGCTCATTCTGAATGCCAGTTTATAAACAACTCATGATCTCAAACAGCTCATTCCGAATGCCAGTTTATGAACACCCAGTTCAACGGCATACCCAACATTCCTGTTCCTAGCCAATGTGCCAAACAGTTAGAGGTTGTTTGGTATCCATCATTTTGGCCTGGAATCCTGGAATTCATTTTGATATTCCATATGTGGACTGTTTGGTTGCCATAGAATTGGGCCATCATTTTATTTAGGAAATCCAGCAAAATGACTCCATGGGTAAACACAATTCCAAGCTGAGACCTGTCATTTGCTTTTTTCTGCAAATTCAATATTGAATTCTGATGTCATTTTCAATTTCTGTGGCAACCAAACAAGTGTTCATTTCTAGAATTACAATGTAAATGAAATGAATACATGTATTCATAATGAATACATGTATTCATTTCAAAATGCTACAAACGAAATGAAAGCCTGGTTTCCAAACAACTTCTTATATAAATTGTTTACAAGATGTGTGTTCTGAGAAGTAGACCAGTGCAGCAAGAAACAGGCATTATCATATCTGAAAATTACCCCCACCCACTTCTGAATTTATACGACAATTTTGAATACGACCTCCATTGTTGCCTGTTGCTCGACAAGCTCTCAGGGAGCGCTTGACAACTCTAGGCTTCTAAATTCGAATACCAGCTACTGGTTGGGTAAGACGTAAGTTCCTCTCTGTTTTAGAGCTTCTCCACCACAATTCGCCTGTCACTTCCTTGAGTGAGCTTAATTACCGTTGCAAGCAAACATTCCGTGAGAAAGTGAGACAACCCAGAATTCACCTTCAGGTTTGGCAAAGTCACTCTCTTCTGTCGTTCCACACAGTGCGATAATGCTTTTTGCCTAAGTACAACTTCATAACACATGTCATGCGCTGGTTCTTCATCAACTCCATAACACATGGCCGCAGAATAACAGTCAACTCTTAGTTTGATGTGCAATTTGCTAAATGATGTACCTATCCTTCGTCAAATATTCTGCGGGATAGATGTAGTACCCAACAGCATAGGAATCATTCATGAGCAATGACGCCACCAGAAAACAAATACAAATATCACCACTTTGTAGCAGCATTGTATTGCCAAACACTGCACTGATTTACTTCTTGCTGCTTAAGTAGTTTGATGCCACCCAGCTTATCATTTGCATAACAACTCCTGTTGGATTTTCTGAACAACCAGATGGTCTACTAATCATTGGTCAGAAGAAAATGTGTAGCATGGAAGATAACCCTGCAGTATGCTAACGATCATCTTCATTACCATCCAAAAAAGCCGATTTCGAATTTCCACTAAACCAATTAACAGGAGGGCAATTGCACTGCAACCTCCAATAGTAAGCAGCAAATACATTCAGGGAGACCAAGAGGAACCAAGAAACTGGCCGAGCAAATTAGTCACCTGAAAGGGCAAACAAAAATGCATTGTTCTTACATTGCTTGCTTTTGATAAGAAAATTTTGGATAAATTGAAGTCGGAAATAATGATATTCACGTCTGCAAATTAGTCACCTGAAGAGGGCTAGCAAAATGTATTGTTGTTACATAGTTTACCTTTGATAAGAATTTTTTGGATAAATTTATATCGGAAACAATGATTCTCACATCATACTGTCGGTCAAAAGAAAAACACTGGAAATAGTAAATTTCAACAAACAACATTATGTTCATCTAATTATGATCCAACTCATGTTTTGATATGTTTAAATTAGGAATTGTACGATTTAGCAGATAGTATAAAGTCATAAAGTACTCTGGGACTCATTTTGATCAACCAAGCGAAAAAGAGTAACCACAAATACCAAGTACCAACGTTGCTTTGGTACAATTAAGAGCAGTGATGAGACTATGATTCCCATGGTAACTTCATAAAATTTAGCATTTTTTTTTTAGCGTGAACAGTGGGTTTCATAAAATTTAGCATTAGGCGTACCTTTCGCCCAGAATCTGGCAATGACTGATTAGTCATGGTATCATCAATCATAACATCCTCGTTGATGTTTATAGCATCCCTTTGTGACACCCTAACTGGATTTCTCTCATAAGCAATTACCTCTTCATATGCCTTCTGTAAGATATCTTTTGCTGCTTTGTACACTGTCTCTGATCCAGATCCTTTCTCAGCACATCTGATGGCATCAGCACATAGGACATCGTAACGGCTTGCAATGGACTCACAAACATCCTCATGATGGTTATCACCATTGTATTCAAATAAGCCATCATCTCTGGCCTTCCGCGTCCAGCGCTTCAAAAAGTAATCAGGTGGGAGTAGACGTGGATCAACTATTAGGAATACTCCAAGAATATGACGACATAAAATACCTGAGGACTCAAAGTACTTGCAACTACACTTTGCCATTTTAGTGGAAGCATTATACGTCACACAGAAAGTATCTGATGAATCTTCATCTTTCATGATGTTGTATTTGCTTATGCAGCCATCTTTAGTTTTCCGAATAATATACCCCAAAGACTCTGTAAACTCCTCCTGAAATTTACTGAAGACTGCTTTGGTGTAGGTACGTGCTGCCTGCTTTTCTATTGGTGATGCAGTCTTTGTTGTCACCAAATTTAAAGAAGTGTCCATATCTGCTTTTGCTTCTTCCTCATAATGGCTTTCTATGCTCAAATCAAATTGAGTTAGAAAAACTTCCAGCGTTGCCTTCGTACTAAAATACTTCTTGTAGAAATCATTCAGGGTTTCTAATTTCTGTGCTCTAGATATTTCTGCACAGAATGTATCCATCTGGTACAAAGGAACCCATTTTTGGCGGATATTGTATATTGCTTGAAGCCATGTATTCTTTCTCAGGTCATAAGTATCAAGGATTGACATCCATGTTGTCTCAAATGTGTCGATAGTTTCAGACCTAATAACACAGCTTTCTAACTCATCTCTTAGAGTAGGATGTTCTGAGTATGTATGAGCTAACTTCTGCTTGGTTCTACTCAAAATATGCCACTTGCAGAAACGGTGACAGGTATGCGGGAAAACCTTTCCAATTGCGGTTTTCATGGCCCGATTTTGGTCAGTAACTAGCGAACATGGCTCCTTCCCACTCATTGCTGTCAACCATGTTTCAAATAGCCAAACAAATGAGCATTCAGTCTCTTCCATAAGCAATGCACATCCAAACATAACAGGCTGAAGATGATGATTGACTCCTGAGAAGGTAACAAAGGGCATCATATACTTGTTCTTCTTGTATGTTGTGTCGAATGTAACAGCATCCCCGAAATGCTGATAAGCAAGTTTAGCTCTAGCATCGACCCAAAAAACATTCATTGGACAGCTATTCTTGTCGACCTGTATGACATGGAAGAAGGCAGGGTCACTGGCTTGCATCTTCTTCAGATAATCAAGAAGACCTTGAGCGTCTCCGCCTTCCCCGAGAACATTCTGCCTCGGAAAGAGCATCCTATCTGAGCCCATCATAGTGATCTTATTGGAGCCATCAAGCAAACCACCAGCACGAAGATACCCAACTCTGCTACAGGTGCCAAGGTCATGGTTGTGAGCCGTTTCAAGCTTGGAAACAACCCAATGGTTTGATTCCCTGACCACCTCTATCATAGCATTGCAACCTTCCCGCATAGACATCCTCTCACGCTTCTTTGTAGCCTCACCTGATGATGGATTCTTCTTCGTGTACATGCCTTCCCTTGAGCAAACAAACCTCTTCATGACGACAACCTCATCTGCACCTTTCGAACGGCGAGACCTACCAACACGGAAGGGGAATCCAAGGCACCTGGCATACTCATTGTAGAAAGTCTTTGCTGCTTCATCCGATTCAAATATCATACCTAACATTGGCTCTTTAGGAGCCTCTGGAGGTGCAAAATCTTTCATGGCATCCTGCTCCATAATACCGCCAACTGAAGCAGCTACGCCTGCTTCTACAACCGGAGCTCCAAGAATCAGATCACCGTTCTGGACAGACCGAGCATTGGTGTCCAAGGACATGAGGCAATCAACATAATCAGCAATGAGCTCATCGCCTTCACCCCTTGCAGCTTCCATCACTGTATGTCAAGATCTGCATACATCCACCGCAAAATAATATGTACCATCACTTGCACAGAGGGACGGAGCCAAGACTTTTCAGCCTAGGTATACTGCAATGCTACCTAGCATAAACAAAATTCACTCTGCTCAGCTGCTCCAGTACGGAAAATGGAAACCAATCGGGGTGATTGACGCCTGGAGGGAATCGCGGAAGGGGCTTACGGAGACGACGTGTCGCACCGGCGCTGCCATGGGGTGTGTGTGTGTGTGGGGGGGGGGGGGGGGGGGGGCGTCAGGTTGTCGGCGTCGGAGGGTTGGGCAGTCGCGCCGGCGTTGGGGCAACTAAGGCAGCGGCGGCGCGCGCAGATTAGGGCATCTCCAACCGCCTGCCGGCCACCCATATTTTTTTTTTGAATAGCTCATCAAGCATATCGCTCGATGGCCACCCATATTTTGACCGCACGTCTAAGTGTGGGGTGACCCATTTTTTGTTTTGTAAAATATTTAAAAAGTATAATGTACTAGAAACTATACAAACTACAGTTGTAGAAACCTACTACTTGCTGCCCGACGGTCCGGCCCCGTTGTTGCGTCCCTTCCTCGCCTGCTTCTCCGCCGCCGGCCTTGCGGCTGCTAGAGCTCGGTGCACCGCCGCGTCCTCTAGCAGGCACTGCCGCAGCGTCTCGTTCGCGACATCCTCGGCCTTCTTGAGCGTCTCGAAGGAGTCGACTAACGCCCTCTGCTCCGCCGCCTTCTCCTCCGGGGTAGGCGCATCAGGATCATCAGAAGACCATGAGATGTCGAAGTCGTCGTCCTCTGCGGCTGCGGCGTTCCATCTCGGCGTCGAACGCGGAACGCCGCATGGGCCGCCCGCTCCTCCTCTGCTTCCTTCTCCGCGTCAGCCAGGAACTTGGCGTCCCTGACCGGGTCGAGGAGGTCGTCGGTGTCGTCGTCGTCGTCGAACTCCTCGTCGGAGCTCGAGGATGGCGGAGGTGGAGTCGGAGGTGCAGGTGGAGGCGCGACAGCCTGACCACGGCCGGCTCTGCTCATGGTGGCAAAGGTGGAGGTTGAGCGGCAGCGGCGTTACGGTGGAGGTTGTGCGGCGGCTAGGGTTTAGTGTGGGAGGATGTGAGATGTGCGCGCCCCCGTTTATATAGGCGGAGGCAGGCGACGGGCGTGGCACACGCGTGGCATCGCCATTACTTTGTGCACAGAGGTGGGCGATGGCCGCGCGCCACGCGAGGCATCGCCATTACGCGGCCCCAGACTGCCGAATCGACGCGGCGCCGCATACCGGCACGGCTGATAAGACGCATCGAGCCTAGGTCACTGCCAGGCGGGCCCGAATAAATGTTCGTCAGACGCGAGCGGACACTTTGCGCGTCCGCGCAACGTCCGCAGAGACACATCCGAGACGCATATTTGGGCCAGGTTTGCGTCGCTGCAGACGGCCCGGTCACTATGCGTCGCCCCGCTGGAGCTAGTTCCTGACGCATTTTCGACCCGCGCGAACACAAACGGTCGCTCAGTGTCCGTTTACGTCGGAGATGCCCTTAAGGCATCTCCAACCGGGCGACCCAAACGGACGTCCTTTTTGGGTCGTTTGGGTCGTCGCGCGGACACGCGGACAGCGTTTCGGTCCGTGAATCTGTTTGCATCGCACAGTACGCCCAACGCTCTGACCCAAATAATTATTTCGCCTTCTTCTTCCTAGTAGTACTAGTTACCACGCCGGAGGCCGCGCTCGGCACGCCACGCCGGAGGTCGCCGCGCCACGCAACGCCGGAGGCCGCGCTCGGCACGCCACGCCGGTGAGCGGCCGCCCTCCTTCCCCGCGTCCCAAGCCCAAGCTCTCCGCCGGAGCTCGTGTCCTCCTCCGACGACGACGAAGGGGACGATCCCATGAAGGTCCCCAAGCTGGACAAGGCGGCCGCCGCCGCCAAGCTGGGCAAGGGCGCCACCGCCAAGCCGGATAAGGCCGCCGTGCGCGCCCTGTTCCAGCACCCACCGCGGAAGGCGAAGAGGCCGACTCGCGCCGCGCTCCAGGACCTTGACATCGAGCAGCGTACAGGCGGATGCGGCGCGAGGAGGCGACCAGGCGGGGCGGCGACCAGGCGATGGCGGCGCGGGCGCGACCGTCGAGGTGCGGCATGCGAGCTCCCTGCCCTCCCCCGCGGCCCCCGCCTCGGCCAGGCTGCAGCTGCAGCGGCCGGCGTCCGAGCGAGGCGCGGCCATGGGCGCGCGAGGCGATGCGCGGGGCGTGTTGGGGCGGCGCTCGGCGGTGCGGCCTTGCGGGGGACGGGCGGCGCGCGGCGAGGGCGGCGAGGCGGGGGACGGGCGGCGCGCGGCGAGGCGGGGCACGCGGGCGGGCGTCGTGGGGCTCGGCTCGGGCGGGCGAGGGCGGCGCGGGGCGCGGCCGTGGTGGGCGGGCGACGGCGGCGCGGGGCTCGGCCGTGGCGGGCGTCGCGGGGCGCGGCCGTGGCGGGCGGTGCGGGGAGGGGCTCGACCGTGGCGGGCGGTGCGGGGAGGGGCTCGGCCTGGGCAGGCAGCGGGGTGACGAAGACGCCGGCGAGGAGGAGCGACCCGTGCTCGGCCGATGCCCGCGGCGGCAAGGCGCGACACGGGAAAAGCTGCAGCGGATGGAGCTTCCTCGCGCCATCAGCGAGGCCTGCATCGCCGGCCATGCCCAGCACCACCGCCAGGCTTAGTGTGCTCCGTTTCGGCCGCGCCGACCTCCGGCATGGACGAAAAAAAAGGGGTCGTTTTTAGCGGGGAGCCTCCACGCGAGCTCGACGGCGGCGGTTGGCCGGCGAGCCCTATTCCGGTGGGGAGCGAAGCCAACATCTATGGCAGGAAAAGAAAGAGAAGGACAGAGGAGAGAGAAGGCTGTGGGAGTCTGGATGGATTAATAGTGTGGCTGCCATGTGGGGTATGGGAGGACACGCGCGGATGACCAGAGACGTCCGCACGCGTCCGGCTCGCCCCAAATTGCTCTCAAATTTGGGCCAGCTTTGGGTCGCGCCGGACACCACAACAGTCCGTTTTTAATATGGGTCCGCGAGCAGGTTTTACCCAAACGGACCAATCTGACGTCCGTTTTTGGGTTTGGGTGGCCTCGTTGGAGATGCCCTTAGGCTTCGAATTCAAGCCGAGCCGGCTGGCTAAAGCTCGGCCAAGTTAGCTCCATTGGACTTCTTTATCAATTCAGTTTAGATTTAAATATTTAAAACAGTCAAAAGTAATATGTATAATATATTAGTATATGATACATTTTCTTAATTATTTGGGCATAAGTATACCCAACAATCGTTAGAAATATGTCACCATAAAATAATAAACCACAACGATCAATAATTATATCACAAGAATAATATCAACGGTTCTAGACAATACATAAACTATATTTACAAGAAATATTGCAAGAAAAGTCAACAAAGCACGAGTGTACCTGAATTATCAAATAGCAAAAGAGAACTTGGGTCGGTAGGACATAGGCACTTAGCCACTTGGTTGGATTAGCATCTTACCAGATTATGCAGCCTCCTGTTGATTTTTACCGAGCTAAACGAGGAAAGGTTAAAACTCGGCTCGACTCGTTACACAACAAATTCGAGGCGAGGCGAGGGTTATTCATTTAACTTGCGAGTTTTGAGTTTTAATTTTTATAGGCCTACCGTTGATGGAGTGATGCGCTGCTAGGTGGAGGAGAGCACTCCGACCGTACTTTTGCTTATTTTCTCCATTTGCGTATTTTCACATTCCTTAGCATCGGTTGAAATGCAAAATAAAAGGACAACTGCATAAACCCATAAAAGAGTTGATACAACTCTTATAGAGAGAGTGAGGATTTCAACATCGATGCCACAAAATGAGGCATGCTTCGTGAACCACGTGTACTGTACTATGTGACTTTCAAAGCCCAAGATTTATATTATTTTTAGAAAGTTAAACTATTTTAGATTTGATTAAGTTCTAATCAAAAATTATTACAACAACAACAAAGACTTTATTTTCAAACAAGTGGGGTAGGCTAGAGGTGAAACCCATAAAATCTCGTAACCAACTCATGGTTCTGGCACATGGATAGCAAGCTTCCATGCGGCTTTTTCCATGGCTAGTTCTTTTATGATACTTCAGTTCTTCAGATCTCTCTTTACGGACTCCTCCCATGTCAAGTTTGGTCTACCTTGTCCTCTATTTACATTATCAGCACGTTTTAGCCGTCCACTATGCACCAGAGCTTCTGGAGGCTTCCGCTGAATATGCCCAAACCATCTTAGACGATGTTGGACAAGCTTCTCTGCAATCGGTCGTACCCCAACTCTATCTCGTATATCATCATTCCGGACTCGGTCCTTCCTCGTGTGGCCACACATCTATCTCAACATATGCATCTCCGCCACACCTATCTGTTGAACATGCTGCCTTTTAGCCGGCCAACACTCAACGCCATACAACGTTGCGGGATGAACCGTCGTTCTATAGAACTTGCCTTTTAACTTTTATGGCACTCTCTTATCACAAATAATGCCAGAAGCTTGGCGCCACTTCATCCATCCGGTTTTGATCCGGTGGTTCACTTCTTCATCAATATCTCCATCCTTGTGCAGGATTGACCCTAGGTATCCAAAGGTGTCCTTTTGAGGCACCACCTGCCCATCCAGGCTAACTTCCTCCCTCCTCGTGCCTAGTAGTACTAAAACCGCACATCATGTACTCAGTTTTAGTTCTACTAAGTCTAAAACCTTTCGATTCCAAGGTTTGTCTCCATAGTTCTAACTTCCTATTGACTCCCGTTCGACTATCATCGATTAGGACCACATCATCCACAAAGAGCATAGGGATATCTCCTTGTATATCCCTTGTGATCTCATCCATCACCAAATCAAATAGGTAAGGGCTCAAAGCTGACCCTTGGTGTAGTCCTATTTTAATCGGGAAGTCTTCGGTATCGTCATCTCTTGTTCGAACACTTGTCACAACATTATCGTACATATCCTTGATAAGGATAATGTACTTTGCTGGGACTTTGTGTTTCTCCAAGGCCCACCACATGACGTGTCGCGGTATCTTTTCGTAGGCCTTCTCCAAGACAATGAACACCATATGCAAATCCTTCTTTTGCTCCTTGTATCTCTCCATGAGTTGTCGTACCAAGAAGAGGGCTTTGATACGTCCAAAACGCATCTACTTTTCCGAACACTTTTGTTGTTGTTTGCGCTCTATCTTGTGTGTTTTGAATACAACTAACGCGGACTAACACTATTTTCAGCAGAATTGCTCTGGTGTCTCGTTTTTGTGCAGAAATCCAACTTTCAGGAAAATTCCCGGAAAATATAGAAAAACCAATATTTCACCTGAAGACTCCCGGAGCAGAAGACGAGACGGAGGGGGCACGAGGGCCCCACACCCACCCTTGGCGCGGGCCAGGCCTTGGCCGCGCCAAGGGGTGGTCTGGCCGCCTCGGCCACCCCCTTGAACTCTCCTTCGCACTATATAAGCCTCCTGACCTGAAAACCGAGAGGGGTTCGATGTTTTTCCAGAAAGAGTTCCGTTGTTGTGCCGCCACCAAAATCCCCAATCCGGGGACCAGAAACTCCGTTCTGGCACACTGCCGGGACGGGGATTTGGAGGAGATCATCGCCATCACCATCACCGATGCCTCTCCATCAACCATCCATGATCCCCCCATCCATGTGTGAGTAATTCCCCGTTGTAGGCTGTAGGGGATGGTAGGGATTGGATGATATTGGTCATCTAATAGCTATAAGATTGTTATGGGCATAGTGCCTAGTATCCGTTGTTAGTATTTTTGACATTGTTGCAACTTGCTATGCGTAATGATTGTCACTTTGGGCCCGAGTGCCATGATCTCAGATCTGAACATGTTATTGATTCATGAGGATAATTATTGTTTTTGATCATATCTGCAAGTTGTATACACATATTGCTGTCCGGAACCCGAGGCCCTAAGGTGACGATAATTGGGATAACCGGAGGGGATGGTTATGATGTGAGGATCACGTGTGTTCACGAAGTGTTAATGCTTTGCTCCGGTACTCTATTAGAAGGAGTACCTTAATTACCAGTAGTTTTCCTAGAGGCCCCGCCGCAACGGGCTGGTATGACCAAAGATGTCGTGCAAGTTTCTCATTGCGAGCATGCACGACTAAATAGGAACACACGCCTATGATTATTTTATGCTAGGATGCTTTTATCATTATTACTTGCAATGCATATGTCTTTCTATTACATGGACTCTCTCATTCATGCAGCGCCCGTTCATCCATCCATGTGCCTACAATATTTTAATCATGTTGTCTACTGCAATCATCGCTACTACTGTTTTTATTTCGCTACTGCTATTACTTTACTACTACCACTGCTATAAAATTGTTACTACTGATAAACTGTTGCGAGCAAGTCTATTTTCAGGTGCAGGTGAATTGGCAACTCACTTTTTAAAGCTTATAAATATTCTTTGGCTCCCCTTGTATCGAATCAATAAATTTGGGTTTTACTTCCCTCGAAGACTGTTGCGATCCCCTATACTTGTGGGTCATCAAGACTATTTTCGGGCGCCGTTGCCGGGGAGCATAACTTTATTTACAAGAGCACTTGAAGGTGATATTGTTCGATGCAATTTATTTATTATGGGGAAAGCTCCTGAATCGAAGTTCCCTATATTGCCATTCACTACAAGAAGAGGTACAACTCTGAACACCTCTGTTGCTCTTGATTCGCCATATGTTATGAGTAAGCTTCTTACTCCACCACATGCTACTGCTACTTCTGCTGAATCTGATAATGCTCCTGATGATTTTGATGATGCTTCTATTGTGCTTGATAAGAGTGGTTCATTAGGTCCTTTCCTAGATACCACCATTGCTAGAACTAAACAAATTGAAAATGCTGAAAATATTATTACACCTGTTAGTTCACCTCAAGTTAGGGGGAATCCTAGCGATGCTCTTGATGAAACTTATATTGAACTTGATGATGACTTCATTGAAGAATGTCATGCTACTAGACATACAAGTGCTATGAGAAGTCTTCTTGCAAGACGAGCTGTTAGATATAATTTGTCTCCTGATTCTAAATTTTCCACATCTCCCATAAACATTAGAGATAAGGATTATGATTTCTCTTACATATCTATTGTTGAGAAAGAACCTTTCTGTGGTACTAAAAACGAAAGTGCTATGAAACATATGAATGAACTCTCTACTCTGAGTAATTTATTCTCCGATGATATTAAGATACGCATTTACTTTGTCACTAAAATTTTCACTTTCTCTCTGAAAGGAGCAGCTAAAATTTGGTATGATAATTTGTCTCCTGGATCTGTTGATAGTCCTATTGGTTTGGTTAATGTTTTTTTTAAAATATTTCCCTGCCAGTGCTCAACATGCTGCTTGGCAGAAAATCTTTGACTTTGTGCAGGTAGAAGGAGAGAAATTGCCTGAATCTTGGGCAAGATTTTGTTCTTTAATTAGAGCACTACCTAAACATCCATTAGCTAAAATATGAGCTCCTTGATATATTTAATAATGGACTAACCGTTGAATCTAGGACATACCTGGATAGTTGTGCTGGTTGTGTTTTCAGGAAAATAACTCCGGCTGAAGCTGAGGAATTATTGGCCAAAATAAGCAACAATTATGATGATTGGACTACACCAGAGCCAATACAAACACCGAAGAAAAGGGGAATGATTGAATTAAATGATGAAGTGATTAGGGAAGCCAAGAAATCTCTTAAGGAGAAGGGTATTAAATCTGAAGATGTGAAGAATCTGCCACCTATAGAAGAATTATGTAAGCCAATCCCTCGTTCTTCCACTATTGAGGCACACTCTCTCCAACGCTTTGATAATAGAGATATTCCCTACTCTAAACCTCCTGATCAATGCTTAGATGAATTTCATAATTATATTGTTAAGCAAGATAATTTTAATAAGAGAGTGGAACATCACCTTATGGAAAATTCTAGAGCTATCAATAATTTGCATGATATTGTGGAAAGAACCTCTAATGATGTTAAAAATGGTTGTTAAACATTTCCATATGGTTCAAACTAAAATTGATCAGCTCACTAATGTGCAAAAAGATTTGCTAGTTAATGCTCTAGAGAAAAACATGCTTATGAAATAAGAACTAGAAGTGGTGTTTCTACTCATGATCCTCTATTTCCTGAAGGACATCCAAAAAGAATTGAACAAGATTCTCAACGAGTTGATGATACTAGGACCAAGTCTAAGAAAAAGAAGAAGAAACATAAAACTGTTGTAGAATCCTCTGAACCCGCTAAAGATCCTAATAGTATATCTATTTCTGATGCTGAAACTGAAAGTGGTTATGATAAAAATGATGCTTCCGATAAATAAGAAATTGAAGAACCTGAAAAGCATACTAAGAATACAAAATACACTGAGGAAGATTTCATTGCTACTAAACATGGTAGTGAAAGAGAACCTTGGGTGCAAAAACCAATGCCTTTTCCTGATAAGAAACATAAATCAAAGGAGGAAGAACATTATAATAAGTTGTGTGAATGGATGAAACCTTTGTTTTTGCAAATTCCTCTGACTGATGCTATTAAATTGCCTCCTTATTCAAAGTATATGAAATATATTGTCTCTAATAAGAGGAAGATTCCAAATGAGGAAATTTCCACTATGCTCGCTAATTACTCCTTTAATGGTAAGGTTCCAAAGAAGCTCGGTGATCCAGGTATACCCACTATTCCATGCTCCATCAAAAATAATTATGTTAGAACTGCTTTATGTGATTTGGGAGCAGGAGTTAGTGTTATGCCTTTTTCTCTCTATAGAAGACTTGATCTAGAAAAATCAATACCAACTAATATATCCTTGCAAATGGCTGATAAGTCTACTACTGTTCATGTTGGTATACGTGAGGATGTTCCTGTTCAAGTTGCTCATCATTGTATAATACTAACTGACTTTGTTGTGTTTGAAATGCCGGAAGATGATAGTATGTCTATTATTCTTGGGAGACCTTTTCTTAACACTGCAGGGGCTATTATTGATTGCAACCAAGGAGAAGTAACTTTCAATGTTGATGACAAAGAGCATACGGTTTATTTTCCCAACAAGATTGATGTGAATTATGGTCTAAACTCAATTATTAATGTTGATACTATCCAATTTGGGAAATTTCATTTGCCTTTGCCCAAGCCAAAGAAGGAGAATAATATTGTCATGATTGGAACTATTCCCGTCGAGATTGAGGTAACATAATCATTGTGTGAAATGCAAGGTTTTGCTTCATATAAATTTGTTTTGATAACAAGACTTGATCAACCTTGTTAACAAAATAATTTTGAATGAATGAAACTATGTTTTCACCTATGTACCGTTGATTGACTTTATATTAGAATGTCTTAGATTTGCTGTAAGTTTAGTTTTGATTTGTTTTTTCATCATTCCATAATTGTTTTCCTGTGATAGAATCACTATTCAAATTCTGAAAATTGCCCAAAAATAAAGTTTCTCAAAAAAATCCAGAAAATGTATAGAAAAATTTTACACATGAAAAGGGGCAGGGAGGCACCTGGGGCTGCCCGTGGGGACTCCTCCTCTGAATGTTTCATTTGAATCGACTTGGCACATGCTCAAGCATGCATAAGACTAAAACAAAAGTCATTTAAGCCTCGATGATTTATCTTGACTCGGAGTTCTTGTATTACTTTTATGCTTCTGTTAATTTTATCCGCCGCAAGCATGATTATGACAGCTACTGCTTTCTTGATTGTCGCTTCCCAATCTATTGCTAGCCTTCACTTGTACTGAGTATGAGCTCTACTTGTGCATCCAACTACTAAAAACCAAAGAGCCAATTGTGTCCACCATACATACCTATATGTGGTATTCCGCTGTCACTCCAAAGTGAATTGCTTGTGTGCTACCTTTAAACCTTCAAAATTATTATCACTTGTTTTGTGTGATTTATAGCTCATGGGAAAGTAGTATAAAAAAAACTATTGTGGTAAGTATTATGTCTTATGCATTTCAGTTCTTATAAGTTGCTTGTTGTGTGATAACCATGCTGTCATGGGGAACACCATCAATATACCCTTGTTGAATATCATGTGAATTACTATGCATGCTCATCTTGTTTGAAGTAAGGGATATTTACCATGAGTTGCAAAGATTGGAGTCTGCATATTGTTAGAGAGGAACATTGGGCCGCCAACTAAAGCCATGTTCACATGGTGGAAGTTTCAGCTGGACAAAAGTCCAAATATCTGTTGTCCTTGTTTTCTCGGTATGGATGTCCAAAAAGTTAAGATTTATCAAAATAGAGAAACCAAATGAGATTCATCTCCTAGGACCTTTGTACAGGAGGCAAGGAGGTACCCCTTTGTGACACTTGGTTGAAACATATGTATGCGATGAAAATCCATGGAAATTCAAGCTAATTAGGACAAGGTGTGAGCACTATTAGTATATGCATGCATGAGGCGAGCAACTTATAGGAAGTGTTATGCATGATCCATATTATTTATCACTACCGTTGACATGAGTTGCACTTCTCCAAATATATTTTTCAATACTCCTATTGCATTGAAAATGAAAAGCTCTAGCACATGAGCTATCTTACTTCCCTCTGCGTTGGGCCAATCTTATACTTTTATGTTGAGTCACCATCCATTCTTCGAGCATTTTCTTGAAAGCATAAATGTCATTCTTAGTTTAATGTGCTTATCCCGGAATAAGATTAATTGTGGTGTAACTGTGTTGCTTGAATCTTTCGATATTTTTACTTCTAGTTCTCTCTTGAACTTCAGAGGAGCCCCATCATTTATGTTTTGCTCGACAAATAGGGCAAGCAAGATACCACTTTATCATATCATATTATGAACATTGCAATCCTGCAGACACTTATGTTTCATGTTGCTTATTATTGTGTTGGTATATTTTCATAAGCTTGCGTAACTATTGAGTATTCTTAGTTGCATGCTTCTTATTATGAATTGCCTGAGCATTTGATCATGTAGTAAGAATATATACATCATATGAAGCAAATAGGTTCGTGAAAGTTTCTTCTATCGCACTCAGTTGTCACTGAATTGCTTGAGGACAAGCAATAAGCTAAGCTTGGGGGAAGTTGATACGTCCAAAACATATCTACTTTCCCGAACATATTTGATGTTGTTTGCCCTCTATCTTGTGTGTTTTGAATACAACTAACGCGGACTAACGCTGTTTTCAGCAGAATTTCTTGGGTGTCTCGTTTTTTTGCAGAAATCCAACTTTCAGAAAAATTCCCGGAAAATATAGAAAAACCAATACTTCACCAGAAGACTCCCGGAGCCAGAAGACGAGACGGAGGGGGGCCACGAGGGGCCCACACCCACCCTTGGCGCGGGCCAGGCCTTGGCCGCGCCAAGGGGTGGTCTGGCCGCCTCGGTCACCCCCTCGAGACCTGAAAACCGAGAGGGGTTCGACGTTTTTCCAGAAAGAGTTCCGCTGCTCCGCCACCACCAGAAACCCCAATCCGGGGACCAGAAACTCCATTCTGGCACCCTGCCGGGACGTGGATTTGGAGGAGATCATCGCCATCACCGACGCCTCTCCATCAACCATCCATGATTCCCCCATCCATGTATGAGTAATTCCCCGCTGTAGGCTGTAGGGGGTGGTAGGGATTGGATGAGATTGGTCATGTAATAGCTATAAGATTGTTATGGGCATAGTGCCTGTGGCGCCCCAAAACTGGTACCATGAGGATCCCAGCGAATCCGCTAAAATCCGCATGATATCGATTCTGAGACGCCCTCCGACACGACGTGCGCGACGGATCACACACGTGATGCCGGAGGAATTAACACGAGCGGTAACATTACAACATGATTACAATAGAGCCCACAAGAAACAGATATATTACAACAACGACTCCAACGAGTCAAGATACAAATATACAATACAAAGATTTGTATCATACAGAAGATCAAATACGTCCGAGTACGGATAAGATACAAATTGGACTAAGAGTCCTGAAGATAATCAGTGGCGTCCATAAACCCTGCCCAGGCCAAGCCGGAACGGTAACCTTGCTAACGTCGTCTTCATCGAACATATCTTCATACCTGCCCGGTTATGTCCCGTAGAAGCAGCAATAAGTACGGGTTCGTACTTAACAAGACTATAAGCATTCGTCAACCAGTCGTCCTTTGTACTTGAGGCACGCAGGGGACTTAGAGGACGCAAAAGGAACGTCATAGGCAATATGGTGGTGTTAAGCGGCAGCGCGCAAGCACTAAAAACCTATAGAGACACTCTACAACATTCGTCTACCAGAGAAGGGAGAGGGCGCATAACTAACAGTTCTATACTCTGCAAACATAACACGACCGATGTGTTCCCCCCTCGCAAGGAAGTTCTTACAAAGGCACTCACACGGTGGACAAGTTTTAACCACTTATTTTATAAGTTATTCTATCTTACTATGCACGTTATTAGTATTGAAACAACAGGTATAAGTTGTCTATGGTCGAGTCATATAGCTCCAAGTCGTCCATAACCGCGGACACGGCTTATCGAGAAGATTGTAACCCTGCAGGGGTGCCCAAATATTCCCACACGCACGCTCAACCCACTTGCGACAGGTGGATATCACGACTCACACTCTCCTTCACTATAACAATGTCCAGGAAGCCACCTAACTAAGTTAAACCCGTATCGAAGTCCGGCTGAATCTCCGAAGCGGACCTAGCTGTTGCGCCATCGTACTAGGTGGTTTAAACACACACTGGGGCGATAAACCACTTCGCAGCGGCTCCGCATCTTATACGTGCATACCAGAAACAAGGGATACAAGGCACCGAGGGCTTCCCAAAGATAAAGAAGTAACAGGCTGGCATGCACACAAACAACAAATGGTAAAACATTACGAAACTAGTTGTGGCTACTGGACAAAGCTATAGATTCCGGCAGTGGTCGAGGGGAGACTGATGTCTACGGGTGCTTCTATTCTTGTAGGCAGTGTTGGGCCTCCAAGAGCAGAGGTTTGTAGAACAGCAGCAAGTTTCCCTTAAGTGGATCACCCAAGGTTTATCGAACTCAGGGAGGAAGAGGTCAAAGATATCCCTCTCATGCAACCCCGCAACCACAAAGCAAGAAGTCTCTTGTGTCCCCAACACACCTAATAGGTGCACTAGTTCGGCGAAGAGATAGTGAAATACAAGTGGTATGAATGAATATGAGCAGTAGTAACGGCGCCGAGAAAAGTGCTTGCTGGCGTGCGGTTGATGGTAGTAATATTGCGGGAAGTAAAGATGCGGTAAAACGAGTAAACAAGCAGCGATAGCGATATTTAGGAACAAGGCCTAGGGATCATACTTTCACTAGTGGACACTCTCAACATTGATCACATAACAGAATAAATAGATAGATGCTAGACTCTACACCCTCTTGTTGGATGATGAACACCACTAACTGTGTAGGATTACACGAACCCTCAATGCCGGAGTTAACAAGCTCCACAATATTCAATGTTCATATTTTAAATAACCTTAGAGTGCATGACAGATCAACATAACCAAACCAAGTACTAACATAGCATGCACACTGTCACCTTCACACTACGAAAGGAGGCATAGATCACATCAAAACTATCATAGCAATAGTTAACTTCATAATCTACAAGAGATCACAATCATAGCCTACGCCAAGTACTACACGATGCACACACTGTCACCATTACACCGTGCATGAGGAATAAACTACTTTAATAACATCACTAGAGTAGCACACAGATATATTGTGATACAAAACACATTGCAATCATAAAGAGATATAAATAAGCACTTCACTATGCCATTCATAACAGTGAATAAGTATTCTATGAAATATAGCCTAAGAGACCCACACGGTGCACACACTGTCACCTTTACACACGTGGGACAAGGAGTCTCCGGAGATCACATAAGTAAAATCCACTTGACTAGCATAATGACATCTAGATTACAAGCATCATCATATGAATCTCATTCATGTAAGGCAGCTCATGAGATTATTGTATTGAAGCACATAGGAGAGAGATTAACCACATAGCTACCAGTACAGCCCCGAGCCTCGATGGAGAACTACTCCCTCCTCATGGGAGACAGCGAGCGTTGATGAAGATGGCGGTGGTGTCGATGGAGAAGCCTTCCGGGGGCACTTCCCCGTCCCGGCGGCGTGCCGGAACAGAGACTCCTGTCCCCCGGATCTTGGCTTCGCGATGGCGGCGGCTCCGGAAGGTTTTCTCCGGTTTCGTCGAACGTGGTAGGGTTTTCGCGACGGAGACTTTAAGTAGGCGGAAGGGCAAGGTCGGTGGAGTCCTGGTGGGGCCACACACTAGGCCGGCGCGGCCAGGGCTTGGGCCGCGCCGCCCTACTGTGTCCCCACCTCGTGGCCCCACTTCGTTTCCCCTTCGGACTTCGGAAGCTTCGTGGAAAAATAGGACCCCGGGCGTTGATTTCGTCCAATTCCGAGAATATTTCCTTACTAGGATTTCGAAACCAAAAACAGCGAGAAAACAGGAGCCGGCACTTCGGCATCTCGTCAATAGGTTAGTTCCGGAAAACGCATAAATATGACATAAAGTATGCATAAAACATGTAGATATCATCAATAATGTGGCATGGAACATAAGAAATTATCGATACGTCGGAGACGTATCGGCATCCCCAAGCTTAGTTCCTGCTCGTCCCGAGCAGGTAAACGATAACAAAGATAATTTCGGAGTGACATGCCATCATAACCTTGATCATAGTATTGTAAGCATATGTAATGAATGCAGCGATCAAAACAATGGTAATGACATGAGTAAACAAATGAATCATAAAGCAAAGACTTTTCATGAATAGTACTTCAAGACAAGCATCAATAAGTCTTGCATAGGAGTTAACTCATAAAGCAATAATTCAAAGTAAAAGGTATTGAAGCAACACAAAGGAAGATTGAGTTTCAGCGGTTGCTTTCAACTTATAACATGTATATCTCATGGATATTGTCAATGTAAAGTAATATAACAAGTGCAATATGCAAGTATGTAGGAATCAATGCACAGTTCACACAAGTGTTTGCTTCTTGAGGTGGAAAGAGATAGGTGAACTGACTCAACATAAAAGTAAAAGAAAGGCCCTTCGCGAGAGGAAGCGAGGGATTAAATCATGTGCTAGAGCTTTTTAAGTTTTGAAATCATATAGAGAGCATAAAAGTAAAATTTTGAGAGGTGTTTGTTGTTGTCAACGAATGGTAGCGGGTACTCTAACTACCTTATCAACCAGACTTTCAAGAGCGGCTCCCATGAAGGACGTTATCTCTACCAGCAAGGTAGATCATCCCTCTTCTCTTTTGTTTACACATGTACTTTAGTTTAGTTTTTATCTTTTTATTTTTTAGATGACACTCCTCCCAACCTTTTCTTTCTCAAGCCATGGCTAACCGAATCCTCGGGTGCCTTCCAACAATCTCATACCATGGAGGAGTGTCTATTTGCAAAATTAAGTTGCTTACTGATGAATCAGAGCAAAACATGTGAAGAGAATTATTAATGCAAGTTAATTAATCGGAGCTGGGAACCCCATTGCCGGCTCTTTTTGCAAAATTATTGGATAAGCGGATGAAGCCACTAGTCCATTGTGAAAGTCCGTCAGAAGTAAATGACAAGATCGAAAGATAAAACACCACATACTTCCTCATGAGCTATAAAACATTGACACAAATAAGAGATAATAGCTTTTGAATTGTTTAAAGGTAGCACATGAGCAATTTACTTTGGAATGGCGGAGAAATACCATGTAGTAGGTAGGTATGGTGGACACAAATGGCATAGTGGTTGGCTCAAGGATTTTGGATGCATGAGAAGTATTCCCTCTCGATACAAGGTTTAGGCTAGCAAGGTTATTTGAAACAAACACAAGGATGAACCGGTGCAGCAAAACTCACATAAAAGACATATTGTAAACATTATAAGACTCTACACCGTCTTCCTTGTTGTTCAAAACTCAATACTAGAAATTATCTAGACTTTAGAGAGACCAATTATGCAAACCAAAATTTAGCAAGCTCTATGTATTTCTTCATTAATGGGTGCAAAGTATATGATGCAAGAGCTTAAACATGAGCACAACAATTGCCAAGTATCAAATTATCCAAGACATTTTACCAATTACTACATGTAGCATTTCCCGTTTCCAACCATATAACAATTAACGAAGCAGTTTCAACCTTCGCCATGAACATTAAAAGCTAGGAACACATGTGTTCATATGAACCGACGGAGCGTGTCTCTCTCCCACACAAGCATGAATTTATTCAAACAACTAAGATAACAAAACGAAAATAAAAGCACACAGACGCTCCAAGTAAAAGTACATAAGATGTGACCGAATAAAAATATAGTTTCAAGAGAAGAAACCTGATAAGTTGTCGATGAAGAAGGGGATGCCTTGGGCATCCCCAAGCTTAGATGCTTGAGTCTTCTTGAAATATGCAGGGATGAACCACCGGGGCATCCCCAAGCTTAGACTCTTCACTCTTCTTGATCATAGTATATCATCCTCCTCTCTTGACCCTTGAAAACTTCCTCCACACCAAACTTTAAGCAAACTCATTAGAGGGTTAGTGCACAATCAAAAATTCACATGTTCAGAGGTGACACGATCATTCTTAACACTTCTGGACATTGCACAAAACTTCTGAAAGTTAATGGAACAAAGAAACTCATTCAACTTAACAAAAGCGGCAATGCGAAATAAAAGGCAGAATCTGTCAAAAACAGAACAGTCCGTAAAGACGAACCTGGAAGGGGCACTTAACTTGCTCAAACGGAAAAACTCAAAACTAATGAAAGTTGCGTACATATCTGAGGATCACACATGTAAATTTGCAGATTTTTTTGATTTTTTTACAGAGACTTATGCGCGAATTCGTGACAGACAGCAATGTTGTTTCTGCGCAGCAATCCAAATCTAGCATCAACTTTACCATAGAGACTTTACTTGGCACAAAAACATGATAAGGAGAGGTTGCTACAGTAGTAAACAACTTCCAAGACTCAATAAAACAAAAATTGCTGTAGTAAAATAAACACATGGGTTATCTCCCAAGAAGTGCTTTCTTTATAGCCATTAAGATGGGCTCAGCAGTTTCAATGATGCACTCGCAAGAAATAGTAGTTGAAGCAAAAGAGAGCATCAAGAGGCAAATTCAAAACACATTTAAGTCTAACATGCTTCCTATGCATAGGAATCTTGTAAATAAACAAGTTCATGAAGAGCAAAGTAACAAGCATAGGAAGATAAAACACGAGTAACTTCAAAATTTTCAGCATATAGAGAGGTGTTTTAGTAACATGAAAATTTCTACAACCATATTTTCCTCTCTCATAATAATTTTCAGAGGCATCATGAACAAACTCAACAATATAAGTATCACATAAAGCATTCTTATTCACATGCATAAAAGTATCATTACTCTCCACATAAGCATAATCAATTTTATTAGTTGTAGTGGGAGCAAATTCAACAAAGTAGCTATCATTATTATTCTCATCATCAAACATAGGAGGCATATCATAATCAACATAAACTTTCTCCTCAATACCCGGAGGGCTAAAGAGATCATTTTCATCAAAATCGACCTCCCCAAGCTTAAATTCTTCCATAACATTAGCAACAATGGTGTTCAAAGCATTCATACTAATAACATTCCCATTAGCATGCATAAGTTCCATGGGTTTTTTAATTTTCTCTTCAAACACATCATGTCCTAATTCAAGATAAAGTTCATAAAGATCTCTCATTGTGTTGTTCTCCATTAAGCCTAACTAGTGTAAACAAGAAACAAAAAGATGCAATTGCAGGATCTAAAGGAAATAGCTTCGAGCACACACACAATGGCAACAGAAAAGTACTTTACCTGGGACCGGAGTATGAGTGCCTTTTACCTTTCCTCCCCGGCAACGGCGCCAGAAAATAGCTTCGTTGCCGGGATCCGGTGTGTGTGTGCCGTTCACCTTTCCTCCCCGGCAACGGCGCCAGAAAATAGCTTGATGTCTACGGGAGCTTCTATTCTTGTAGACAGTGTTGGGCCTCCAAGAGCGAGAGGTTTGTAGAACAGCAGCAAGTTTCCCTTAAGTGGATCACCCAAGGTTTATCGAACTCGGGGAGGAAGAGGTCAAAGATATCCCTCTCATGCAACCCTGCAACCACAAAGCAAGAAGTCTCTTGTGTCCCCAACACACCTAATAGGTGCACTAGTTCGGCGAAGAGATAGTGAAATACAAGTGGTATGAATGAATATGAGCGAGTAGTAACGGCGCCGGAAAAGTGCTTGCTGGCGTGCGGTTGATGGTAGTAATATTCCAGGAAGTAAAGATGCGAGTAAAACAAGAAACAAGCAGCGATAGCGATATTTAGGAACAAGGCCTAGGGATCATACTTTCACTAGTGGACACTCTCAACATTGATCACATAACAGAATAAATAGATAGATGCTAGACTCTACACCCTCTTGTTGGATGATGAACACCACTAACGTGTAGGATTACACGAACCCTCAATGCCGGAGTTAACAAGCTCCACAATATTCAATGTTCATATTTATATAACCTTAGAGTGCATGACAGATCAACATAACCAAACCAAGTACTAACATAGCATGCACACTCGTCACCTTCACACTACGAAAGGAGGCATAGATCACATCAATACTATCATAGCAATAGTTAACTTCATAATCTACAAGAGATCACAATCATAGCCTACGCCAAGTACTACACGATGCACACACCTGTCACCATTACACCGTGCGGGAGGAATAAACTACTTTAATAACATCACTAGAGTAGCACGCAGATATATTGTGATACAAAACACATTGCAATCATAAAGAGATATAAATAAGCACTTCACTATGCCATTCATAACAGCGAATAAGTATTCTGTGAAATATAGCCTAAGAGACCCACACGGTGCACACACTATCACCTTTACACACGTGGGACAAGGAGTCTCCGGAGATCACATAAGTAAAATCCACTTGACTAGCATAATGACATCTAGATTACAAGCATCATCATATGAATCTCAATCATGTAAGGCAGCTCATGAGATTATTGTATTGAAGCACATAGGAGAGAGATTAACCACATAGCTACCGGTACAGCCCCGAGCCTCGATGGAGAACTACTCCCTCCTCATGGGAGACAAGCAGCGTTGATGAAGATGGCGGTGGTGTCGATGGAGAAGCCTTCCGGGGAACTTCCCCGTCCGGCGGCGTGCCGGAACGGAGACTCCCGTCCCCCGGATCTTGGCTTCGCGATGGCGGCGGCTCCGGAAGGTTTTCTCGGTTTCGTCGAACGTGGTAGGGTTTTCGCGACGGAGACTTTAAGTAGGCGGAAGGGCAAGGTCGGTAGAGTCCTGGTGGGGCCACACACTAGGCCGGCGCGGCCGGGGCTTGGGCCGCGCCGCCCTACTCGTGTCCCCACCTCGTGGCCCCACTTCGTTTCCCCTTCGGACTTCCGGAAGCTTCGTGGAAAAATAGGACCCCGGGCGTTGATTTCATCCAATTCCGAGAATATTTCCTTACTAGGATTTCTGAAACCAAAAACAGCAGAAAACGAGAACCGGCACTTCGGCATCTCGTCAATAGGTTAGTTCCGGAAAACGCATAAATATGACATAAAGTATGCATAAAACATGTAGATATCATCAATAATGTGGCATGGAACATAAGAAATTATCGATACGTCGGAGACGTATCAGAGACCCAATAAACATACCCACGTGTGGTTAGAGCGCTCAGTCTCAGAACAGATAACAAGAACTCGGGGTCCTAGATTATTTAGGAAACACAAGTGAGCCGTCATAAAACGAGCACCTGACCCACCGATGCCTCCGCTAACAACTATTAACAAGTAACCATGATACCCTCAATAGATATAACCATGTAGCATGTGTCATGTTCCCCAACAGATAAACTGATAACGATAGAGATAACGGTAACACGATATAAACAGCACTAGCATGCACTACGACTCGCAAGGCAGACCCGATAACCAAACAATAGCTGTAGGTGGTTGGTGGAGGCAATATAGGCTACTTGAGGTAACAAGTGGACAAGACACGTTACAAGAACACAACTCAAGGCTAGCATGAGGGAGAAGGCAAAATAAAATAGGTGAGAGACTCCCGCAGAGACAGGAGTTTAGGAAATGCTTGCCTATTAAAGCTTGTCGAGGAACATCCGGAGAACTTGGCGTATCTCACCACACCACTTCGTGATCCTATCCGGGAAGAAGCAAAGCACTAGAACGAACAACGAACGCACATCTTACTACTACGATAGAAGAACCGGCATGATGAATGTATGATATGCATGCATGGCATGGCAAACATAATGCGGGGATGCAACTTATATCCAATTTAAGCGGAATCAAAATCCGGACAAGCAATTATTAGGTTCGAGTTGTTTATCTACCCCGCATATTAAATGTTCGTTGGCATGGCATAAGCATGGCATGGGTGAGCTACGACATAATTAAATGGAACCGGGATGAGAGACAAGCAATCCCGCACAATTCCATATTTAAGTTAGGTGATTCGCTATTATCCAAACCACCACAAGATATCCGATGCGATGCATAATGATATGATAAATGCAACAAGTTATAGATGGTACATTTATAAAATAGGATAGGATTGGCTCGGGGTCTCACGGTATCAGATCAAGGGGTGGTCGCCGGATTCGGGTTCGGAGAGGAAGAAGAGGAAGCGGGGACTTGATCTTCGGATCCATGAAGGAGAACTTGAAATTCTTCAAGATCGTGACAGTACCACATCACCGCACCATCATCACTTCGACAGGAGCAACACACACCGTGACAACCATCAGCGGACAACACCGGGGGGGAGAAACCCGTAGCTGCAGCGACAGATCAATGACTGAGTTCAGGAAGCAGTGCATCATAGGATCAACTCGAGCAGAAGCAAACACACACTGGCGCGGCCAAAATGCATCAAGCAGCGGGCAAGGTGTCACGCTCGCGCGTGCACGCACGGAGGACACGGCAAACTTGGCGCTGTTTCAAACGGGAACGAGGAACAATTGCAGGTCCGTGATGACCTTGAGACGACGAAGATCATGGAAGCGCGGGTACGAGCAGGCCAGCAGAGCGGAGCTCACGTGCGGCTTGCGCGCGGTAACCGTCTGCTGCTGGGATGGTTACACGTGAGAGGACATGACGGCGTCGCGGAAGCAGGCCTTGGCGGTGTGCAACTGCGGGGTTGCAGCGCATCTGCAGCGGGGGACTGCGAGGCCGGCGGCGCGGCTACGCGGCGTGACGAGCTCGGGAGGACGCCGGTGGAAGGTGGCCGCCGGCGCGTGCTCGCAGCGGCGGCGTTTGGCGGCCAGGAGAGAGGGGGAAGGAGCCCCGGGGACGAGGACGTGGTGGCACGCGTCGAGGTGGAGCAGGGGCCCACGCGGAGGAGCTGGCGGCGGCTGAGCATGGAGGAGGAGGCGACGGGGTACGAACGGGGCGGCCGGAGGTTGCAGAGAAGAGGCGCGAGGGGACGGTTGGCGTCGGGCTGGAGGCGAGCCCGGCGGCGGGGACGGGGGCGCGCGGCGGCAGAGAAGAGGACGAGCGAGGAAGGGGCGCTCGGGGTTTAGGGCGAGGCTGCCGTGGTCGGGAGAGGAGGAACGAGCGCCTCGCTCGGGCTGGGGTTCGGTCGGGGTCGAGGTTGAGAGGTGGGAGGACCCGATCGCGTTTAGGAAAGAAAGAGAGGGGGGCGGCTGCAAGATGCCAAGGGAGGGTTTGGTGGAGCTAGGGTTTGGCCGGCCGGGATGGGCTTGGGCCGGATTGAGGTGGGGTTGGGGCTGCCGGTTGGGCTAGGCTTGCCTGGCCGGATTGGAGGCTCTCTCCTCTTTTTTTTACTTAAAACATTTTGTTGTTTTGTTTTAAAAACATTTACGAATAGTTTTTAGACTAGAAATTAAGCAGGGAAAGGAGGACTATTATTTGGAAGAAAAAGAGGAGAATAGCTTTAGCAATAAAATAGGGTTTAATAAAAATAATTTTGGAGTTCAAAAATATGCACGATGCCATGATTATGCATAAAAGAAAAATAACAAACAAATCTAATATGGGGATTTTTCCTGGGTCGCTACAGTGCCTAGTATCCGTTGTTAGTATTTTTGACAGTTTTGCAACTTGCTATGCGTAATGCTTGTCACTTTGGGCCTGAGTGTCATGATCTCAGATATGAACATGTTATTGATTCATGAGGATAATTATTGTTTTTTTATCATATGTGCAAGTTGTATACACATATTGTTGTCCGGAACCCGAGGCCCCAAGGTGACGATAATTGGGATAACAGGAGGGGATGGTTATGATGTGAGGATCACGTGTGTTCACGGAGTGTTAAGAAAGAAAGGCTTTCAGTCATTCCCCCCTCCACCGCTCTCAGGCTTCTACAGTAAAGTTGAGAGTCTCCTCTCTCTAACCGGGCCGCCTCCGGCCGCTCCGCCAGGCTAGCTGGCCGGAGTTGGTAGTGGTGTGGCGCCGGAGTAGACTAGGGCTAGTTTAGGTTGTTCTCTATTGGTGTTGCAGCTAGATGCCGCCGTTTGGGGGTTCTCCTCGTAGAGAAGATGTCGGGCGAGATCTACGCCGCCGGATCTGGGCCTTCCTAGGGCTGTTTCTCCTTCTTCCTCTGCTCCGATGGCCGGAGGGAGGTGAGGTTGAGAGCAGCAGCGTATTCTTCAATAACCTGGTGGTCGAGGGATCTTCTTCCCCCCTGGATGTCAGCACAGGTGATGCCTTCCTGGCCGGCCATGGTGGCGAGGAGAGAAGGCAACCTGGTGCTGTTAGGCCTGCTATTTCTTTGCTCCTGGCCGGCCATGGTGGCGAGGAGGAGTTGGAGAAATGCTGGCTGTTTTTGTCTCTTGGGGAGGGATCCTGCCCTCTCTGCTGGTGGAGCTGCTCCTCCAATGCGTCTCTACGTTCGTCTTCTCTGCCTCGCCGGGGTGGTGAGAGGAGAGGTGACGGTTGGACGAGCTGGATCTCGGCTCATCAGCGCCTGCCTACAGGGTGCTATGGAGCTTCATCGGCGAAGCTCTTCTGTGCGGAACACGCGCCGCTCCTCGTCGACGGCACGATCTTTGGCCGGCATGGCGGCCCATCTGCAACCTCCATGATGGAGGCTCTTCTTCGCTCTGTTCGTCGGAGCTCGTCGTCTCTCCGCCGCCAAGTGGTACGTCCCCGGAGGAGAAGAAGCGGCTGGCGGATCAGCAGCATCGCCGAAAGTATGCTACCGATCATATTGGCATCGTATCTCAACGGCAGCGTCTCGAGGTCGCCGGCGATTGGTGGTGGAGATTCCTAGGGACCCGATTGCTTTTTCAGCTTTTGTCTCGGGGTGTTTTATGTAATTTGGGAGGGCCTTCTTCAAATTCAGGTTTTTCGGTGCAAGAGATGCCTGAGGTCTTCCCTGTAAATTTGTACCCACCACGTGTTATGAATTGAAAGCTCCTGGGCCTTCTAGGCCTTTTCCTTGTTCAAAAAAAGGGAGTGTTAATGTTTTGCTCTGGTACTCTATTAAAAGGAGTACCTTAATTACCAGTAGTTTCCCTAGAGGCCCCGCTGCAACGGGCTGGTAGGACAAAAGATGTCGTGCAAGTTTCTCATTGAGAACACACACGACTAAATAGGAACACACGCCTATGGTTATATTATGCTAGGATGCTTTTATCATTATTAGTTACAATGCCTATGTCTTGCTATTACATGGACTCTCTCATTAATGCAGCGCCCGTTCATCCATCCATGTGCCTACAATATTTTAATCCTGTTGTCTACTACAATCATCGCTACTGCGGTTTTTACTTCGCTACTACTTTTACTTTACTACTACCACTGCTATAAAACTGTTACTACTGATAAACTGTTGCGAGCAAATCTATTTTCAGGTGCAGGTGAATTGACAACTCACTTGTTAAAGCTTATAAATATTCTTTGGCTCCCCTTCCGTCGAATCAATAAATTTGGGTTTTACTTCCCTCGAAGACTATTGCGATCCCCTATACTTGTGGGTCATCAGGCTTCCATGGTCGACCTCCAAGACATGAAACCAAACTGATTTTTGGTCACGCTTGTCATTCCTCTTAAACGGTGCTCAATGACTCTCTCCAATAGCTTCATTGTATGGCTTGATACGTCTCAAACGTATCTATAATTTTTGATGCTCCATGCGTGTTTTACACCAATTCATATATGTTTTTCTTACACTTCGTTGCACTTTTCCATGATTTCCGGCACTAACCTATTAACAAGGTGCGACAGTTCTAGTTCCCTGTTTTCTGCTGTTTTTGTATTTCAGAAAAGTTGTACATGAAATATTCTCGGAATTGGACGAAACAAAATCCGAAGTCAATATTTTACCGAAACGAAGACAAAGTCCAAAGGGGGGTCGAAGAGGCGCCATAGGGCGGCCAGACCACCCCATGGCGCGGCCTGGGTGTGGCCCACGCCTAGGGGTGGTGTGGGCCCCCTGGCACCCCGCCGATCTAAATCCTCTGCCTATTTATACATCTTCTCGGGAAAACCCTGGATACCCGAGCCTCCATCCATGAAAAGTTCCATCGCGGCCGCCATTGCAGAACCCATCTCTCGAGGTTCTGAAGCTCTTCCCGGCACCCTGCCGGAGGGGGAAATCATCACCGGAGGCATCTACATCGCCGTGACCGCCTCTGAAGTGATGCGTGAGTAGTTCATTCTTGGACTATGGTCCATAGTAGTAGCTAGATGGTTGTCTTCTCCAATTTGTGCTTCATGTATAGATCTTGTGAGCTGCCCTACATGATCAAGATCATCCTTATGTAATCCTACATGTTGTGTTTGCTGGGATCCGATGAATATTGTATACTATGTTGAGGTTGATTATATATTCATGTCATATGTTATTTGTGATCTTGCATGCTCTTCGTTGCTAGTGGATACTCTGGGCAAGTAGATGCTTGTGACTCCAAGAGGGGGTATTTATGCTCGATAGTAGGTTCATGCCTCTAGTTTTCTAGGAGAGTGACAATAACTTCTAAGATTGTATATGTGGAGAAAACAAAAATGTTTTATCCGAGGGTAATTCTATTGTTTAATTTACACACATTTCTTAATGCGATAATCTGTTGCTTGCAACTTAATACTGAGAGGGGTTCGGACGATAACCGGAAGGTGGATTATAGTTATAGACGCAGTTGGATTACTGTCTATGTATTATGTTGTGATGCCCAATCAAATCTCATAGTAATCATCTTGTCATGTATGGTCGACATTCTATCAATTGCCCAGCTGTAATTTGTTCACCCAACATGCTATTTATCTTTATGGAGAGACACCTCTAGTGAACTGTGGACCCCGATCCGTTTCCTTTACACTGATAAATTCAAACACTGCAATCCTGCTCTTTTACATACTGCAAGCTCTGTTCTCTTTAATTAATGCAAACATCTCTTTCCACTCGATACGTCTAATCCTTTGTGTTCAACAAACCGGTGAGATTGACAACCTCACTGCAAGTTGGGGCAAAGTACTTTGGTGTTGTTGTGTGCGGGTTCCACGTTGTTGCTGATGCCGGTAGTGCGCCCTGCCACTAGTCAGCTAGCAACACCTCCAGAAGTCATGCCTTTCTCCTACTGGTCGATTAAACGTTGGTTTCGTACTGAGGGAAAACTTGCTGTTGTGCTCATCACACCTTCCTCTTGGGGTTTCTTAACCGCTTCCACAACAACGCTCAGCAAGATTATCTAGCGCCATCACCGGAGCACCATCAAGATTTTCTGGCGTCGTTGCCGGGAAATGAATCAAGACACTCCATCAATCCTCGTCACACGCCAGCAAAGCTTTTCTAGCGCCTTTGCTGGGGAGAAAGAGGATTTCTGCAAGGGGAGTCTCTCATCTCCAATCTCTTTACTTTGTTATTGTTTGCTTAGTTTACTTTATTTTGTTTTGTTTGCTTTATTATTTCAAACAACACACACAAAAAAATCATGGTTGTCTTTATATCAAAAACACAAAAAATTAGTTTCTATTATAGCTGTAATTTCTGTTGCTTAGTTTTAATTTTTCTAAAATGGGTTCCACTGAAAATACTAAGTTGTGTGACTTTACTAGCACCAACAACCGTGATTTTATTTGTACACCTATTGCTCCACCTGCTCCCGAAGCAGCCTTCTATGAAATTAAACCTGCTTTATTAAATTTTGTTATGAAAGAGCAATTTTCTGGTGTTAGTATTGAAGATGCCGCCTCTCACCTTAATAATTTTGTTGAACTTTGTGATATGCAAAAACATAATGATATAGATGGTGAAATTATTAAACTAAAATTGTTTCCTTTTTCTTTGAGAGGTAGAGCTAAAGATTGGTTGCTATCTTTGCCTAGGAATAGTATTGATTCTTGGGTTAAATGCAAAGATGCTTTTATTGGAAAATATTATCCTCCTGCTAAAATTATATCTTTGAGAAGTGACATAATGAAATTTAGACAATTTGATAATGAACATGTTGCTTAAGCTTGGGAAAGAATGAAATCTTTGGTAAATAATTGTCCCACACATGGCCTGACTACTTGGATGATCATCCAAAAAAATTATGCAGGACTAAATTTTTCTTCAAGAAATCTCTTGGATTCACCTGCTGGAGATATCTTTATGTCCATTACTTTGGGGGATGCAACAAAATTCCTTGATGATATGATGATAAATTATTCTGAATGGCACACCGAGAGAGCCCGACAAGGTAAGAAGGTAAATGTCGAAGCATCCTCCTCCTTGAGTGATAAAATTGATACTATTATGTCTATGCTTGTTAATGGTAAAGCTCATGTTGATCCAAATAATATTCCGTTAGCTTCTTTAGTTGCTCAAGAAGAGCATGTTGATGTGAATTTCATTAAAAACAACAATTTCAGCAACAATGCTTATAGGAATATTTTTGGTAGCAACAATTATAGGCCATATCATTCTAATAATGGTAATGCTTATGGAAATTCGTATGGTAATTCCTACATCAATAATAAAAGTGCACCCTCTGATCTTGAAGTCATGCTTAAGGAATTTATTAGTAAATAAACTGCTTTCAATGAAACTGTTGAGGAAAAGCTTGGGAAAATTGATATTCTTGCTTCTAAAGTTGATAGCCTTGCTCATGATGTTGATTTTATTAAATTAAAAGGGTTGCCTCATGATGTTAAAGAAACTAAAACTTCCAATGCCATCACTACAAGAAAATTTTCCATAGCCGACGAAGTTAAAGTTGCGCCGTGGTTGCTGTTACACCATGGCCGACGATTTTTGCTCTTTCCGTGGTGCATGTCAAAACTTTTTTTTCCCGTTTTTGAGGCCACCTAGACCCACGAAAACGTGGAAAACGTCGCGTATGGTGGCCCGGGACGTGGTGCATGACGAATTCTCGGGGGCGCCGGCCGAGTCAACGCAAATCCGCACCGCCGAGGGATGTAGGGCCCAGATGGCAACCTCTCTAGCATTGTTTTTTTCTCGATCGCGCCATCTCGTTCAACGCTATCCGATCGAGCCATTTACGATGCAGGATCATGGGTCCCGCATGTCATCCTCTATGAACGAAAATTCTTTCTTTTCTTGGATTTTTTGACCCCCTGATTTCTGGCTACTTCCTTTTTCTTTTGATCCCGTGCCGCCTTGGAAACGTTGAGACCGCTGCTGCAAAATGGGACCCGCATGTCATCCTCTATGTGCAATCAAGTTTCTTTTCTTAGATTTATTTTTGGCACCTGATATTTGGTCACTTGCCTTTTTCTTTCGATCCCGTGCCGCCTCTGAAACGTTGATACCGCCGCTGCTAAATGGGACCCGCATGTCATCCTCTATGTACAATCAAGTTTCTTTTCTTGGAGTTATTTTTGGCACCTGATATTTGGTCACTTGCATTTTTCTTTCGATCCTGTGCCGCCTCTAAAACGTTCATACCGCTGCTGCAAAATGGAACCCGCATGTCATCCTCTATGTACAATCAAGTTTCTATTCTTGGAGTTATTTTTGGCACGTGATATCTGGTCACTTGCCTTTTTCTTTCGATCCCGTGCTGCCTCTGAAACATTGATACTGATGCTGCTAAATGGGACCCGCATGTCATCCTCTATGTACAATCAAGTTTCTATTCTTGGAGTTATTTTTGGCACCTGATATTTGGTCACTTGCATTTTTCTTTCGATCCCGTGTCGCCTCTGAAATGTTGAGACCGCTGCTGCAAAATGGAACCCGCATGTCATCCTCTATGTACAATAAAAGTTTCTTTTCCTTGATTATTTTTCACCCTCTGATTTTTGGCTATTTTCTATTTCTTTCGATCTCATGCCGCCTCTCAAACATTGAGTAAGCTGCTGCAAAATGGGACCCGCATGTCATCCTCTATGTACAATAAAAGTTTCTTTTCTTGGATTATTTTTGGCACCTTGTGACGCCCCGGAACCGGTACCATGAGGATCCCAGCGAATCCGCCGAGATCCGCACGATATCGATTCTGAGACGCCCTCCGACACGACGTGCGCGACGGATCACACACGCGATGCCGGAGGAATTAACACAAGCGGTAACATTACAACAGGATTAGAATAGAGCCCACAAGAAACATTTATTACAACAACGACTCCAACGAGTCAAGATACAAATATACAACACGAAGATCCAAATCATACAGAAGATCAAATACATCTGAGTAAGGACAAGATACAAATTGGACTAAGAGTCCTGAAGATAACCAAGTGGCGTCCATAACCCTGCCCAGGCCAAGCCGGAAGGGTAACCTTGCTAACGTCGTCTTCAACGAACATATCTTCATACCTGCCCGATTATGTCCCGTAGAAGCAGCAATAAGTACGGGTTCGTACTTAACAAGACTTCAAGACGTATAAGCATTCGTCAACCAGTCGTCCTTTGTACTTGAGGCACGCAGGGGACTTAGAGGACACAAGAGGAACGTCATAGGCAATATGGCGGGGTTAAGCGGCAGCGCGCAAGCACTAAAAACCTATAGAGAAACTCTACAACATTCGTCTAAACAGAGAAGGTGAGCGAGCGCATAAACTAACAGTTCTATACTCTGCAAACATAACACAACCGATGTGTTCCCCCCTCGCAAGGAAGTACTTGCAAGGGCACTCACACGGTTGACAAGTTTTACCCAGTTATTATTAAAGTTGTGCTAACTTACTACGCAGGTTATTTGTATTTGAGATAACAGGTGTAAGTTGTCTATGGTCGAGTCATACAGCTCTAAGTCTTTCATAACCGCGGACGCGGCTTATCGATAAGATTGTAACCCTACAGGGGTGCCCAAATGTGCCCACACGCACGCTCAACCCACTTGCGACAGGTGGATATCACGACTCGCACTCTCCTTCACAACATCAAAGTCCAGGAAGCCACCTAACTAAGTTAAACCCGTATCAGAGTCCGACGAAACTCCGAGGCGGACCTAGCTGTTGCGAGACCGGCTAAGAGGATCAGAGGCCACTAGAGGATGACCTCTTAACAATGCGGGCCGCACCTACGGACGTGCAAGAGACAACGGGGATACGAGGCACACATGGCTTCCCCAAAAGTAATATCATATCATCTGACCACAAAGAAACATGATTGCACGCCCGGGAGAAACAAAAACATACAAACTAGTTGTGGCCACTGGACAAAGCTGTAGATTACGGCAGTGGTCGAGGGGAGACATGGTAAGCATACCCACGTGTGGTTAGAGCGCTCAGTCTCGGAACAGATAACAAGAATAAACGGGGTCCTAAGATATTAAAGAAACACAAGTGAGCCGTCATAAAACGATCAGCTGACCCACCGATGCCTCCGCTAAACAATTATCAACAACTAAAGTAACCATGATTCTTCCCAACATATAACCCGATAAAATAACAGTAACGGTAACGAGATATAACACAACTAGCATGCACTACGACTCGCAAGGCAGAACCGATAACCAAACAACAGCTGTAGGAGGTTGGTGGAGGCAATATAGGCTACTTGAGGTAATAAGTGGAAGGGACACGTGACAAGAACGCAACTCAAGGATAGCATAAGGGAGAAGGCAAAAATAAAATAGGTGAGTGTGTTGCGGTCAGAAACCCACCGGCGGGCAGCGACTGGCAACACCGTAGAGCCGGGAACAACTAGGGCTGCGGCTGGCCCCAGTCCCTCAGAGCGACGGCCCGCAAAGCCTTCTGGTCACACGTCCGATGCTGTCGCAAGGGCGTGCCACCTGACCTATACCTGGTCAGGAAGGTGTTGGATGATGCCTCGCTTAGTTTCCTGCATGGCATACATGTAAACGTTAAATACGAGCCTCGATCGGCTCTCAGGTTATCCTGTGAATCGGCTCAAAGAGCCGATCCACCCATGATTCGTACGAGGTGTACGAATATATGGTGGTCCTGCTTGATCAAGATAAAGCTAATGCGATCTACGACGATTTAGGGTTTTCACCGCATAATCGGATCATCCTACTCACGATTGGGCCTCGCGCTCGCGTACGGTGATCGTAAGCCGATCCTAGACAGGGCCTAAAAACCAACACGAGGTTGATCCCCGGAACATCCTGTCTAGGACTAGCAAACTACACCCTACACGCCGCTGGATCCTCCAACCCTTTGTAAGGCCTAACTATTGCGGATATTAAACTAATCCTTGAAGAACAAGGAGCAACCGTAACGGATCGGATCTACTAAACAATGATCAAGCGGGGTGCCGCCCCTACACCTAAGATAGGTGTAAGGGCGGCTAGATGTATAAGGGTTGCACTACGACGAGCATATGATACGAAGAACAATGCTAACCCTAACACATCTAAGATAACTACGTTGCTCGCCATCAAAAGGCTTCGGCACGAGCAACGCATGAACAACATGAAGCTCGTGCTTGCCTAGATCGCAAGATGCGATCTAGGCAGCATGGTGCTTACCAGGAGAAACCCTCGAGACGAAGGAGTTGGCGATGCGCCGAGATTGATTGTGTTGAACGTTGGTTGTTGTTTATTTCATAAACCCTAGATACATATTTATAGTCCGGGGGACTTTCTAACTCAAGCGTGCACCTAACCGGGCACGGGTAAAACTCTAACTCCTAATCGATACGTATCCTACTATGGTACAGATACACGGGCAATTAGCCCAACTTGGTACACAAGGCCGATTCACGTATTTCTTCCATGTATATTCTTCAAACCCATCTTGATCGCGGCCCACCTCTGACTCGGTCAAATTCTGGTGATAACACATGCCCCCCTGGTTTTGGAAATGACATTTCCAAAATCATCACGCTTTCTCTCGTCGGGTCATGTCGTGGCAGAGCAAAAAACCGCCGCAGAATCCTTCATCATGATGCCTTGCCCCTTCCACTTCTCCACGTGGCCTGCGAAATTTTCTCGTTGGGCACCACTTCCTCGGGAACTGCCGTGGTATTGAATCTCCCCCATATCCCCTTTATTTAACCGTTCTGCACAGTTTGCTTCTCCATCCCCTTCGCATTAGCACCCCAAAAAACCCTCCTGCGCCACCATGTCTTCTTCCTCCTCATCCTCTTCCGGCCTTTCCTATGGGTCCTCCTCCTCCCGCGAGACGCCGCCGGACATTCGCGCCCCAGAAGAATGGGACCAGGAAGACCACGCCTCCTCCATCTGGTCTGAAGACGACCAGTCCTTGACCAGCGGGGAGGAAGATCTCCAGTTCCTCGCCGACGGGGAACTGGAGTCAGAAAGCGAGGACGACCGGTTCCCCTGGGACGGCTGCCCCACCTCTGAAGAAGAGGAAGAGGAAGACGACGACGACGACGACGACTCCCTCGAGGGCTACCCGCCGGCGAAACGCCTCCGCATGTGGTGGGACGACGACGGCAGCGACGATGAAGACGAGGATGAAGCTCCCGTAGAGGGCTACGGGAGTAGCGACGAGGAGCCCATCGGCGGCGGTGCCGATGAGAGTTCCGAGGATGATGACGAGGGCAGCGATGGCCCGTAGATTAGGATCTACTAGTGTAGGCCTAGCGGTAGTAGATTGGTCAATAGACCCTTCTTTTGTTCTTCCTTCTTTGAGCAATCGGCTCTTCCTTTGTAAGAAATCCTGTTCATTAATGAAGAAGTTTCCCCAATTTGATTTTGCCGATTTCTTTTAAACCGATGCTCAATGAGCCGATGGCAACGCATCGGTCTCTCATAATCCGCCCTCCATCTCTTCGACCACGGGGTGACTGCAATCTTGGTCGGAACTCAATAAGCCGATGTCAGCGCATCAAGCCTTCATGAACTATCCTTCATCCTTTCGAACAATGAATTTGAGTTCCGCCGGATCACCACCCTTGACAAAAATCGCGGCGCAGGGCTAGCCGATGGCCACCCAATCGGCTTTCAAAAACAGAGCATCCACCAGGCCAGTGATGACCCACAAGTATAGGGGATCGCAACAGTCTTCGAGGGAAGTATTACCCAATTTATTGATTCGACACAAGGGGAGACAAAGAATACTTGAAAGCCTTAACAGCGGAGTTGTCAATTCAGTTGCACACTGGAAACGAGACTTGCTCGCAAGAGTTTATCGATAGTAACGGTTTTATAGCGATAGCGATAGTGAAATAACGAGTAGCGAGTAACAAAGACAGCGGTAGTGATTTTAGTAAACAGCAGGATTAAAATACTGTAGGCACGGGGACGGATGACGGGCGTTGCATGGATGAGAGAAACTCATGTAACAATCATAGCGAGGGCATTTGCGGATAATAATAAAACGGTATCCAAGTACTAATCAATCAATAGGCATGTGTTCCAATTATAGTCGTACGTGCTCGCAATGAGAAACTTGCACAACATCTTTTGTCCTACCAGCCGGTGGCGGCCGGGCCTCAAGGGAAACTACTTGGATATTAAGGTACTCCTTTTAATAAAGTACGGAGCAAAGCATTAACACTCCGTGAACACATGTGATCCTCACGTCACTGCCATTCCCTCCGGTTGTCCCGATTTCGTCACTTCGGGGCCATTGGTTCCGGACGAGCGACATGTGTATACAACTTGCGGGTAAGACCATAAACAATGAATATCATGATGAAATAATAACATGTTCAGATCTGAGATCATGGCACTCGGGCCCTAGTGACAAGCATTAAGCATAACAAGTTGCAACAATATCATAAAAGTACCATCTACGGACACTAGGCACTATGCCCTAACAATCTTATGCTATTACATGACCAATCTCATCCAATCCCTACCATCCCCTTCGGCCTACAGCGGGGGAATTACTCACACATGGATGGGGGAAACATTGCTGGTTGATGGAGAGGCGTTGGCGGTGATGGCGGTGATGATCTCCTCCAATTCCCCGTCCCGGCGGAGTGCCGAACGGAGACTTCGGCTCCCGCGACGGAGTTTCGCGATGTGGCGGCGTTCTGGAGGGTTTACGGCGACTTCGACTTCTCCCGTGCGTTTTTAGGTCGAGGCGAATAAGTAGTCCGAAGGGGGCGTCGGAGGCCGGCCGAGGGGGCCACACCACATGGCCGCGCGGGCCCCCCTGGGCCGCGCCGCCATGTGGTGTGGGGCCCTCGGGCCTCCACTTCAATTGTCCTTCTGGCTCCGTCAGTATTATGGGAAAATAGGCCCTTTCGTCAAAATCCCGAGGTTTTTCCTGAAAGTTGGATTTACGCACAAAAACGAGACACCGGAACGGTTCTGCTGAAAACAGCGTTAGTCCGTGTTAGTTGCATCCAAAATACACAAATTAGAGGCAAAACAATAGCAAAAGTGTTCGGGAAAGTAGATACGTTTTGGACGTATCAACTCCCCCAAGCTTAGCTTATTGCTTGTCCTCAAGCAATTCGATTAACAAGCTGAGCGATAAAAGAACTTTCACGAACACATTTGCTCATATGATGTATATATTCTCATGATATGGCTAATACTTGAGCAGTTCATAATAAGGTACATGCAAATAAGATCATCTAACAGCTATGTCAATCATGAAGAGGTACCAACAATTAATAATAAGCATCATGAATCATGTATATAAGCGGGATTGCAATGTTCATAAGAGAGTATGATAAAGTGGTATCTCGCTTGCCTGTATTTGATTGGCAAAACATAAATGCCCGGGCACCTCTGGAGTTCATAGAAAGACTAGAAGTAGTGATTGTCAAAGATAAAAGCATCAAAGTTATACCACAATCAATCATATTTTGAGACAAGCATATTATACTAAGAATGATGATGCGCTCTCAAGAAAGTGCTCAAAGAAATAGTGGAGACACAACATAAAAGTAAAAGATTGACCCTTCGCGAGAGGGAAGCGAGGGATTAACATGCGCTAGAGCTTTTCATTTGTAAAGTAGGAGTAAAATTATTTTGAGAGGTGTTTGTTGTTGTCAACGAATGGTAATGGGTACACCAACTACCTCGCCAACCGGACTTTCAAGAGCGGCTCCCATGAATTATTTGCATTTTTATGTGGCACTCCTTCCAACCTTTCTTACACAAACCATGGCTAACCGAATCCTCGGGTGCACTGCCAACAATCACATACCATGAAGGAGTGCCTTTTTAGTTTAGTTTTATTATGATGATGACACTCCCCCCAACCTTTGCTTACACAAGCCATGGCTAACCGAATCCTTCGGGTGCCATCCAACAATCACAAACCATGGAGGAGTGTCTATTTAAGTTAATTAATTCGGGGCTAGGAATCCCATTGCCGGCTCTTTTTGCAAAATTATTGGATAAGCGGATGTGCCACTATTCCATATGAGAGTCCGTCAAAAGTAAATGACAAGGTTGAAAGCTAAACACCACATACTTCCTCATGAGCTATGAAACATTAACACAAATTAAGAAGCATTTTGAAGATTTTAAAGGTAGCGCATGAGAATTTACTTGGAATGGTTTGAAATGCCATGCATAGGTATTTATGGTGGACACTTTGGAATAACTTGGTTTTCATGTGTTTGGAGGCACGAGCAGCGTTCCCGCTCGGTACAAGTGAAGGCTAGCAAAAGACTAGGGAGCGACAAATCAAGAGAGCGATAGCTGTCATAATCATGCTTGCGGCAAAATAAATTAACTGAGGCATAAAAGTGATACAAGAACTGCTGAAGCAATGTAAATCATTGAGGCTTAATTGACTTTTGTTCAGTCATATGCATGCGTGAGCATGTGCCAAGTCGATATAAATGAATTATTCAGAGGAGGATACCACAATGCCATACTTACTTATGAATAAAACAATGCAAGCAAACATCCATGACATGCTACTCATATTAATAGATTGGAGCTAATCATGAGAGATCATGAACTACTAGACTTTCTTAAATAACATATACCTCACATGAACCAACTAAGCATGCTCACATGGATGAGTATATGTACAAAAATGAAAACAAATAGAGTTCATACCAGCCTCTCACCACAATCGGATTGTCGTAGATCGTCATTATTGCCTTTTCACTTGTGTCGCTTGGATAATATGAAATGAAAACCACGCTCCAGCCACGAGACCATTGAACTCATGAACTTTACAAACCAAAGAAGAACAGCAAATATTTTGGTGTTTCAATTTGAGAAAAGAACAAGGAAACAAGCAAACAAAGCAAATCTTTTGGGTTTTCTTATAGCAAACTAGCAATAGCAAATAAACGAAACAAATGCAGAAACCAAGATAACAAATGTGAAGAGACAACAGAAATATTTTGGTCTTTTTGTGTTTTAGGAAATAAACAAAGTGAAAGCAAGAAATAGCAAACTAAAAGAAACACAGAAAAGCGAGATGGCAGAAATCTGCCAAAACCTGACAACAGTACAGAAATCGATTTTTACAAAAATCTTACGTTGCTCAGTTCAAAAAGTGTTCAACTAATGAAAGTTAGATAACAACCTGGGGAGCATGCACAAAAATTTGCAACTCAAAATAACGTTCTGGCTGTGCGCACGAATTTTTACGGTAACAGTCCAGAATCTGTTTTCAGGCAGCACTTCCCCAAATATCATCTTCCTCTCATTAGAAAACCACTCAAAGAGACTAAACAAGTATATACAAGTATCCAGCAATCATAATATGCAAAGAATGAGTGATGCCGGTATACCTCCCCCAAGCTTAGGCTTTTGGCCTAAGTGGAGTTCAACCCCATCGA